>NC_084691.1:1313647-1642059 GCF_028389875.1 Rhea pennata | reverse complement strand
TAAACGTTCAGCCAGGAAAGGCCTTTGCCGTACTGCAGGGGACCTGCGCCTTGAAGGTTCCCCAGGGATGCAGGGTTGGAGGTGCCTTGTTGCTGCCGAGGAGCGGGGCAGGGACATCGTGACTTTGCTAAAATCTGAAGCCCCCGGGAGCTGCACCTTTCCCTTTCCCGTGGGTTTTGCTGAAAAGACAAGCAAGGCAAGTGAAGAGAAGGGAGCTCGTTTGAGGAATGTTGGAAGAGGAGCCCAGTATTTCCCCTGGAGGTCTTTTCCTGAAGAAAAGAGGCCTAAGAGGCAAAGGAGCACGAGGAATGGAGTGTGTGGTCCGAGAGAAGCGCCAGTGTTAGTAAAGGGCCGTTGGCGGTCTGTTGGGTGTTGGGGAAGCAGGAAGCTGAGCCCTGAGTGCTGAGGACTGCTGCTGCTGGTAAGGGCAGGGCTCACAGGGGGTGTTTTGGGTCATTCAGTGTGCTGTGCTAAAGCCCACAGCAGGGCTGCAGGCATAGCTGCTGTTGAGCCCACAGCAATTCCTTCCCCTCCTTTGCTCTGCTCTGTGCGAGCTCTGTGCCTGAGCAAGAGGGTTTGCCTGGCAGCGCTGGTGAGCCTTGGTGAGGCTGGGACATGCGCTGAGGGCTGCGTGGAGGCGGCTGTGGCCTTTCTCCAGTTACAACTGCAGTGTCACTGACCGGGCAGGGGTTTCCGCTGCCTTGGGTGCCTGAGGCAGCAGCAGTCTTGGGGGCTGCTGAGGACCCAGCTCCTGCAGGCACCGGCTGCTCTCGTGCAGGATGTTCAGCGTGTCCGAGTGAGGGGAGACCTGTCATGCAAATGCTGCTCTGATGCCAATGCAGGTTCGGCGGATGTCACAGACGCTGACAAACCTGCGGCCTGACCTCTGCCTACCCTCGACCAGCCAGGATGAGAGGGCTGATGATCTTCCTCGAGCGAGAAAGCCAAGTGTGAAGGATGTGTACATCTACCACCTGGGGCCAGAGGAGGAGGAAACAGTGTTTGTTTACTTCTCCCACATAGACAAGCAGGAGAAGAAAGAGCAGCAGTCCTCAGAAGAGACAGTCTGCGGAGTGAGTGTATGTGATTGTGAGGGGGAAACTGGAGCTCAGGAGGGCGTGTGAGGCTTGTGTGCTCTGGGCTGCTGAGCCTGGCAGCAGGATTTCCTTTTGGAGTTCTGCTCTGGCAATGCAAATGCCTTTCGCTCATTCTTGATGTGAGGAAAGAGATCCTAGGGAACAGCAGAGGCCACTGGGGAGCTGCAGCATTGCCCTGGTGATGGACACATCAGTTTCTGCTGGAGGGGGCGGGGGGAGGTTGCTTGTGCCGTATTGAGGTTGCTTTCTGCGTTGCAAAGAGCCCCTATGAGAAGTTGTCTGTGGGCTGTATTTGCTTACGGGGCTTGAGGCTGAATATTGCAACTACTAGCTTAAGATTGCTGAGTGTCTGGTGCAAGTCAAGCAGCAGAAGAAATAGTGTGCTGCAGGAAGAATCAGCGTGGCTGGACCCCCATCACCAGTCTTTCTCTGGGATGAATGCAGTGCAGGTGTCCTGCTGTGCAAGTCGCTATTCCCTTTGGTCCTTTATGTTGTCAGGAGGGATCAGAGCTTGCGGGAGAAGTGCCACTGGGAAAGAGGAGTGTCACTGGCTGCTGTGTTGGTGCTTGTAGAGAGGCTCTGAGTGTTCTTGGAAGGGAGATTAAAAGCTTCCTTGACCTGTCTTGCAGGTTCAGCAGAGAAGTGAAAGGCAGGCAAGGGTTCGGTCAGTCTCCTGCCTCCCTGCAGCTGTGGAAGAGGAGCTCGGAGGGCAGCTTTGTGAAAAAAGAGCATGCTTTCAGGATGTCGTCAAGTACACCTTGTCATCAGATGAGGAAGAGATTGTGTATGTTTTCTTCTCCCACGTAGAGGAGGAGAAGAAGAGAAGAGCAGCTGAGAGGCGGGAGACACAGGAGAGGGAGTAAGTGTGTGCCAGCTCCAGGAGAAGCCTGGCAGTGTTGAGGGGCAGTGAGGGGCACCCCCGGAGGTGCCAGAATGCCAGGGCCAGGGCCACTGGTTTGAGTCAGGCCTTGATACTACGCACCTCTCCGCAGCCTCGGTGCATTCAGCCTCAGTCTTGGCCGCACCAGACTCAGTCTCAGGCTGACCAAGAGCTGACCAAGGGCCTGGGGTGGAGCCAGGGCACTGGCTCACATCATAGTGAGCGTGGAAATGCCCTTCAGAAGCACATCCAGACACGCACGGCTGGAAATACTCTTGCTGTATTGCTCTCTCTTTCTCTGTGTGCATCACCCTTAGCATCTTCCTTTCTTGTTCTTTAGCTGTGAGGGGGAGAGTCACCTCCCCAGCCAGCAGGAGAGGCCCCAGTGACTGCCAGCCATCCTGGAACACACGCAGAATTTTGTTCCTGTGGATTAAAGCACCTCTCCAAATGGCCGTGACTGTTTCCTTGGCCTGTGAATGTCAGCGGGTCCAAGAAAGGAAAGATCAGGAGCATGGGCTTGAGTGTCCGTGCCTGCTCGCAGGGCAGCTCTCTCCTGAGGTCATGCGGTAACTGTTTGTCTGCAGCTGTGCCCATGATGTGTCAGGGACCTCCTGCTCTCTGTGGGTGCCAGTCGGAGGAGTGGAGTCAGCCCTTTCATGACAGCACATCGCCTGCTGCAAGGGCATGCTGCCTTGTCAGGGAGGTGGGAAGAGCTCGTTTGGCCCTCGTGAGGCGGCAAGAGTTGAGCCAGGGCCTCTGTTTCCTGGGGCCAGTGCTGGTTGCCAGAGGGGAGCCCACTCAAGTATGGTGTGCCTGTTTGTTGCACTGAGGGCTTGGTTTTGGGGGTGTGAAGGGAATCCTGGGGATAGCAAGGGCTGGCATTGGAAGCTCACAACCGTGAGGGTGTGGCCAGGGTAGTCCCTGGCTGCCTTGGCTGTAGCAACCATGAAACAGTGGAGTTGCAGACTCTGAGGGGAGTGTGGAAAGAGAGTAGCAGAGTCCAGAGTGGGCACCTTATGTGAGGAAACTTCCCCCTTGTCGGGGAACTGGTAGGGGGATGTCATGGAAGCAGGTCTGCAGGGCAAAGGATCAGGGGAAAACTGGCAGGTATGTGAGGACAGCACCTACTAAGCACAGGGACAACCCTGCTTGATATGCAGGCAAATGAGCAGCGGTAGGACGAGACTGGCTTGGCTGAGCCAGCACCTCCTGGTGGAAGTGCAGTGGAAAAAAAAGGGAGCACAGAGGAGGTGGAAGCAGGGAGAGGCTACAAGGGAGGTACTAGAGCGAGAAGTCCTGGCTGTGCAGGGATGGTGTCAAGAAGGCCAGAGTGCGGCTGGAGCTGAGCCTTGCAAGGGACGTCAAGGAGAACAGGAGCTTCCTGAGCCAAAGAAGTAGGCTGAGAAAGATAGAGGTACCTTGCTGCATGGGGTGGTTGACTTAAGGAGAGGAAAGCACATGCGGCCGAGCTACTCTGTGCCGCCTTAGCCTCAGCCTTCACCAAAAGGTCTCAGGGCCCCTGTGCTTGTGGAAGGTGTTGAAGGAGGAGGAGAGCAAGCAGTAGTGGCAGAGGATGGAGTCAGGGATCTTTGATCCGGCTGGGCAGGCTCTCCGACGCCCTGGAGGACCTCCCAGCGGCTGTCCTCTGGCCTGCCTGCTGCTGGCTTATCAGCTGGCAGAGTCAAGAGGCACCTGCCAGGGAAGGCAGCGGCCATGTGCTCTTTTCCTCCTGCTCACCCACCAGACTGGCCTGGCCAGCCCAGCTGCAGCACCTTGCAGCCCCCGCAGGCCCTCTCTGCACAGAGGCAGAAGCCCTGCTCCTGCAAACCCACCAGCTGCTTTGCTCCTCTTGGCTGCTCTTGCTGCTGCTGAGCCCTGCTCTGCCATCAGGGGCTCAGCTACCACTGTCACCCAGGACATCCTGCTCGGTCACCAGTCTCAGCCTCTCTCCAGCTCACAAGTCAGGCCGAGGATCGAGCACACACTGGACTGTGAGTGCTGTCCTCTCCCTCCATGTTGTGCTCAGGGTGAATGAAGGACTCACCCTGCCATGGGCGGCTCTGGCAGAGCTGTCTGCACCTTAGGCACATGTCACAACAGCGCCCACGTCCCCACACAGGTGCTGGAGCAGGGACTCAGACGGCCTCTTTCACTGCCCCGTCGCACTGTACCCCTTTCTTCTCCCTCTTCAGGAATTCAGAGAAGGACACGCACAACTACCCAGCACAGCTACACGCCCTTGCCTCTTCTGTCCTTCCCATCAGGGATGGGCATGGCACAACCATCTCAGCTCAGGTTCTCCGCGACATGTGTGCAACCTCCATAGTGCTCTTCAGCTTCTCTGGCCATCCCGCATGGTCCAGAAAGGATGTCCCACAGCAGCACGCATGTCCCAGCCACCAGCAGCTCTGCTGCCCCAGAGTCTGCTCTCCAGGGATGGACCTGCAGAGAATTTGCCTTTTGTAGTGACTGAGCTCAAGTGAGAGGAGGGAGCAGAGGAAGTGGCCAGCCATCCAAGCAAGGTTTGAGCCCATGTGCACAGTGCAGAAGGGGTGAGCAGGGCATCGCTGTAACCCTTTGGCCCCCTCTTTGCCCTGCTCTTCAGGTCAGTTGGTATTCTTCAACTTTGTGTGCAACAAATCCAGCTAGAGCAGGTGCTCCTGGACTTTTGGCTCTGTTTTTGCACGCCAGGGCTGTGCAACAGTGAGAAGTCTGAACAACGCGTCCTGTGTTCTTGAAGGCAGTGCTGAGTTGCAGAGCCCCACACTCTCCCGTCGGGTGTGAGGAGGGGGAATGTTCCCTTTTCCCTCTGGGTTTCCCAGGTCAGTTCCTGGGGTCAGAAAAGAGCACTCCCTGGGAGAGTCCCAGCACATCAAGGGGCTGGTGCAGGCACGTCCATGAGATGCTTTGGGAAAGCTTGTGGCATTCTCTTGTGGCTCCTCATGGTTCCCTTTCTTCTCTCCTTTGGAGGGGGACACAGGGCAGAAGGCACAGCAGTCACTAAACCTGGATTTACTCTGTTTTAGCTGTAGTCAAGTGTGTGCCTTGTGCTCCGTGGTGATCCTAGCACTGCTGATCTCCTCCCCATTCCCTTCCTGGGTAACACTCCTCAGCAAGACCCAGCTCTGCACGCACGCACGCGTACATACACAGACACACACACACACACAAACACAGGTGTGACTGGGAAGGTCAATGATACGAGCCGTGCCAGCAACAACCCCTCTGTTCACAGCAGCCCAGGTTCAGGAGACAGCCCCCTCCCCGAGCAACTCAGCAGCCTGAAGCAGAGGCACAGGATTAGCGCAGCTTCCTCTGCACTGGTTCAAGGGGACCATGAGCAAAACCCAGGCTGCCAGGCAGCACAACTCCCCAGGCACCCCACCAAGAGGGCACCGTTTCTAGGTGGGCTCCAATCAGCCAGCTTCTGGTTAGCAGCTGAACACGCTGCACCACAGAAAGCCCTAGCAGGGGCCCTCCCGGGGCAGCTCTGGCATCAGGACAGTCGGGAATGGGACCAGTGCTGCAGGAATGGGAACGTCCCTGATCCCAGGCCTGGTGCCAGCCTCAGGGGAGGGCACGCTGCCCTTCAGCAGCTGCTGGGTGCTGGTGGGCAGAGCAGCGCAGGCGGAGGCCTGCTGCCCACCTCAGGGCTGTGGACAGCTCCCTGGCCAGGATCAGAGCCACCTGCTCCCGTGGCCCCTCTGCCGTGCACCCAGGCGGCACTTGGAGCTGTGGGCACATCACCCTGGAGAGGACATTTCCCTCAGCCCACTGCCTCCTGCTGCTGCTGCTGGCGACAGGTGTGACACACACAGCAGTGCTGCACGGGCTGGCAGAGGGGACTCAGGGAAGGGGTTTGTCCCTCTCCATCAACCCTCCCTGGGAGGGCCAGAGCATGCGAGCAGCAACCGCTACAAGACTCTCCTCCTGCCCCCTTCAGCTGCAGAGACAGTGAAGGGGCAGCACTCCATGGGGCAGCCCTGGCCCAGGAGCAGCGCCAGCTAAGAGGCAAGCCCAGCTTCCCGCATGGCAGCCCGCAGCCCAGCACGAGGCTCTGAACGCTGCTTTCTGCTGAAGCTCTCAGAGCACCAGCAGACAACAGGCCTGTGCTCGTCAGGGCCATGTCGTGGGAGGAGAGTGCCCCACACACCATGCCCCCTCCCGCAACAGTGACTCAGATCACCTCTGTGACTGCGGCCTGAGAGGCCATCAGCAGGCAAGCAGGCGGGTGGGCACTGTGAGCTCAGCGGGGGCAGCACAAAACCCCCAGCAGAAAGGAGAGCTCCTGAAGAGGGCGGAGGCAGAGGCAGGGAAAGGTGGCATGGCTGGCAGCTGCTTTGGGAGGTCACTTCTCTTGCAGCAATCTTTTGGGGTTGCAGGCAGGCAGGCACTGTAAGGTCATGAAGCGGGTGAGAAAACCTTCCCCATGGAGAGGAGAGCTCTGAGGGGAGGGGAGAGGCACAGGAAGGTAGTGGGGGATGACCCCAGAATGATGACCATGTCACTTCTTTTGCACAGTGGCAAGATCTGAGGATTTGAAATTATAACTGTGATACGGGAATGACAGTCACATTTATCATATACATAAAAATATAGAATATATATTATACTACATACCCCCAATATCTAAAATAACCTCCTCTCTATATACTATATTATACTACATGGCTCCGATCTCTAAGATAAGCAATTCTTGGAGGTGACAACATTCATCTGGAGAACACTCAACACCTGCCACTCTGCAGGCAGCATGGCTTTGTCCATTCTCCTCCTACATGCATGCAAAGCAGGACATCTCAGCAAAAACACTTTCACTTCAGTAATAACAGCTTGCAAGCCCCTGAGGAAAAGCTGCACCTGAAAACAACTACTGGTCTAACAGGGCAAAGAGTAAAACACATTCCTCCCCAAGAGACACAAGCAGCAGACACATCACCCTTCCTGGGAAAGCTGCATGCATGACTACCTCTCTGAAGTGCTTGTACACCAAGGCATGCAGCATGGGGAATAAACAGGAAGAACCGGAGATGTGTGTGTGGTCGCAGGGCCATGATCTCGTTGCAATTACAGAGGTACGGTGTGATAGCTCGCCTGACTGGAATGCTGTCATGGATGGCTATGTGCTTTTTAGGAAAGACAAGCCAGGAAGGCGAGGTAGTGGGGAGTTGCCCTTCATGTGAGAGAGCAACTGGAATGCATCGAGCTCTGCCTAGGGGTGGTGGAGGAGGAGGCAGTCGAGAGCTTATGGGTGAAGAACAAAGGGCAGGCTAGCATGGGGGACACTGCCGTGGGTGTCTACTGCAGGCCACCTGACCAGGAAGAGGAAGTCAGTGAGGCCTTCTACAGACAGCTGGAAGGAGCCTCACGATCACAGGCCCGGGTTCTCATGGGAGACTTCAACCAATAAGCACGATTGCAACCCTGGAGTTCAGGAGGGCAGACTTTGGGCTCTTCAGAGACCTACTTGGAGGAATCTCATGGGTTAAGGGCATAGAAGGAAGGAGGGTCCAGGAGAGCTGGCTAGTATTCAAGCATCACTTCCTCCAAGCTCAAGAGCAGTGCACCCCAAGGAGAAAGAAGTCCAGCAAAGGGGGCAGGAGACCTGCAGGGGTGAGCAAGGAGCTCCTGGTAAAACTCAAACAGAAGCAGAAAGTACAGAGAATGTGGAAGAGGGGACAGGCTACTTGGGAGACTTATAGGACTGCTGTCAGAGTGTGTAGAGATGTAGCAAGGAAGGCGAAGGCCCATTTGGAGTGGAGTGTGGCAAGGGATGTTAAGGACAACAGGGCGGGCTTCTTCAAATACATCAGTAGCAAGAGGAGGGCTAGTGAAAATGCGGGCCCACTACCAAATGGGGCGGGGGCCTGTTGTAGTTAGATTCCCGGGGGCCAAACATCCGGTTTGGCCACCCAGCACAAACTCACACACAAACACTGTTCAGTAGCAAGCAGTTTATTAGTAGATACTTACAAACAGACCGACCCGATGGTAATCTCAAGAAGGAGATTCTGGAAGCCACAGAATCTATATGTATCCAACTGCTGTTCTTTCCCACGGATTTCCAAGACCTTGTTAGTTACTTATTTGTATGCCGCTTAACACAGCGGTATTGTTCTAGGCACTAAAAAGTTACAACACTAGACCATTCTCACCAAGTATCAGGTAGTACAGATACAAAAGTTACAATACGGACCATTCCCATGAAGTATCAGGTAGTACGGATACAGGGCCCTGGTGACAAAGGCTACAGAGAAGGCAGAATTACCGAATGCCTTCTTTGCTAAAGTCTTCACTGCTAACGGCAGCCCTCAAGAATCCCGGAGCCTGGAAGCAAAGGGAGAAAGTCTGGAGAAAGGAAGACTTTCCTTTGGTTGAGGAGGAGAGGATTAGAGATCTGGGCAAGCCTGACATTCACAAATGCATGGGCCCAGACGGAATGTGCCCACGGGTACTGAGGGAGCTGGCGGATGTTGTTGCCAGGCCATCCTCCCTCAACTTTGAAAAGTCCTGGAGAACTGGAGAGGTGCCTGAGGACTGGAAGAAAGCCAATGTCACTCCACCCTTCAAAAAGGGCAAGAAGGAGGACCCAGGCAACTATAGGCCGGTCAGTCTCACCTCCATCGCTGGAAAGGTGATGGAACAGCTCATCCTGGATGTTGTCTCCAGACACATGGAGGAAAAGAAGGTGATCAGGAGTAGTCAGCATGGATTCACCAAGGGGAAATCCTGCTTAACCAATCTGATAGCCTTCTCTGATGGCGTGACTGGCTGGGTAGATGAGGGGAGAGCAGTGGACGTGGTGTCCCTTGACTTCAGCAAGGCTCTGTATCCGTGCTACGTGATACTTGATGGGAATGGTCCGTGTTGCAACTTTTGTATCTGTACCACCTGCTATTTGGTGAGAATAGTCTAGTGCTGTAACTTCTTAGTGCCTAGAACAATACCGCTGTGTTAAGCGGGATACAAACAAGTAACTAACAAGGTCATGGAAATCTGTGAGAAAGAACAGCGGTTGGTCACATATAGATTCTGTGGCTTCCAGCCACAGAATCACCATGAGAAGCAGTCAACATGAAGGTCAGAAGCTGAAGAGTAGTGAAATAGCGACCCCCAAAGTCAAATGTGGCCCCGAAATAAGTCTGCACAAGTGTGCAGTATCAGAGCCCGGTTATGCAACCGGGGCGGAGTTGGGCTAGACTCCCTGCACTTGCTGGCCCCAGGTGCCGGGACTCTCGCCTACTGCAAGTAATCATAAATGCCGGAGTTTTCCAAAGGAGGGTGAGGCTGCTACACAACAGAGGACCACGTTGCCTCCTCGGGGACGCCCGAAAAGATTGTGCCTGCCGACTCTCCCTCTCGCCATGCAGACGATCGGGACAATCACTGAGGTGGTCCTTCTCGAGATTACCATTGGGTCGGTCTGTTTGTAAATATCTACTAATAAACTGCTTGCTATTGAAGAGTGTTTGTGTGTGTGTGTGTAAGTTTGTGCTGGCTGGCCAAACCGGATGTTTGGCCCCTGGGAATCTAACTAGAACAGGCTCTTGACACTGTCTCCCCTGACATCCTCCTAGAGAAGCTCAAGAAGCGTGGGTTAGATGAGTGGACAGTGAGGTGGATTGAGAACTGGCTGAAAGGCAGAACTCAGAGGGTCGTCATCAGTGCTGCGGAGCTGGAGGCCTGTGGCTATTGGAGTTTGCCAGGGCTCAGTACTGGGTCCCATCCTGATCAACTTCTTCATCAATGACCTGGACGAAGGGACAGAGTGGCTCCTCAGTAAGTTTGCAGATGATACCAAGCTGGGAGGAGTGGCTGCTACAGCTGAGGGCTGTGCTGCCATTCAGAGAGAGCTGGCCACGCTGGAGGGCTGGGCGGTGAGGAACCTCCTGAGGTTCAACAAGGGCAAGTGCAGAGTCCTGCACCTAGGGAATAAGCTAGGTGTAGCTTATTCCCACCAGTACAAGCTAGGGGCTAACCTTCTGGAGAGCAGCTCTGCAGAGAAGGACCTGGGAGTGCTGGTGGATGACAAATTGACCAAGGACAAGAGGCAATGGGCAAAAAATGAACCACAGAAAGTTCTGCCAGAGTATGAGGAGGAATTTCTTCACTGTGAGAGTGACAGAGCCCTGGAACAGGTTGCCCAGAGAGGTTGCGGAGGCTTCTTCTCTGGAGATATTCAAAGCCCACTTTGATGCAACCCTGTCTAACATGCTTTAGGTGACCCTACTTGAGCAGGGAGGTTGCACTAGATGATCTCCAGAGGTCCTTTCCAACCTTACCGATTCTAGGATTCTATGATTCTGTGATTCTACGGAGACGGCTACAGCTTCCAGACAGCTCCCACGAGGAGAGGGCTGGAGCTTCAGTTAGGCTCCTGGCCAGGGCTGGAGGTGCCAGGGCAGACTGCTCAGGGGAAATGAGTCCTACTCAGTGCACGCCAGGCCCTGATGTTCCAGGCCACAGTTTCTGCAGTTCCCTCCTGCAGCCGCTCCAGTTTTGCAGTGCCTCCCTTGAACTGGCACGGTCACAACTGGACACAGACGAGGCCTAGCAACAGTGGCGTGTCAGCTCACATTGCTCCATGTGCTCGCTCTACAGGAGCTGACACAGCAAGCACACAGCTGCTGAGGCCAAGAAGGACAGCAGACCACTCTGTGCTCACGCTGACTGCCCCTCTTGTCTAGTCTTCCACTGCTGCCAGCAGGTGCAGAAGGCAAGGGCCAGCCAAGCCCCCCAGCAAAGCCAAACCCAAATCCCAACCCAAGCCTTGTGCAGACCACAGGAGAGCGGGACTGGGACTGCTGTGGCTTCACACTGGCTTAGGTACTTAGCGGGGGATGTTGTGTGTTTAGAAAATATGAGTGCATGGCACTCAACTCTGCAAAGATCCTTGGCAGCGTGTTCCCTGGAGCATTCAGACACTTCTTGGGGAACTTCCTTGAGCAGTGCAAGCTACTTGGTACTTCTACAATGCACTTGTTATGTGTATAGTCAGGCAGGACTGCCTTTGGCCACACTGCCTGCATGCAGGCAGCTCCGTTGCCTTAGTAGTTACTATGTGGGTGAGGAGTGGGAAAGGCAGGACAGCCTCAAGCCCTCTGGGTCTCCCACCACCGCTGAAGAAGGGAGAGAGTGGGCACACTCTTGCTGAGAGGCCTGCTTTCAACTCCTCTGCTCTGCCTGCTGCAATGTATTCCCTGCCTTGGCGTGCTGCTCTCCCATGAAATGAGAACTTGCAGGCTATCCACTCAGCTGCAAAAGCTGCAGCTGCACTAGCTGGGGCTTTCGCTTGGAGTCCAAGGACCCTGCCCTGCCCCCAGAGCCAAAGACAGGGCCCATCTTTCAACGCTGCCAGAAAGGTCCTTTCCTCAGGAGAGATGCAAGCGGAACTAGCACTGCAGGAGCTGAGGGCTGAGGCAGGCTCACTGGCCCTGCAGAGACAAGGTGGCAAGGTGCCCCAAGCTCCGGGTGGGGCAAAAAAACATGAACGAGAGCTGCCACATCTTCTCTTTTTATTCCGGATTACAGAAACTCTCTTGTCTCGTGGCTCAGCTGGTAGTTCTGCCTTGTCATCACCCCATGAACCTGCACTCGATAAATGCACGTGTACCTGGGGTCCCCCCAGTTGCTCTGCACCTGGAATTCGATGTAGCGGAAGGCTCTGGGCAGCTGCTTCTGTAAAGGAAACGGAGGCAGCCATTGTTGCTCGGGTGGAAAGAGCGACAGCACAGCAAGGGCGCTTCCTCTGCCAGCCCCATCCCTGCTGGGGAACCAAACGCAGCCCTGGCAGAGGAGGCAGCCGTGCTTCCCCTGCCAGAGCCACAAGGCACAGGATGCTTTGGCTCATCCTCCACGCTCTGTCGTCCAAGCACTTGCAGGCAAACCTCAGTCTGCTGCTCGCGTCGTGCCCACACGCACTCCCGGTACCTTGAGGCGGAAGGTCTGAACAGCCTCCTGGTCCACCTCAAACACAAAGAGCCCCAGGAGAGTTTCTGCTGCTGCTTCCTCATCCACGCCCTCAAAGGCAAGCGACAAGGGGAGCACGTCATGCTCAAGCAGAGCTGAAGGAAAAGTGTCTGCTGAGGCGGAACTGGGCAACCCTGCCTCGTGTGCCGCTCCTCTAGCAGGAGCCGAGAAGAGCTTAGTGTGGGTGTGGGTGAGGCTGCTCTGAGCAAGCGCTCCAAGACCCTTGGCCAGAGAGCATTCAGCAAGCCCGAGTGGCATACCACCACCGTGGGCCACCACGCACCCCACGCAGGGATGCAGTGCTCTGCAGAAACCAGCCCACGCTTCTCTGGGAGAAGCCGCCAGGAGATACAAGGCTCCTTTGCAGCTTTCGGCCAGGGCCGCAGGGCCTCGTTCCCTCCCCGCCCTCCGCGGAGGTGCAAGGCAGAGACTTAGGGAGACAGCAAAATCTTTGGGGGCGCTGCTGACTTCCCCGGAAGGAGAGACTGCCTTGGAGATGTGCTCCACGGTGACAGCCATTGGCCAGATCTCCTCAGGCAACCGAATGACCACTTGGCCCTCTGCTCCTTGGAAAGCCCAGCACTGTCCGGGGGAAGTAGGCAGCTGAAACCAGAAAGTAGCCTCCTTCAGTGGCAAGGCACTGCAAGAGCCCACAGAACTGGCGGCTTTGCGAGCAGCACAGGCCTGCCTTAGTCTCTTGGCTGACATTCTGCATGCAAAGGCACACCAGTGGATGAAAGGGACAGGAGGGGACTGGTGAACTTGATTTCAGAAGATGGGCAGATGCTAACACTTTTACTTCAGTAATAACAGCTTGCAAGCCGCTGAGGAAAAGCTGCACCTGAAAACAACTTCTGGTCTAACAGGGCAAAGAGTAAAACACATTCCTCCCCAAAAGACACAGGCACCACACACATCACAAAGCCATTCACAGCAGTCCCTGGCCCAGGAAGAATTGCACAGCTACTGGTGGGAAGCAGGTGCCAGAAAGCAAGACAGACAATACAGCTCTGCCCCGTGAACTTCCTGACCTGCGCCTACGCACCAAACATGCAGAGAGCTGTTAGACTCCAGGCCCTGCCCCAGACACTTCACAGCAACAGAACTTCCCCTCCTCTTTCCTCTGGGCAAGACATCTGCAACTGTTGAGGGGCTTCACATGCCCGGCTCAGATGACACACTTGTCTCTGCAGACATAACCTGCTGAACTTGCACAGAAAAAAAAAACACAGTTGCCTCTATTCAGGTGGTGTGGATTTTCCTAATGGAGAAGGGAGAACAGAGGGAGAAGCTTCCTCTGTGCTGGTTTCCTGGCCCACTTGCCCTCTCAGCTGGTACACTAAGAAGAGCAGGAGATGCTGATAGGCTTTCTCTAACAGCTTAGCCTCCTTAGCACCACTTAGGGCCCCTGTGAAGAGGAGTTCCAGGTCCTTTTTCCAGTCAAAGCTGTGCTCTCATACACAGGACTCCAGGCTCTGCAGAACCACTCCAGATAAAAACAGCTCCAGGCGTCTCTTTGACTTGTTTGCTTCCGGCAAGGGCTGCCTGTTGGAAACAAAACACAAAAAAGCATTCATTCATCTCCGTCTTTTAGGCCAACAGAAAATTGCTGCAGAAGCATCAAAGGACACTCAACAACTGGGCAAGACAGTGTCCGTGGATATTCTCTGCAGGGGAAGCAAAGCATCTGTCGGAGAAAAATCCCAAATCTTAACTTTACATGCGCAGTGACAGGCTGTGACCAATAATGCCGATTGGCAAAGGGACCCAACCAGTCAAAGGAGATGTCCACGAAACCACAAGCCCCTTGCTCAGCAGAGCTCAGAAGAAGTAAAGCAAACATCCCGAGAAAAGCAACAGGAAATCTGAGGATGGAATTTCGTTCGGCCCTTCTGTAGATTCATGGTGTCCTTAGAGCCCACAGAGCGGGGGTGCTTCTGGAAGAACAAACACCAGGAAGGTTATCTAAAGCTACTGCATCTGGCTGCGGAAGCTCCCAGGCCACAGCCTGCCAGAAGAAGAGGCTAAGGAAAAGAATCACTATATACGGCCCTGCTCCGATTCTCCCTCCGAGGCGGTACAAGTTCAACACTGTCCAAGAGAGCACCAGGCTGAAAAAAACTCCCGTTGAGCTCAGCAGCCCATCTGCTCTGCCAAGCTCTTGCTGTAACCGTCCTCACTACCTCTACATCAGTGGCAAAGACATCTAAGGATGCCAGGCCAGCTAGTGATTGGTGTTAGGCCACCTAACATACCTGGAAACGGCTGGTTCAAACACTTTGCTGCTGCCAAAACGGGAGCAGGCAGCTGCCTGAGAGAGCTCCAGTCTCAGCTTCTGTTCCCACGCTTCGGTGCTTGCTTGCTTACTACAGAGTTGCCTAGAAACACTTGTCACCCACTCCAACTCACCTAGGTTCTTCAGTATTCTGAGTATTCTTGAGTATCTGAGGTGTGACTAACTGTGCGCAGCATCACCACACAAGACGTACAGGTGCTCTCGGGAATACTGTGCTTCTCAAGGCTGAAAATCAGAAGCTGCCCACGGACACGGCTGAGATCTGCAGCGGCAGGTCAGCAAAGACCTTTGGAAAGCAAACTCACACACACTCTCCAGGGGCAGCATCTTCTCCGGCTTGCCTTCCTCAAAGGCAGCAATGAGCCCTCTCGCCGTGGCCTGAAAAGACACAGCTCCAGGAGACAAAGTCCTCAGCACACTAACCTCTGCGCAGCAGGCAGCTGAAACAAGGCCTCTCAAGCCTCCGAAGCTAGAGCTTGGAAACTGCAATAGTCTTTCAGAGCACAGCATCACTGCCTTCCTCGGTTTGCTGCTCAGTTAGCCACAGCAGCCTGGTGTTTTGTCTCACAGTGCTTACTTTGAAGGGCAGCGTTCTTTCCACCTGTTTTCATGGCAGGGCTAACAGGTGCAAGAAGCAAGAGCACAAGCTGACAGAAGTCACCAGGACTAGTAAACACAAGAAAGCAGAGGAGCAATGAACACAAGGACAGCAAATGCCTCGTCTCCCACAGCAGGCTGCAGCCCTCGCAACAGCGAGCTTTCAGCCAACCACAGCAGGCATTCTGCGCACCAAGGCAGCTCAGACAGTAACCTGGAAGGTCTGGAAGGTGGTCAGCTTCCACGGCAACCGAACTGACAGTGCCACGGGAAACAGAGGTGACCACTCGGGAGTCCGACAATCGGATCTGCAACAGCATCTTCTGCTTGTGGAGGCTGCGTAAACCAAAAACACCCTTTCTCCTCAGGCCACAGCACTACTCTGCAGCCTTTAGGAAGACCTTCTTTTGCTAGCCCTTTCCAAGCCCAGTGCTAGCAAGCAAGCACAGCCTGACTAACAGGCAATGCAAAAACATCTTGATCATGCAGACAAGTGCGAGAAGGATATTCTGCACACACAATCAATAAACCAGCACGATTTCAGCATGGCTGCTTTCAAACTCTGCAACCACGTGCTACTGCTTCCACGCTTAAAGAGATGCAAGAAAGCCACAGAGGTGCTTTGCTTTGAACAAGCGTTAAGAAGCTCAGCAAAGACTCCCTAGATAGGCCTGCAGGTGAGACTCAGACTGATCATGCTCATTTCCACAGTCAGGCTTGTACTTCTCATCTCAGTCCTTATCACAACTGAAAGGCAAAAGATGCATCGTGTAGCTCACCAAATGCCTAAGAGGAGACTCAACACATGCTGCAACCTTGTACTGTGAGTCAACTAAGCTGATGCATGGTGGGCTTTGAAGTGTTACACTCAACAGGCAAGAGGGGAAGAATTCAAAGAGCGCAGTGCAGAGTGCTCAGAATGGCACAGCAACAAAAGACATGACAGCAGGAATCCTCCCTGAAAGTGCCATCTGCCGAAGAATGCTGCCCCTTCCCAGGGGAAAAACAACTGGCACAACAGCATTCTTCACTCAACAACATACACGGAAGAGGGCAAATATTTACGGCTGAATATACTCTATCATCTTTCCCTAAAACAGAAATGATAAACAACAGAAGCTTACCTCTGCACTGCCTTGCTTCACTGGTTTGTCCTGCTCATGGGACTCTTTAGTCCCTTCATGTCTGCAGGCTGTTCCGCTGCTCTCCAACGCCTGCGAGAAGCACAGAAAGACAGAACTCAGCTCTTGTCACTGCTGTCCCAGTCGATTCTGAGGAATCCACCTCCTAGCTACGAAAGGCTTTTTGCAGTGCTGCATCCGGCTACGACCTCTGTTGCCTGCATGAGCAGGGGAAAATATCCTGTCAGCACCTAGCACCATTCTTCCAGAGCAACAAGGTGAGGAGAGAAGGGAAAGCTGGGCTCCTTTCCCACTTTCTTCCCTCAACGCACAGCAGGAGCCCTTTCTTTCTCTGCAGCACTTTCACTACCTGGGACACAGGCAAGCCACCAGCACCTCCTCTGTCAAGCGCTTGGGCATCTACTGCGGAGGAATACTGCAAACCAGGTGTTATCCTGCAAGGCAAAACTTGGATGTTTCCAACCACCCTTGCACCCAAAGCACTGTTAGCTCACTCTGACTAAAGACCACCTCACTGAGTGACAAACACGTCTTGAAGACGTTCACTTGCATTCTAGAGGCTAGTCAGGAGGCGGATTATCCTCCGTTGGAAGGGAGCACGAGTAGAACCATGCAGACTCTGAAGACCAAGCAAACACACACACATTGCACTGCTTCCTACATGCATCCCTTCGCCTCCAAAAATAGCTATTTTTGTCACCAAGCATCCACCTTTGCAGAGGGGAGACCTACAATGGACACTCATGCTATCCCATGGTGCTTTCGAGGCAGGCAATCCAGCAGGGTAACAGAGAGCCCAGCTGGCCCCAAAGATCACCGCCCTTCATAGCTGCACTGAAAGAGGGCAACGTGTTGAGAGAAAAAATTCAAGCCGACTTGTAAGGAGAAATAAATGTACAGAGCTCTATGCTTAGGCGTGCTAGTGCAGACAGCTAATCCTGACTGCCTGAGGAGAAAGTCTCAACTCCAACAAACAAGCCTGTGAAAGTTCATGAGAACTGAAGTAGGGCAGCTGCTAGCGGGTTCGTTCTGAGACTCCACACTGGCCCGTACTAGCCATTTTGCAACAACAGAGGCTGCTTCTGGCTCTCCAGCAGAGCTTCTCAGTTGCACCACAAGACAAGCTTTCCTCAAATAAATAGTAATGCAAACAATGCAACCAGGCTTGTCCAGAAAAGCTGCAAGTCACTTACTTCTTTTGGAAGCTCTGCCATCACAAAAAACAACCCACCAACAAAATTGCCAACAGTTACAAAGGAATTAGTTAAGAATTTTCTGTAA
This sequence comes from Rhea pennata, assembly GCF_028389875.1. Lineage (NCBI taxonomy): Eukaryota > Metazoa > Chordata > Aves > Rheiformes > Rheidae > Rhea > Rhea pennata. The sequence goes on along the minus strand of NC_084691.1, from coordinate 1,624,794 downwards.
CTCCACGATTAAGCTAAGGAAAAGGCACCCAAGGGGGCACCAGGGCTTTATCATCTCCCGTCCCTGCAAGCGGCCAGCCACTACAAAGCAATGGTCACTGCTGTGAGGTGAGAACACAGTTCAGCCTACACCACAGAAACCCACTGGCACACTAAAGCCTCTCTCATACACTTTCGAACACACATTTTCCCTTTCACATGAACCTTACAAAGCCACTTCAGCCACAGCGATTTTTCTTTCTGCCTTTTCTTTCTTTCTTTCCAGGCACACCTTGCTGCCTCCCATAGCTTCCGACAGAGGCACAAGGAGCAGAAGTGCTCTGGCTGATTTACATTTCCTCCACCTAAACATTTTAGGCTTTCCGCTCAAATGCACTGGCTGCTGCCCATGGCTAGAGGCACACAACCAGAACACAATGCCTGGACTACAGGTCACTCTACTGACATGAGATCCCTCCTGCTGGCAGCAGAAGTAGAGTAGCCTCTCACATTCACGCAGCACGGTAACATCAGGCCTAGGGCTAGCTCCCACGACACCTCCTCAGGCCACGGGACACACAGGTGGTCACAAAGAGAAAAGAACGGATGAAAAGCCACACAGTTGCAGTCACAAGGACTTAACAGAAGAGCCAGGGTTTTCCGCAATACATGACACCTACGAACAATAAGGCGTCTTCATTACTTGAACGATGGGTAACCCCTCCCTTTCTCCTCCTTGCGCCAGTCTGGCCACGCTCTTCCACCCAGGCCTCCATGGGCAGAACCTCCCACCAAAACACAGGAAGGCCTCTCTACCGGCAGCTACTGACACCGCTGCAGCATCTCAGCAGCACCCCACACACCTTGCCCACTCAGACACAGCTACTTCTCCCACCACCACCACATCTCTCCCCCCTTTCTCACAGGCCTTCCAGCAACACCCCTTCGAGCACCCAACGCTGCTTTCTCAGTGCTGCTAGCAACAATGGACTACCCAGGCTGAGATGTAAAGCTTGCCTCCTTCCTCAAGGAAAGCGACACGCTAAAGAGTACTGAGCCACTGAAGGTCCAAAGCTAACGAGTTCATCCTGACCTTCTGAAAGCTCCAGGAAAAGAAAAGTCTACGTCCGACAGGGAAGAAAGACAGAAAAGCAACTCACAAATACCCACTTTAATAAGGTCCTGCTAAAGCTCTGCTCCGGAGCTCGGTCTGCGCTGCACGCTTCCTCACTAGGCAGAAGGCAACAGTTGCTGGAACTATTTTGTCAAGTGATTCACAGCTGATGCAAAGAGTAGGAAACACTGTAAGTCTTCTTCAAGCTTTCTTCAACAAAATCTCGTCTTTGCAGCTCTTTGGCTCCCAGTCCCAGCCAGTAGCATCACTACTGGCTAGTCTCACAACGTGACCTTCAGGGCTAACAGCTTAACTACGCGGCCATGCTTGTAAGGAATAAGGTTATTGGGGTTGAGGAATATTGGAAACGTTGGGAAAGACAGGCCATAACCTGTCAATGCTCTGAAAACACTCGCCGTGCAAGGGCTTGCTCACATCCTTCCCCTTTGCCCGGTGAGGACAGTTCATCACTTGAAGCTGAAGAAAAAAACACTTAAATTTTCACAGTTAATCACGAACAACTGAAAGCTGCACTGCCCCGCCACACTACAACACCAGCTCCTGCCGGTCTACTTTCCCCACCAGTTGCCCACGCACACCCAGAGCGTTTCTGCTTTCCACCAGGCCAGAGCATTCAGCGGCAGAAGCAGCAAAGAAAGCAGCTGCTCTGTTCCGCTCACTCCTCCACGGCTGCCTGCGGTGCCACCAGTGCTGCAGCTCTCACACCTCAGGCCTTCTCGGCCCCTGACAGGCCGCAGCGCAGCCAAAAACCCCCTCTGTGTCCCTGGGATGCTCACAGGCAGCAGCCGCCACAGCCCAGCACAGAGCTTTCTCACCCGCCCCTCCCCGAGCCTCGCCCAGGCCCCAGAGCAGAGCGGGGCCCTGCGGCAGCAGCGCCCGGCAGCAGCGTTTCCCCGCGGACGCTGCCCTGCAGCACAAGTGCCGCAGCCCAGGGCCAGCGCGGGCGCCGCTGCCCCTCGCTCACGGCCTGGGCCGCGGGCAGCAGCCACCGCCGCAGGCTCCACGTACAGGAGCAGCTGCCGCGCGGCAGCGTCGCTCTGGGCTCCCTGTGCAGCCGCCGCCAACGCCCGTCGCTGCCGCAGCTGCTTCTCGGCGGCCGCAGAGCGGCGCCGCGCCAGGGCCAGGCGGCGGCGGGGCCAGCGGGCACCTGCGCCGGCACCATGGCCACACGGGCCCCGCCCCCACCGCCGGAAGTGACGCCTCCCGCGCCCAGGACCCTCCCACCCGGCGCTCCCCCATTGGCTCCCGTGGGGCTGGGAAAGACGGAGGCGGGGCGGGCGTGAAAGGGTCGTCAGTGCGCGTGCGCTGGGCGGGCCTGGGGCCGCGGGGGGCGGGTCCCCGAGGGGAGGGGCGGAGCAGTGACGGGGTGGGGCGGAGCATGCGCACTGGCACGGAGGAGGGCGGCGAGGGGCGGGGCCGGGGCGGGGCGGGGCCGGGAGGCGGCTGCTGCGGCGCGGGGCGGCGTCTGCCGGCGCGGGGCCGCCCGGAGCCTTTAGCCGCGGCGCCGGGAGCTGCAGCGCCGGGGCCGAAGGCCGCTGTCGGGGCGGAGCGAGCGGCTGTGCGTGCGGGGGGGCCGGAGCCGCCGCAGCCCGGCCGTGTGCCAGGAGCGGCTGGGCGAGGCCCGGCCGGGCCTGGGCCGCCTCCGGCCCCACGGGAGCCCCCGGCTCTTGCGCCCCTGCTGCGGGCGGCCCCGTGGCTCGGAGCCGCCTGCGGTGGAGGCTGGTCAGGGCCGTCTCGGCTGCGCGGGGACCCTCAGCATCAGTGTCAGCACAGGAGCTTCACCCCCCCGCTCCTCCGTCCCACACCGGGAGCCCCAGGGAGCCCCAGAGCAGCCCCAGAGCAGCACACGCAGGGGAGAAAGGAGGGGAAACGCTGTGATGCAGCTGCGGGGGGAAGCCCAGGCAGCAGAGACCGCCAGGCCCTCGGCACAGCACACCGAGCAGCGGCACCCGGGCCCGCGCCAGGAGCTGTGCCCCTCTGCTCTGCCGGAGGTCTGGCTGCAGTGCAGGGGGCTCGTGGCCTGGCCCCGGGGCCTGCAGTGTGGCGGCTCTGCGGGTGGCAGAGGGCACGCGGGTCTTGCTTTGAGGGGGATGGCTGCACGGGAGGGGTGTGTGGGCGTTGGCCAGGTTCCCCCTCCCGCAGCATTTCTGCTTGAGTTTCCGCTCCTTCTGTGGCCCTGGCTCCAGTGCCTGGAGCTTTTCCTGCAGCAGCTCTTTCCCTGTGCTGCGTCTTGGCCCTGTCTTGAGTGCTACCTTCTGAAATAGCAGCATGTGCTGAAGGAGAATGAGTTTCCAGAGGGATGAAGTTGCCTTTAGCACAAACTTCCCAATTTCTTCAGCAGGACTTCAGTAGCATCTTGACGGCAAATATTCTGTGTGTCCTACGAAAGCTGCAGTTCTGTTGTAAGAAGTCTTTGTGCATCTGATCCAAGAGGGAGAGAGCGCAGCAGTGATGGTACCAGCTGCCCTGGGGAGCCTAACTTTGGCAAAAGCATGATTTCTGTTGAAAAAAGACCAAAGTATCCCTGGAGCACCTGCTATTCTTTTGGAAAGGAAATAGAAAAACCAAATACCAAAAAGGAAAAGAGCCCTTAGAAACTGCTTTCAGTCTCTATTCCTGAGGCAGAAGTTTTCAGAAGGCTTCCTCTTTGTCTTAGCCGACGTACTGCTTTGACTCCTGCCTTCTGCTTGGTGGGGAGGTGTGCAGCTGAGAGTTTTTGAAAGACCTAGTTGCTGAGCCCTTCTTGAGCAGTGTCTTAGAGATGTTCCTTCGGGCATCTTTTTGAAATCCTGAGAACTTGCATTTAACCTGATGCCAAGTGCCAGGTTGACAGCACTGAGCGGGGATTCCCTGCCAGTTTTCTGCACAAGCAAACTGCCAAGGGCAGGACCGTGGTTTCAAGGTGCTAGAAGAATGTTTCAGTCACTGCGAAGGAATTGGTGGAGGTTTTGTGGCAGTCAGTTGTCAGCGCTTCCTGCCCCGGTGACGGCAGCCACGTCGGCTGTGTCGCCGTGGGGCGAGCGCAGCACCGTGCTCACCGCCCTCCCTCACCACCAGGTTTCGTGCACGGGGCCATGGCCGGGTGAGAGCAGCCATAATGCCCAGCCCAGGCAGGACCTCCAGTGGGGTTGTCCCTGCTGCACGACCTGCATGGGGTCAGGGGCAGCCCCCGAGCATCCCATGCAGTGCCTGCCTCCAAGTGGGTGAGGGGGGCGTGGGGATGAGTATGGCTGTGCCCCTCTGTGACACGGGCTGTGGTCACAGGGGACATCCCGTGTCACAGTGACCGCTGCCCTCTCGCACACGGACACAGCCTCTCCACACACGTCCTGGCCAGGCTGGCGGAGCCCAGGCACTGGAGCTGCTCTCGGCACCAGTCTGCTGCGAGGAGCCGCCAAGGCCGAGCGGGAGTCAGCGAGGGGAGGCCGGGGCAGCACGGGCTACCGTGAAGTGTGGAAGAGGAGGAGGAAGAGGAGGCGGTGGTGTTTCCTCATCACCTCCTGCTGTAGGGGTGACCCAGAGCAGGGAGGAGAAGGATGGAGCTCTGGGACGCTGGCCACGGGAGGCAGCGTGGACAGCGGGTGCCAACGCTTCCCTTAGAGGGTAAGAAGTTTGGGAGCGCTTCCCCGGGAGCTGTCACAGAGATCATTAATGCTGAACATGGCTGTGGAAAGTGTGCTTGGAGGGAGCTGGAGGCTGCGGCCAAAGCCCCGACTGATGGTCCTCTCTGGCTCAGGTGCCAGTGTGGCTGCCAGGACTCCTGCGTCCCAAGCATGATGCCCTGCCATCTCGTGGCACCGCTGGGCAGAAGTCCCGGTGGTGAGGGACCCTGCTGGCCTGGCAGAAGGGGCTCGGGCAGCCCAGCTCCTGCTGGGGGAAAGAACTGGAGCTGCTGCAGTAGACGTGCAGAGCCTGGGCATGCAGGGATGCCATACGGGGAGACTTGCCCTGCAGGGGAGACCCTGCGGATGCTCTGAGCCCCTGAACTGCCATGGGCACAGCATCGTGCCCTCGGCATCGTGGAAATGCATTGCCAATATCCCGAGGGAGGGGGCCGCCCTGTTAGAGCTGCGTCTGGAAGGAAAGGAGCCCTGCCTGAAGAAGGCTGAGGGGTCCTGCAGCTGTTGCTGGGCTCTGGAGAGGCTGCTGGGAACACCTGTGCTGGAAAGGAAACCTTGGACTTCTGTTCAGCTCAGCAAGGCTTTTTGGGCAGGATCCCAGCCACTGCCTCTACTCCTTCCCCTTGGTTCTCCTTGTAGCTGCAGACTGGTAGAGCAGGCTTTGAGCTCGGGGCACACTGTGGATGTCCCATGGAAAGGTGTCTGCGTGCTAATGGCTCTGTTTCAGCTCCAGACCCCTCCAGGGAGCAGCTACAAGGTTCTCACCTCAAGGTGGTTCCCACCTTAGCTGCTGAGTGCCTGTCGGCACTGGGCTGACATTGGGGAGGGGGAGGCTCTTTGAAGACGCTTGCACTTGCCATCTCCTTGCTTCGGCATGTGCTGAACGGTTGTGAGGTGGCCCACCCTAGCATGACGTGCCTTTCCCTTATTTTGCAGAGCGCCTTGCTATCTGGGAAGGTGTATCGGACTACATTGTACGGCAGCTGATGCTGAACCAGGTGGGTTTGCCGTCCTGGGCCTCCTCAGGAAAGCCTTCTTGTGCATGTTCTGTGAGGGGAGGGATGACCTCTCTGCTTTTCCTGGTAGTTTGGAGAGGGTGAAGAGGAGAGGGGTGAACATCTCTAGGAAATTCTTCCAAAGAACCTCTCCAGGGCTTCTCCAAAGCGTTCCAAGGGTGGGCAGGCCACCAAGCACCGTTGCCATGCGCTCACAGGTTAGCAGCCTCTCCACCTAAGAGTCTCATACGTCTCCTCTTCTTTGCTGTTTTCAGGGAGTCCGAATTATTCGGCTTGGGACCTTGGACGTTGTTACTGAGCAACTTGGGGGTGGGAAGGCTGGTCTCCTGACTGTTCGCAGACCCGTCTTCCGCCTTGCGCAGAATATTGCAGCGGTTCACGGCCTCACCCACCGTGAGGCCTACGCTCCTGGTAAGAAGACAGGTGGAGACTGTTGCTTGCCCTGGGGACCTCTCTGGGGAGTGCACAACTGCTGTTTGTCAGTGATTGTTAGAAACTGAGAATTGCGTCACCAGGTCCTGAGAACAGCTTCCGATTTTTTAAAATAATCCAGACATCATTATGCGCATTACCACTATACTCCCTCTCTGGATGTCTTGCTTGAACAGCTGTGCACTTCTGAGGTGCTGAGGGTAGCTGGAAGGCTCTGACGGGCTGCGGTGCAATGCTTGTGTTCTCCTTCCTCCTTGAAGCCATGAGACATGGCATAGCTAAAGCTCTCCCAGGCTGGAATGCACAGAGTGGAGGAACTTGCCCCCCTTGCTGCTCTCCTTGTCCTGCCGTCATGTGTCATGTTCCTAGGAGATGGCAGGGACCCGTTCCTTCTAGCTGTGTGGGGAAGAAAATGTTGCAGTACACTTGGCACATGCGCTTGTAGAGTGCTTGGGAGTTGTCCTGGGGAGGGATGGCGTCAGCTTCCCCCATGAGCTTTTCCCGCACGTTAAAGAAGACAGCCCCGAATCAGGGTCCTGCTTGGAGAGCTCCAAGCTGCTGACACTCTGGTCTTGCCTGCTCAGGCGCTCTGTTAGTGACTGTGTGGCTCTTCTGCTGCTTCCTAGGTCACAAGCAAGCTGAGCCCCTGAAGTATGCTCGCATAGCCTCGGACATCTCTGTGCCTCGGAAAAGAGTGCAGGCCTGCATAGAGGAGACCGTGCATCTTTTCTGCCGCTGCCTGGAGAGCGGGAAGAATGTTGCCTTTGTTCTGAAGCACGTTGGCATGCTTGTCATTCAAGGAAGCAACGTGAAAATGAGGTTCTACAGAGACTTGCTGCAAAGGCTGAATGGGACGGCACAGCTGGTAGCAGCTTCTCTTAGGGTACCGTTTCCATTTCTGTGCCGCTGCTTCTAGTCCTTTGGAAATCCTAGCCAAGTGGATGGATTTTTACTGGCCTGCCACGACCTTTCTGGGCACCCGCATAGCTGTGGCCTCGAGTACCGGCAGCTCCCTGCCCCGTTCTTCTGGAACATTCTGAGACCTTGGTGGCGGAGCAGAGCCTGGGAATTTCTGTACTGGGTCAAACCAACGCTCCCTGCAGCCCAGGGTCCCGTTGTGATGTGGTCAGGGAAAAAGATCAAAGGAAAGGGCAGGCTGATTATGTATTTTCTTCCTGGAGATCTCGCCTTCCAGCAAGCTACAGTTTAGCGCCTTTTTGCGTTAGGATCATGTTTGGATTGGTGACGGGAAGCGGAGACACAAGCAGACCAAGGCCCAGCTGGCAGCAGACCCCTTTTGCCGCTGTCACCGTGTTGGTCTAGTTGTGCTGAGCAGCTCTTCCGAGGGCCCCTGGAGGCGGAGGAGCCCAAAGCAGGGCTTTTCCTGATGTGTGCATCTGCACGCTGCTAGTGGTGGCCACAGAGAACATTATTGCAGCCCATGCTCTTCCCCAGGTCTGTAGCTGAGCCCCGTCCTTCCCGTGGGCTTTCAGGTGCAGCCAGAAAGAGGACATGTGAGAGCAGTTCAAGCTGAGCCCCTTAGGACTAAGCTGGAGATGCAACTTAGCCGTAGCCCGGCCCTGGTTCCCAGCTCTGTCTCTTCCTTCCGTCCGAGTCTGTGGTGTCTCTTCAGGCCATTCTCTGGGCCAGGGGTTTTCTGCCGCCTTTGTTCCAGGGAGTCCCAGGGCAGGACCCTCAGCAGCCCCTTGAGTACACCGCAGAGGTTTGGCCCTCCCAGTTGTTACCCACTGTACAAAGGCAAAGGCTGGGCTTTTTCTCTCACCACCTCAGGGGTGCAGAGGCAGCGGCCTGAGTGTGAGGAGACCCTGGGGGGGGGCGGGTTACTGCCACCGCTGAGCCGCCCTCTGTTCTCAGCTCACGAGGCATCAACTCAAGGCATCCGGGAAAAGGCAGCAGCCAGGAAGGCTGGCTAGTGCAATGCCTTCTCCTGTGCTTGCCTCCATCGGCCTCTGCGTTGGGAAAGACCTGGTGCCTGGGCTGAGTCCCTGGATTCCTTCCCTTGCCCAAAGCCTGCCAGTGCTCTTACCCTTGCTCACTGATTTCCCGGCAGCTGCTACGGTGTCTCCGTGAGGGGCTGCTGAGAGGAAGGCAGTTCTTTGTTGCAGCATTGCTGAGAGGAAGCTGCTTCTCTGAGCAGTGGGAAGATTTGCTGCCCTTGTGAGCCCTGAGCTACTCGTCTTGGCATCCTCTCAGCTGTGTCTCTCGCCTTGCAGATGCCAGCGATGAGGGATTCAGTCCTCTCGGGCACCAGAACTGCTGCTTCTCAGACCCTTTCTGGTCGTGTCATTGTCTTTCCTGAGTGAGTCCATTTGCTTCTTAGCGGCTGGCTCCCACAGGAGATGGGAGGTGGTGTGCAACGGCAGCCGAGAGGACTGAGGTTGCAAGGAGCTTTCTCACGGGAAGGAGGGGGAAGGCCTGGAAGAGCTTGATGAGGAAGCTGGTGCCCCCCGGCGGGTGGTGGTGGGTTTGTGGTTCCAGGAGGACTTCTGCACGTTTCTCAGCTTGCTACTACACTCGTCCAGGATGGGGCATAGTCTGCTTTGGAAAAAGATGGGCTTCAGAGAAGCTCCCCAGTACCACTGTGTGCCCATTATTCCCCCAAGGTGCCAAGGAAGGGTGGTGCCCTGCGTCCCGAGTGATGTGTTTTTCCTGTGTCCAGGTACAAGCTGGAGAGTGTAGCTGGGAGACCAGCTGTGAGGCGCGTGGCACGTGCGAAGGCGAGGCAGGAAGAGGAGAAGAGAGAGGCTGACTGCGGTGGCAAGAAAGGTAATGGCAGAGCTGATTAGTGTCCGGGGTTTGTGCCTTGGCCGCCAGGGCTCCTGGCTGGGGCATCAGAGCCAGGGTGCCAGTGTGATGGCTCGGGCAGCCTGAGGCACTAGACGTGATGCTGCTTAGCCGTTCTGGGAAAGCTCATGAGGGAAGCAGGCCTCAGGGCAGCCCAGCCCTCCCACCTGCAGTGGATGCCTCCGAGTTACACTTTCCCCCACTTGCAAGGGGAATCCATGCCCTGGTGTGCATTGGAAGCTACTCCTGTGTTGGAGGAGGCGGTGCAGAAAGGAGTCAACCGTGAGGCCAGTCAGAGGTTGGGCCTGGAGCTGTAGGTAACGCAAGGGTTCACCTGTCTCAGGGATTCGTGTGTTTGTCTCTGAGGGGAAGAATCACCTTGAGGAGCTGGTGAAAAGTCTGGCAAGCTGTGCCACGACTTCCTTTCATTTTCAAAGCAAGGTGTAACCTGTCTTTCTGAATTTCTCATCCTCATGCCCAGAACAATGCCTTTGCCTTGACGGTGTCAAGAGGGGACCTGTCGGCATAGGAGAACAGTAGAGAGATCCAAGACTGTGTTCCCCTTGAGTGAGCTTCCTGCCCCCAGAGAGACTCTCTGAGGTCAGCAGCACATGCCCACAAGCCCCCTTTTCCAGCATGTGACTGGGCTAGAGCATGAGAAAAGCAGTAGCAGAAGAAATGATGCTGCACAGTAAAAACGGCAAGTTGGACAGGAGCCAGCATCTGGACGGGCCTAGGAGTGCCCGGGAAACAAGGCTGGAGGCATGGGAGTTTTACCACAGGCTTGAGGAGATTTGCATATCCTTCCTGTTCCAGAAGTCTCCACAACACTGTCCCAAAGTGTCTTCTTGTCTCCTGCTTTCAGGAAATCTTCCTGGCAAGCACCTCGTCTTGCAAGAGCAGCCTCCTCAACGCAGAGCAACTGCGGTCACTCTGGAGAAGGGAAGGGGAGACAGGGGCAAGGGCAAAGCTGCTCCTGGCAGGTGAGACAGTTGTGGAAGTGACCCTGTACTCTTGGGGTTGTTTGAGGGAGACCTTTTCTTTGGACACCGTGTTTCTAGCAGCTCTGAATGCCTTTGAGCATGTGTCATCCTGACTGCTGATGCCTTGGTGGCTGGCCAGCAGCCAGGGAGTTCTTGGGAGACCCCCGTGTTTGCTTCCTGTTTCTCCGGCCTCTGCCTTCAGGTTACAAGGTTTTTGGAGACTCGGTGCACACGTAGCCTGTGGGAGATGAGTGCCCTTTTCTGAGAGCCTTCATGTTTAAGTACCCAGCATCCCTTTCTGCTGGGGACAAGAGTACTGGGGGCCTATAGGCATTGTCTGAGGATGGGGGCAAGACTGAATGCTCTTGTAATGCCTTTCAAAGAGAGGAGATGTTTGTGGGAGCTTGGTCCCATTCTCTGGGCTGTTGCCAAGGGGCAACGAGTCCCAAGTCAGAATGGCTTAAACATGCGGGAGCTCTTTCTTGGAAGGGGAAGCATGTTGCTTTGCATGGCAGAGTGAAATTGCAGTCATCCTGGCACCCAGGATACAGAGCAGAGAGTCTTGTCCAGATTTCAGTTTGACATGGTGAGGCTGAAGCCTTCTCCTTCCTCTGAAAAGTTGTCTTGTGGCTGGCCCAAGAGAGTGGCAGGGACAGGTAAAAGGCAGGCACGCTTTGCTGCCTGTGTAACTTGCTCCCTCTTGGGCCCTGGCTCCCCATGATACTACATTTGACGTGCCCAAACACAGAGTATTTTGGACCAGGGAGCAGTGCTAAATGGAAGTGCCAGGCAAGGCGGTGGGGTCGGGGGGAGTGGTGTCTCTCAGAGCCTGTGCCTGCAGAAGAGCTGGCCCCACTGCTTGCTGTGTCAAGAGGGAGCCTGGATCTGGGCATCGTGAGGATTTTTGTGGGCATGCTTTGTTGGTTTAATGCTGGGGGCATTTCAGCCTGGGGGTCTCTGTGCCTCTGTGGAAATGAACACGTGCATTTGAACCCAGGTGCTTGCCCTGCAGAAGTGCCATGTGCTGCAGAAGCAAGAGCCCAGCTGGTGAGCTTGGGGTGGAGACCAAACTGCCCCTGTGCTCACACCGCCTCCCGCTGCTGTGCGTTTGCAGTGTGCTCGCAGCCGCGCAAGGGAGCTCCTTGAGCAAGGTGGAGAAAGGCAGGAGGAAGGCAAGTGTGGAAGGCAGAGGCGCAGAATCGTCAGCAAAGCCAAAGCCAAAGCGAGAAAGGGCATCACTGAAGGCCACGAGAGAAATGGAAGAGGCAGAGAGGACCCAGGTACAGGAAGCGTTTTAAAACCTTGAGACAGGAAAAGCCTTTCTTCTACTCTGGGGGATCTGAGGCTCAAAGGTGCTTCAGGGACCTGTCCCAGGTGCCTTGAAAGGCATCTAGAGGAGGCCAAGAACCATCCGGAATGGGCTCTGTGGTCCAAGAGAAGTGCTAGTGTTAGTAAAGGGCCGTTGCGGGTCTGTTGGGTGTTAGGGAAGCAGGAAGTGAGGCCATGTGCAGTCCCGGTAAGGGTTAAACGTGAGGTCCGCCTGGCTCTTTAGGGTCATTCTGTGTGCTGTGCTGAAGCCCACAGCAGGGCTGCAGCCTTAGCTCCCGCTCAGCCCACAGCAATTCCTTCCCCTCCTTTGCTCTGCTATATGCGAGCTCTGTGCCTGAGTGAGAGGGTCTGTCTGGCAGTGGTGGTAGGCCTTGGTGAGGCTGGGACATGCCCTAAGGGCAACTGCAGCATCCCTGCCTGAGCAGGGGTTTCCGCTGCCTTGGGTGCCTGAGGCAGCAGCAGTCTTGGGGGCTGCTGAGGACCCAGCTCCTGCAGTCGCTGGCTGCTGTCGTGCAGGATGTTCAGTGTGTCCGAGTGAGGAGAGACCTAGCATGCAAAGGCTGCTCTGATGCCAATGCAGATTCGGCGGATGTCACAGACGCTGACAAACCTGCGGCCTGACCTCCGCCTGCCGATGACCAGCCAGGATGAGAGGGCCAAGGATCCCGCTCGAGCGAGAAAGCCGAGCATTGAGGATGTGTACATCTACCACCTGGGGCCAGAGCAGGAGGAAACAGTGTTTGTTTACTTCTCCCACATAGACAAGAAGAAAGAGCAGCAGTCCTCAGAAGAGACAGTCTGCGGAGTGAGTGTGTGTGATTGTGAGGGTGAGAGCAGAGCTCGGGAGGGCTTGTGAGGATTGTGTGCTCTGAGCTGCTGAGCCTGGCAGCAGGCCTTGCTTCTGGAGTTCTGCTCTGGCAATGGCCATTCTCTCTGCTTGTTGTTGATGTGAGGAGCGAGGCCCCGGTGGGGTAGTGGGGTCCGGTGGGGAGCAGCAGGGATGCACCGGTGACGCATGAGTTTCTCCCGGAGAGCACCTTGAGCTCCAGCGTTTCTGGGTTGTCGCGCTGCTGCAAAGTGCTCCTGTGGGGAGTCTCTGGTGGGTGTTGTGGTGTGGGCAGCAGCAGTGCACAGTCGGAAGGTTGTCTGAGAATCTGTGTGCATGTGCAGGATTCGTCCACTTGCTGGATGATGGAGGAGTGGGAGATATATAAAGGAGAGTCATCTGCAAGCTACAAGGCCAGCGGCACCTGCCTGAAAAGGTACGTGTGGCCCAGGTGCAGCAAGGCCTGTGGCATTTGGATAGCGGTGCCTGCCTGCGGGGTGAGAAAGACACGTTGCTGGGTGGTGGAGCTGTACTGGCCCAGGAGGCTCTGCTTTTGCTGGGCATGGGAACGACTCGGGTAGACCCTGTGGGCAAGCACCTCTCAGCATCTTCCAGCAAGTAGGAGAAACTTCTCTGGAGCTGTGGGCTGTAAGTCCAGTTGGGAGTGTATGTGCACAGGGCCTTTGGGAGAGAGGAGGGCTCCATGCCGAGTGTAAGAGAGAGTGTGTGCCCGCTCTCGCAGGATGCTTTCCAAGCCAAGTGTGCGTGTGCTTCGAGCAGCAGCGAGCAGCCTAGTGCAGGAGGCAGAGAAGAGTCAGGTGGAAGAGGTGGGAGGAAGGAATGCTGCTGCGGAAGCGGAGTGCCTCAGGTGCGTATCTCCCCAAACGAGCGTGGCTTCCCTTTGTGCAGTGCCCTTGCTTGCCCGCCCAGCAGCACGGGGGAAGGAGGGTCTTTTGCGGAGAGGTGTGAGGGGACAGCGAGCAGCAGGCTTGCAAGTCTGTGTGCCTGGATGAGGTGGCCCTTCCACCAAAGGCTGAGTTGTTGGTGCCTCAGAGGAGGATTTCCACGTGGGCCAGGAGTGCTGGAGGAATGCCGAGTCAAAGGGACAGAGCAGTGGGCATTGCCAGTGTTTCAGGTTTCCTGAGTTCCCTAGAAACTTCTTCTTTGGACTACAGGCTGTTTTTATGCCTGGCACGCAAGAGTGCAGGGATGGGTAAATGGTAGGCATGCTTTTGTCCCTTGAGCACTTGCTGCATTCTTGCCCGAGAGTCGCCAGTGCAAAAGCATTCTCCATGCCTAAACCCGGAGGGTTAGGAGCATGGAGCTGTGGTGAATGCAACTGCCAGGGTGGGGGTGTGGGTTAATGGTGTCTTCCGCGGCCTGTGCTTGCAGAAGAGCTGGCTTCTGTCTGTGCTGCCTCAGGAGGGAGCCTGTATTTGGGCATCTGGAGCTTTCCTCTGGGCATGTCGTGTAGGCTTGCCGTTTCAGCTGGGGCGATGTCTGTCTCTGTGGGAGTGAATGCCTTTAGTTGAAGCCACGTCATTGTCGTGCAGAAGTGCCTTGTGCTGCAGAAGCAGGTGCCCAGCTTGTGAGCGTGGTCTGGAGAGCAAAGTCCCGCTCTGCTCACACCAGACCCCCGTGCTGTGTATTTTCAGTGTGCTCCCAGCCATCCGCGGGAGCTCCTCAAAGAAGCTGGAGAAAGGCAGGAGGAAGCCAAGTGCGGAAGGCAGGCTGCCAGCTGTGAGCCCTCCTAATAAAAGCCAAGAGAGGGCAGGGCAGGTACGTGATAGTGATTGAGGTGGTTCTTGTGCCACAGGGGCGTGTGGCAAAGCGCGGTTCTGCGGGCAGTGGGTAGAAAAGCCCTCTTCCTCAGAGTTCTTTCGAGCCCGCCGTGACCTTTCCAGGGGCTTGCTTGAAAAAGCGCAGGCTGAGCTGTCTTTTCTCTCTGCCTTTGCCACTACTGCCTTCTCAGGAATCCCATTTGAAGCCCCTCTTTGGCCCTGCTCTGAGTGGAAAGGTACGTGCTGGGCCTTTCAGGAGAATGAAAAGAGAAACCTTCTGTTTCTCTCAGTGATCCCTTAGCTCCTTGGTCAGAAGAGAGCAGGCATTTTCTGTCTGGCCAGTACTAGCTTTTGTGCCTGAGACCGCTGAGAGGAGTGCTGAAGAGAAGATGCCGAAGAGGGGGTGAGAAATTACCTTTGGGCCCTGGAAAGAAGCAGATGCCAAGAATGCTGCTTGCCGTGTCTTTTCTGTGGCCCTCCAGCCCACAGGCTTCCCGTCTGTTGTGCCGGAGCAAAGAGGTCTCTGGGCATGCTGGTCTGAGGCGGAGGAGAAGAAAGAAAGGGCAGCTCCGAAAGCAAAGGCAGAAGCGGAAGAGTCGGAGAGGACCCAGGTACAGGAAGCCTTTCTAAACGTTCAGCCAGGAAAGGCCTTTGCCGTACTGCAGGGGACCTGCGCCTTGAAGGTTCCCCAGGGATGCAGGGTTGGAGGTGTCTTGTTGCTGCCGAGGAGCGGGGCAGGGACATCGTGACTTTGCTAAAATCTGAAGCCCCCGGGAGCTGCACCTTTCCCGTGGGTTTTGCTGAAAAGACAAGCAAGGCAAGTGAAGAGAAGGGAGCTCGTTTGAGGAATGTTGGAAGAGGAGCCCAGTATTTCCCCTGGAGGTCTTTTCCTGAAGAAAAGAGGCCTAAGAGGCAAAGGAGCACGAGGAATGGAGTGTGTGGTCCGAGAGAAGCGCCAGTGTTAGTAAAGGGCCGTTGGCGGTCTGTTGGGTGTTGGGGAAGCAGGAAGCTGAGCCCTGAGTGCCGAGGACTGCTGCTGCTGGTAAGGGCAGGGCTCACAGGGGGTGTTTAGGGTCATTCAGTGTGCTGTGCTGAAGCCCACAGCAGGGCTGCAGGCATAGCTGCTGTTGAGCCCACAGCAATTCCTTCCCCTCCTTTGCTCTGCTCTGTGCGAGCTCTGTGCCTGAGCAAGAGGGTTTGCCTGGCAGCGCTGGTGAGCCTTGGTGAGGCTGGGACATGCGCTGAGGGCTGCGTGGAGGCGGCTGTGGCCTTTCTCCAGTTACAACTGCAGCGTCCCTGCCCGGGCAGGGGTTTCCGCTGCCTTGGGTGCCTGAGGCAGCAGCAGTCTTGGGGGCTGCTGAGGACCCTGCTCCTGCAGGCACCGGCTGCTCTCGTGCAGGATGTTCAGCATGTCCGAGTGAGGGGAGACCTGTCATGCAAATGCTGCTCTGATGCCAATGCAGGTTCGGCGGATGTCACAGACGCTGACAAACCTGCGGCCTGACCTCTGCCTACCCTCGACCAGCCAGGATGAGAGGGCTGATGATCTTCCTCGAGCGAGAAAGCCAAGTGTGAAGGATGTGTACATCTACCACCTGGGGCCAGAGGAGGAGGAAACAGTGTTTGTTTACTTCTCCCACATAGACAAGCAGGAGAAGGAAGAGCAGCAGTCCTCAGAAGAGACGGTCTGCGGAGTGAGTGTATGTGATTGTGAGGGGGAAACTGGAGCTCAGGAGGGCGTGTGAGGCTTGTGTGCTCTGGGCTGCTGAGCCTGGCAGCAGGATTTCCTTTTGGAGTTCTGCTCTGGCAATGCAAATGCCTTTCGCTCATTCTTGATGTGAGGAAAGAGATCCTAGGGAACAGCAGAGGCCACTGGGGAGCTGCAGCTTTGCCCTGGTGATGGACACATCAGTTTCTGCTGGAGGGGATGGGGGGAGGTTGCTTGCGCCGTATTGAGGTTGCTTTCTGCGTTGCAAAGAGCCCCTATGAGAAGTTGTCTGTGGGCTGTATTTGCTTACGGGGCTTGAGTCTGAATACTGCAACTACTAGCTTAAGATTGCTGAGTGTCTGGTGCAAGTCAAGCAGCAGAAGAAATAGTGTGCTGCAGGAAGAATCAGCGCGGCTGGACCCCCATCACCAGTCTTTCTCTGGGATGAATGCAGTGCAGGTGTCCTGCTGTGCAAGTCGCTATTCCCTTTGGTCCTTTATGTTGTCAGGAGGGATCAGAGCTTGCGGGAGAAGTGCCACTGGGAAAGAGGAGTGTCACTGTCTGCTGTGTTGGTGCTTGTAGAGAGGCTCTGAGTGTGCTTGGAAGGGAGATTAAAAGCTTCCTTGACCTGTCTTGCAGGTTCAGCAGAGAAGTGAAAGGCAGGCAAGGGTTCGGTCAGGCTCCTGCCTCCCTGCAGCTGTGGAAGAGGAGCTCGGAGGGCAGCTTTGTGAAAAAAGAGCATGCTTTCAGGATGTCGTCAAGTACACCTTGTCATCAGATGAGGAAGAGATTGTGTATGTTTTCTTCTCCCGCATAGAGGAGGAGAAGAAGAGAAGAGCAGCTGAGAGGCGGGAGACACAGGAGAGGGAGTAAGTGTGTGCCAGCTCCAGGAGAAGCCTGGCAGTGTTGAGGG
This sequence comes from Rhea pennata, assembly GCF_028389875.1. NCBI lineage: Eukaryota > Metazoa > Chordata > Aves > Rheiformes > Rheidae > Rhea > Rhea pennata. The sequence continues at coordinate 1,608,268 of NC_084691.1, read as the reverse complement.
GCAGTGAGGGGCACCCCCGGAGGTGCCAGAATGCCAGGGCCAGGGCCACTGGTTTGAGTCAGGCCTTGATACTACGCACCTCTCCGCAGCCTCGGTGCGTTCAGCCTCAGTCTTGGCCGCACCAGACTCAGTCTCAGGCTGACCAAGAGCTGACCAAGGGCCTGGGGTGGAGCCAGGGCACTGGCTCACATCATAGTGAGCGTGGAAATGCTCTTCAGAAGCACATCCAGACACGCACGGCTGGAAATACTCTTGCTGTATTGCTCTCTCTTTCTCTGTGTGCATCACCCTTAGCATCTTCCTTTCTTGTTCTTTAGCTGTGAGGAGGAGAGTCACCTCCCCAGCCAGCAGGAGAGGCCCCAGTGACTGCCAGCCATCCTGGAACACACGCAGAACTTTGTTCCTGTGGATTAAAGCACCTCTCCAAATGGCCGTGACTGTTTCCTTGGCATGGTGTGAACTCTGCTGTTTGCAGCCTGTGAACGTCAGCGGGTCCAAGAAAGGAAAGATCAGGAGCGTGGGCTTGAGTGTCCGTGCCTGCTCACAGGGCAGCTCTCTCCCGAGGTCATGCGGTAACTGTTTGTCTGCAGCTGTGCCCATGATGTGTCAGGGACCTCCTGCTCTCTGTGGGTGCCAGTCAGAGGAGTTGAGTCAGCCCTTTCATGACAGCACATCACCTGCTGCAAGGGCATGCTGCCTTGTCAGGGAGGTGGGAAGAGCTCGTTTGGCCCTCGTGAGGCGGCAAGAGTTGAGCCAGGGCCTCTGTTTCCTGGGGCCAGTGCTGGTCGCCAGAGGGGAGCCCACTCAAGTATGGTGTGCCTGTTTGTTGCACTGAGGGCTTGGTTTTGGGGGTGTGAAGGGAATCCTGGGGATAGCAAGGGCTGGCATTGGAAGCTCACAACCGTGAGGGTGTGGCCAGGGTAGTCCCTGGCTGCCTTGGCTGTAGCGACCATGAAACAGTGGAGTTGCAGACTCTGAGGGGAGTGTGGAAAGAGAGTAGCAGAGTCCAGAGTGGGCACCTTATGTGAGGAAACTTCCCCCTTGTCGGGGAACTGGTAGGGGGATGTCATGGAAGCAGGTCTGCAGGGCAAAGGATCAGGGGAAAACTGGCAGGTATGTGAGGACAGCACCTACTAAGCACAGGGACAACCCTGCTTGATATGCAGGCAAATGAGCAGCGGTAGGACGAGACTGGCTTGGCTGAGCCAGCACCTCCTGGTGGAAGTGCAGTGGAAAAAAAAGGGAGCACAGAGGAGGTGGAAGCAGGGAGAGGCTACAAGGGAGGTACTAGAGCGAGAAGTCCTGGCTGTGCAGGGATGGTGTCAAGAAGGCCAGAGTGCGGCTGGAGCTGAGCCTTGCAAGGGACGTCAAGGAGAACAGGAGCTTCCTGAGCCAAAGGAGTAGGCTGAGAAAGATAGAGGTACCTTGCTGCATGGGGTGGTTGACTTAAGGAGAGGAAAGCACATGCGGCCGAGCTACTCTGTGCCGCCTTAGCCTCAGCCTTCACCAAAAGGTCTCAGGGCCCCTGTGCTTGTGGAAGGTGTTGAAGGAGGAGGAGAGCAAGCAGTAGTGGCAGAGGATGGAGATCTTTGATCCGGCTGGGCAGGCTCTCCGACGCCCTGGAGGACCTCCCAGCGGCTGTCCTCTGGCCTGCCTGCCGCTGGCTTATCAGCTGGCAGAGTCAAGAGGCACCTGCCAGGGAAGGCAGCGGCCATGTGCTCTTTTCCTCCTGCTCACCCACCAGACTGGCCTGGCCAGCCCAGCTGCAGCACCTTGCAGCCCCCGCAGGCCCTCTCTGCACAGAGGCAGAAGCCCTGCTCCTGCAAACCCACCAGCTGCTTTGCTCCTCTTGGCTGCTCTTGCTGCTGCTGAGCCCTGCTCTGCCATCAGGAGCTCAGCTACCACTGTCACCCAGGACATCCTGCTCGGTCACCAGTCTCAGCCTCTCTCCAGCTCACAAGTCAGGCCGAGGATCGAGCACACACTGGACTGTGAGTGCTGTCCTCTCCCTCCATGTTGTGCTCAGGGTGAATGAAGGACTCACCCTGCCATGGGCGGCTCTGGCAGAGCTGTCTGCACCTTAGGCACATGTCACAACAGCGCCCACGTCCCCACACAGGTGCTGGAGCAGGGACTCAGACGGCCTCTTTCACTGCCCCGTCGCACTGTACCCCTTTCTTCTCCCTCTGCAGGAATTCAGAGAAGGACACGCACAACTACCCAGCACAGCTACACGCCCTTGCCTCTTCTGTCCTTCCCATCAGGGATGGGCATGGCACAACCATCTCAGCTCAGGTTCTCCGCGACACGTGTGCAACCTCCATAGTGCTCTTCAGCTTCTCTGGCCATCCCGCATGGTCCAGAAAGGATGTCCCACAGCAGCACGCATGTCCCAGCCACCAGCAGCTCTGCTGCCCCAGAGTCTGCTCTCCAGGGATGGACCTGCAGAGAATTTGCCTTTTGTAGTGACTGAGCTCAAGTGAGAGGAGGGAGCAGAGGAAGTGGCCAGCCATCCAAGCAAGGTTTGAGCCCATGCGCACAGTGCAGAAGGGGTGAGCAGGGCATCGCTGTAACCCCTCTTTGCCCTGCTCTTCAGGTCAGTTGGTATTCTTCAACTTTGTGTGCAACAAATCCAGCTAGAGCAGGTGCTCCTGGACTTTTGGCTCTGTTTTTGCACGCCAGGGCTGTGCAACAGTGAGAAGTCTGAACAACGCGTCCTGTGTTCTTGAAGGCAGTGCTGAGTTGCAGAGCCCCACACTCTCCCGTCGGGTGTGAGGAGGGGGAATGTTCCCTTTTCCCTCTGGGTTTCCCAGGTCAGTTCCTGGGGTCAGAAAAGAGCACTCCCTGGGAGAGTCCCAGCACATCAAGGCGCTGGTGCAGGCACGTCCATGAGATGCTTTGGGAAAGCTTGTGGCATTCTCTTGTGGCTCCTCATGGTTCCCTTTCTTCTCTCCTTTGGAGGGGGACACAGGGCAGAAGGCACAGCAGTCACTAAACCTGGATTTACTCTGTTTTAGCTGTAGTCAAGTGTGTGCCTTGTGCTCCGTGGTGATCCTAGCACTGCTGATCTCCTCCCCATTCCCTTCCTGGGTAACACTCTTCAGCAAGACCCAGCTCTGCACGCACGCACGCGTACATACACACACACACAAACTCAGGTGTGCCTGGGAAGGTCAATGATACGAGCCGTGCCAGCAACAACCCCTCTGTTCACAGCAGCCCAGGTTCAGGAGACAGCCCCCTCCCCGAGCAACTCAGCAGCCTGAAGCAGAGGCACAGGATTAGCGCAGCTTCCTCTGCACTGGTTCAAGGGGACCATGAGCAAAACCCAGGCTGCCGGGCAGCACAACTCCCCAGGCACCCCACCAAGAGGGCACCGTTTCTAGGTGGGCTCCAATCAGCCAGCTTCTGGTTAGCAGCTGAACACGCTGCACCACAGAAAGCCCTAGCAGGGGCCCTCCCGGGGCAGCTCTGGCATCAGGACAGTCAGGAATGGGACCAGTGCTGCAGGAATGGGAACGTCCCTGATCCCAGGCCTGGTGCCAGCCTCAGGGGAGGGCACGCTGCCCTTCAGCAGTTGCTGGGTGCTGGTGGGCAGAGCAGTGCAGGCGGAGGCCTGCTGCCCACCTCAGGGCTGTGGACAGCTCCCTGGCCAGGATGAGAGCCACCTGCTCCCGTGGCCCCTCTGCCGTGCACCCAGGCGGCACTTGGAGCTGTGGGCACATCACCCTGGAGAGGACATTTCCCTCAGCCCACTGCCTCCTGCTGCTGCTGCTGGCGACAGGTGTGACACACACAGCAGTGCTGCACGGGCTGGCAGAGGGGACTCAGGGAAGGGGTTTGTTCCTCTCCATCAACCCTCCCTGGGAGGGCCAGAGCATGCGAGCAGCAACCGCTACAAGACTCTCCTCCTGCCCCCTTCAGCTGCAGAGACAGTGAAGGGGCAGCACTCCATGGGGCAGCCCTGGCCCAGGAGCAGCGCCAGCTAAGAGGCAAGCCCAGCTTCCCCCATGGCAGCCCGCAGCCCAGCACGAGGCTCTGAACGCTGCTTTCTGCTGAAGCTCTCAGAGCACCAGCAGACAACAGGCCTGTGCTCGTCAGGGCCATGTCGTGGGAGGAGAGTGCCCCACACACCATGCCCCCTCCCGCAACAGTGACTCAGATCACCTCTGTGACTGCGGCCTGAGAGGCCATCAGCAGGCAAGCAGGCGGGTGGGCACTGTGAGCTCAGCGGGGGCAGCACAAAACCCCCAGCAGAAAGGAGAGCTCCTGAAGAGGGCGGAGGCAGAGGCAGGGAAAGGTGGCATGGCTGGCAGCTGCTTTGGGAGGTCACTTCTCTTGCAGCAATCTTTTGGGGTTGCAGGCAGGCAGGCACTGTAAGGTCATGAAGCGGGTGAGAAAACCTTCCCCATGGAGAGGAGAGCTCTGAGGGGAGGGGAGAGGCACAGGAAGGTAGTGGGGGATGACCCCAGAATGATGACCATGTCACTTCTTTTGCACAGTGGCAAGATCTGAGGATTTGAAATTATAACTGTGATACAAGAATGACAGTCACATTTATCATATACATAAAAATATAGAATATATGTTATACTACATACCCCCAATATCTAAAATAACCTCCTCTCTATATACTATATTATACTACATGGCTCCGATCTCTAAGATAAGCAATTCTTGGAGGTGACAACATTCATCTGGAGAACACTCAACACCTGCCACTCTGCAGGCAGCATGGCTTTGTCCATTCTCCTCCTACATGCATGCAAAGCAGGACATCTCAGCAAAAACACTTTCACTTCAGTAATAACAGCTTGCAAGCCCCTGAGGAAAAGCTGCACCTGAAAACAACTACTGGTCTAACAGGGCAAAGAGTAAAACACATTCCTCCCCAAGAGACACAAGCAGCAGACACATCACCCTTCCTGGGAAAGCTGCATGCATGACTACCTCTCTGAAGTGCTTGTACACCAAGGCATGCAGCATGGGGAATAAACAGGAAGAACCGGAGATGTGTGTGTGGTCGCAGGGCCATGATCTCGTTGCAATTACAGAGGTACGGTGTGATAGCTCGCCTGACTGGAATGCTGTCATGGATGGCTATGTGCTTTTTAGGAAAGACAAGCCAGGAAGGCGAGGTAGTGGGGAGTTGCCCTTCATGTGAGAGAGCAACTGGAATGCATCGAGCTCTGCCTAGGGGTGGTGGAGGAGGAGGCAGTCGAGAGCTTATGGGTGAAGAACAAAGGGCAGGCTAGCATGGGGGACACTGCCGTGGGTGTCTACTGCAGGCCACCTGACCAGGAAGAGGAAGTCAGTGAGGCCTTCTACAGACAGCTGGAAGGAGCCTCACGATCACAGGCCCGGGTTCTCATGGGAGACTTCAACCAATAAGCACGATTGCAACCCTGGAGTTCAGGAGGGCAGACTTTGGGCTCTTCAGAGACCTACTTGGAGGAATCTCATGGGTTAAGGGCATAGAAGGAAGGAGGGTCCAGGAGAGCTGGCTAGTATTCAAGCATCACTTCCTCCAAGCTCAAGAGCAGTGCACCCCAAGGAGAAAGAAGTCCAGCAAAGGGGGCAGGAGACCTGCAGGGGTGAGCAAGGAGCTCCTGGCAAAACTCAAACAGAAGCAGAAAGTACAGAGAATGTGGAAGAGGGGACAGGCTACTTGGGAGACTTATAGGACTGCTGTCAGAGTGTGTAGAGATGTAGCAAGGAAGGCGAAGGCCCATTTGGAGTGGAGTGTGGCAAGGGATGTTAAGGACAACAGGGCGGGCTTCTTCAAATACATCAGTAGCAAGAGGAGGGCTAGTGAAAATGCGGGCCCACTACCAAATGGGGCGGGGGCCTGTTGTAGTTAGATTCCCGGGGGCCAAACATCCGGTTTGGCCAGCCAGCACAAACTCACACACAAACACTGTTCAGTAGCAAGCAGTTTATTAGTAGATACTTACAAACAGACCGACCTGATGGTAATCTCAAGAAGGAGATTCTGGAAGCCACAGAATCTATATGTATCCAACTGCTGTTCTTTCCCACGGATTTCCAAGACCTTGTTAGTTACTTATTTGTATGCCGCTTAACACAGCGGTATTGTTCTAGGCACTAAAAAGTTACAACACTAGACCATTCTCACCAAGTATCAGGTAGTACAGATACAAAAGTTACAATACGGACCATTCCCATGAAGTATCAGGTAGTACGGATACAGGGCCCTGGTGACAAAGGCTACAGAGAAGGCAGAATTACCGAATGCCTTCTTTGCTAAAGTCTTCACTGCTAACGGCAGCCCTCAAGAGTCCCGGAGCCTGGAAGCAAAGGGAGAAAGTCTGGAGAAAGGAAGACTTTCCTTTGGTTGAGGAGGAGAGGATTAGAGATCTGGGCAAGCCTGACATTCACAAATGCATGGGCCCAGATGGAATGTGCCCACGGGTACTGAGGGAGCTGGCGGATGTTGTTGCCAGGCCATCCTCCCTCAGCTTTGAAAAGTCCTGGAGAACTGGAGAGGTGCCTGAGGACTGGAAGAAAGCCAGTGTCACTCCACCCTTCAAAAAGGGCAAGAAGGAGGACCCAGGCAACTATAGGCCGGTCAGTCTCACCTCCATCGCTGGAAAGGTGATGGAACAGCTCATCCTGGATGTTGTCTCCAGACACATGGAGGAAAAGAAGGTGATCAGGAGTAGTCAGCATGGATTCACCAAGGGGAAATCCTGCTTAACCAATCTGATAGCCTTCTCTGATGGCGTGACTGGCTGGGTAGATGAGGGGAGAGCAGTGGACGTTTTGTCCCTTGACTTCAGCAAGGCTCTGTATCCGTGCTACGTGATACTTGATGGGAATGGTCCGTGTTGCAACTTTTGTATCTGTACCACCTGCTATTTGGTGAGAATAGTCTAGTGCTGTAACTTCTTAGTGCCTAGAACAATACCGCTGTGTTAAGCGGGATACAAACAAGTAACTAACAAGGTCATGGAAATCTGTGAGAAAGAACAGCGGTTGGTCACATATAGATTCTGTGGCTTCCAGCCACAGAATCACCATGAGAAGCAGTCAACATGAAGGTCAGAAGCTGAAGAGTAGTGAAATAGCGACCCCCAAAGTCAAATGTGGCCCCGAAATAAGTCTGCACGCGTGTGCAGTATCAGAGCCCGGTTATGCAACCGGGGCGGAGTTGGGCTAGACTCCCTGCACTTGCTGGCCCCAGGTGCCGGGACTCTCGCCTACTGCAAGTAATCATAAATGCCGGAGTTTTCCAAAGGAGGGTGAGGCTGCTACACAACAGAGGACCACGTTGCCTCCTCGGGGACGCCCGAAAAGATTGTGCCTGCCAACTCTCCCTCTCGCCATGCAGATGATCAGGACAAGCACTGAGGTGGTCCTTCTCGAGATTACCATTGGGTCGGTCTGCTTGTAAGTATCTACTAATAAACTGCTTGCTATTGAAGAGTGTTTGTGTGTGTGTGTGTGTGAGTTTGTGCTGGCTGGCCAAACCGGATGTTTGGCCCCCGGGAATATAACTAGAACAGGCTCTTGACACTGTCTCCCCTGACATCCTCCTAGAGAAGCTCAAGAAGCGTGGGTTAGATGAGTGGACACTGAGGTGGATTGAGAACTGGCTGAAAGGCAGAGCTCAGAGGGTCGTCATCAGTGGTGCGGAGCTGGAGGCCTGTGGCTATTGGAGTTTGCCAGGGCTCAGTACTGGGTCCCATCCTGATCAACTTCTTCATCAATGACCTGGACGAAGGGACAGAGTGGCTCCTCAGTAAGTTTGCAGATGATACCAAGCTGGGAGGAGTGGCTGCTACAGCTGAGGGCTGTGCTGCCATTCAGAGAGAGCTGGCCACGCTGGAAGGCTGGGCGGCGAGGAACCTCCTGAGGTTCAACAAGGGCAAGTGCAGAGTCCTGCACCTAGGGAATAATAACCCTCGGTACCAGTACAAGCTAGGGGCTGACCTTCTGGAGAGCAGCTCTGCAGAGAAGGACCTGGGAGTGCTGGTGGATGACAAATTGACCATGAGCCAGAAATGTGCCCTTGTGGCCAAGAAGGCCAATGGTATTCTGGGGTGTATTGGGAAGAGTGTTGCCAGCAAGTCGAGGGAGGTGATGCTGCCCCTCTCCTCAGCCCTGGGGAGGCCTCATCTCAAGTACTGTGTCCAGTTCTGCGTTCCCCAGTAGAAGAGAGACATGGAGCTGCTGGAGAGAGTCCAGCGTAGGGCTACAAAGGTGATCAGAGGGCTGGAGCGTCTGCCCTCTGAGGAACGTCTGCGAGAGCTGGGCCTCTTCAGCCTGGGGAAGAGAAGGCTGAGGGGGGATCTTATCAATGTGTATACTTATACATCCTCCCTTATACATCCTGGGGAGGGTGTCAAGGGGATGAGGCTAAACTCTTTTCAGCTGTCTCATGCGAAAGGACAAGAGGCAATGGGCAAAAAATGAACCACAGAAAGTTCTGCCAGAATATGAGGAGGAATTTCTTCACTGTGAGAGTGACAGAGCCCTGGAACAGGTTGCCCAGAGAGGTTGCGGAGGCTTCTTCTCTGGAGATATTCAAAGCCCACTTTGATGCAACCCTGTCTAACATGCTTTAGGTGACCCTACTTGAGCAGGGAGGTTGCACTAGATGATCTCCAGAGGTCCTTTCCAACCTTACCGATTCTAGGATTCTATGATTCTGTGATTCTACGGAGACGGCTACAGCTTCCAGACAGCTCCCACGAGGAGAGGGCTGGAGCTTCAGTTAGGCTCCTGGCCAGGGCTGGAGGTGCCAGGGCAGACTGCTCAGGGGAAATGAGTCCTACTCAGTGCACGCCAGGCCCTGATGTTCCAGGCCACAGTTTCTGCAGTTCCCTCCTGCAGCCGCTCCAGTTTTGCAGTGCCTCCCTTGAACTGGCACGGTCACAACTGGACACAGGCGAGGCCTAGCAACTGTGGCGTGTCAGCTCACATTGCTCCATGTGCTCGCTCTACAGGAGCTGACGCAGCAAGCACACAGCTGCTGAGGCCAAGAAGGACAGCAGACCACTCTGTGCTCACGCTGACTGTCCCTCTTGTCTAGTCTTCCACTGCTGCCAGCAGGTGCAGAAGGCAAGAGCCAGCCAAGCCCCCCAGCAAAGCCAAACCCAAATGCCAACCCAAGCCTTGTGCAGACCACAGGAGAGCGGGACTGGGACTGCTGTGGCTTCACACTGGCTTAGGTACTTAGCGGGGGATGTTGTGTGTTTAGAAAATATGAGTGCATGGCACTCAACTCTGCAAAGATCCTTGGCAGCGTGTTCCCTGGAGCATTCCGACACTTCTTGGGGAACTTCCTTGAGCAGTGCAAGCTACTTGGTACTTCTACAATGCACTTGTCGTGTGTATAGTCAGGCAGGACTGCCTTTGGCCACACTGCCTGCATGCAGGCAGCTCCGCTGCCTCAGTAGTTACTATGTGGGTGAGGAGTGGGAAAGGCAGGACAGCCTCAAGCCCTCTGGGTCTCCCACCACTGCTGAAGAAGGGAGAGAGTGGGCACACTCTTGCTGAGAGGCCTGCTTTCAACTCCTCTGCTCTGCCTGCTGCAATGTATTCCCTGCCTTGGCATGCTGCTCTCCCATGAAATGAGAACTTGCAGGCTATCCACTCAGCTGCAAAAGCTGCAGCTGCACTAGCTGGGGCTTTCGCTTGGAGTCCAAGGACCCTGCCCTGCCCCCAGAGCCAAAGACAGGGCCCATCTTTCAACGCTGCCAGAAAGGTCCTTTCCTCAGGAGAGATGCAAGCGGAACTAGCACTGCAGGAGCTGAGGGCTGAGGCAGGCTCACTGGCCCTGCAGAGACAAGGTGGCACATGCCTCTGCTACAGATCACAGGACCTGTGGAGGATCCTTTTCAAAGAGTCTCCTTCCTCCTTTACTCTGCAGAATGTTCTCAGAGCAAGCCGAGTGCCCTCAGACTTCCTGGATGCATAGCCATGCTTTGCAGAGACCCAGCACCTCTCCTGCCTCTCTCTTCAGATGCTCACCACGCACATGCCCTATAGTCTGCCTCAAGAATCAAGCTCCAGGTGGGGCAAAAAAACATGAACGAGAGCTGCCACATCTTCTCTTTTTATTCCGGATTACAGAAACTCTCTTGTCTCGTGGCTCAGCTGGTAGTTCTGCCTTGTCATCACCCCATGAACCTGCACTCGATAAATGCACGTGTACCTGGGGTTCCCCCAGTTGCTCTGCACCTGGAATTCGATGTAGCGGAAGGCTCTGGGCAGCTGCTTCTGTAAAGGAAACGGAGGCAGCCATTGTTGCTCGGGTGGAAAGAGCGACAGCACAGCAAGGGCGCTTCCTCTGCCAGCCCCATCCCTGCTGGGGAACCAAACGCAGCCCTGGCAGAGGAGGCAGCCGTGCTTCCCCTGCCAGAGCCACAAGGCACAGGATGCTTTGGCTCATCCTCCACGCTCTGTCGTCCAAGCACTTGCAGGCAAACCTCAGTCTGCTGCTCGCGTCGTGCCCACACGCACTCCCGGTACCTTGAGGCGGAAGGTCTGAACAGCCTCCTGGTCCACCTCAAACACAAAGAGCCCCAGGAGAGTTTCTGCTGCTGCTTCCTCATCCACGCCCTCAAAGGCAAGCGACAAGGGGAGCACGTCACGCTCAAGCAGAGCTGAAGGAAAAGTGTCTGCTGAGGCGGAACTGGGCAACCCTGCCTCATGTGCCGCTCCTCTAGCAGGAGCCGAGAAGAGCTTAGTGTGGGTGTGGGTGAGGCTGCTCTGAGCAAGCGCTCCAAGACCCTTGGCCAGAGAGCATTCAGCAAGCCCGAGTGGCATACCACCACCGTGGGCCACCACGCACCCCACGCAGGGATGCAGTGCTCTGCAGAAACCAGCCCACGCTTCTCTGGGAGAAGCCGCTAGGAGATACAAGGCTCCTTTGCAGCTTTCGGCCAGGGCCGCAGGGCCTCGTTCCCTCCCCGCCCTCCGCGGAGGTGCAAGGCAGAGACTTACGGAGACAGCAAAATCTTTGGGGGCGCTGCTGACTTCCCCGGAAGGAGAGACTGCCTTGGAGATGTGCTCCACGGTGACAGCCATTGGCCAGATCTCCTCAGTCAACCGAATGACCACTTGGCCCTCTGTTCCTTGGAAAGCCCAGCACTGTCCGGGGGAAGTAGGCAGCTGAAACCAGAAAGTAGCCTCCTTCAGTGGCAAGGCACTGCAAGAGCCCACAGAACTGGCGGCTTTGCGAGCAGCACAGGCCTGCCTTAGTCTCTTGGCTGACATTCTGCATGCAAAGGCACACCAGTGGATGAAAGGGACAGGAGGGGACTGGTGAACTTGATTTCAGAAGATGGGCAGATGCTAACACTTTTACTTCAGTAATAACAGCTTGCAAGCCGCTGAGGAAAAGCTGCACCTGAAAACAACTACTGGTCTAACAGGGCAAAGAGTAAAACACATTCCTCCCCAAAAGACACAGGCACCACACACATCACAAAGCCATTCGCTGCAGTCCCTGGCCCAGGAAGAATTGCACAGCTACTGGTGGGAAGCAGGTACCAGAAAGCAAGACAGATAATACAGCTCTGCCCCGTGAACTTCCTGACCTGCGCCTACGCACCAAACATGCAGAGAGCTGTAAGACTCCAGGCCCTGCCCCAGACACTTCACAGCAACAGAACTTCCCCTCCTCTTTCCTCTGGGCAAGACATCTGCAACTGTTGAGGGGCTTCACATGCCCGGCTCAGATGACACACTTGTCTCTGCAGACATAACCTGCTGAACTTGCACAGAAAAAAAAAACACAGTTGCCTCTATTCAGGTGGTGTGGATTTTCCTAATGGAGAAGGGAGAACAGAGGGAGAAGCTTCCTCTGTGCTGGTTTCCTGGCCCACTTGCCCTCTCAGCTGGTACACTAAGAAGAGCAGAAGATGCTGATGGGCTTTCTCTAACAGCTTAGCCTCCTTAGCACCACTTAGGGCCCCTGTGAAGAGGAGTTCCAGGTCCTTTTTCCAGTCAAAGCTGTGCTCTCATACACAGGACTCCAGGCTCTGCAGAACCACTCCAGATAAAAACAGCTCCAGGCATCTCTTTGACTTGTTTGCTTCCGGCAAGGGCTGCCTGTTGGAAACAAAACACAAAAAAGCATTCATTCATCTCCGTCTTTTAGGCCAACAGAAAATTGCTGCAGAAGCATCAAAGGACACTCAACGACTGGGCAAGACAGTGTCCGTGGATATTCTCTGCAGGGGAAGCAAAGCATCTGTCGGAGAAAAATCCCAAATCTTAACTTTACATGCGCAGTGACAGGCTGTGACCAATAATGCCGATTGGCAAAGGGACCCAACCAGTCACAGGAGATGTCCACGAAACCACAAGCCCCTTGCTCAGCAGAGCTCAGAAGAAGTAAAGCAAACATCCCGAGAAAAGCAACAGGAAATCTGAGGATGGAATTTCGTTCGGCCCTTCTGTAGATTCATGGTGTCCTTAGAGCCCACAGAGCGGGGGTGCTTCTGGAAGAACAAACACCAGGAAGGTTATCTAAAGCTACTGCATCTGGCTGCGGAAGCTCCCAGGCCACAGCCTGCCAGAAGAAGAGGCTAAGGAAAAGAATCACTATATACGGCCCTGCTCCGATTCTCCCTCCGAGGCGGTACAAGTTCAACACTGTCCAAGAGAGCACCAGGCTGAAAAAAACTCCCGTTGAGCTCAGCAGCCCATCTGCTCTGCCAAGCTCTTGCTGTAACCGTCCTCACTACCTCTACATCAGTGGCAAAGACATCTAAGGATGCCAGGCCAGCTAGCGATTGGTGTTAGGCCACCTAACATACCTGGAAACGGCTGGTTCAAACACTTTGCTGCTGCCAAAACGGGAGCAGGCAGCTGCCTGAGAGAACTCCAGTCTCAGCTTCTGTTCCCATGCTTCGGTGCTTGCTTGCTTACTACAGAGTTGCCTAGAAACACTTGTCACCCGCTCCAACTCACCTAGGTTCTTCAGTATTCTGAGTATTCTTGAGTATCTGAGGTGTGACTAACTGTGCGCAGCATCACCACACAAGACGTACAGGTGCTCTCGGGAATACTGTGCCTCTCAAGGCTGAAAATCAGAAGCTGCCCACGGACACGGCTGAGATCTGCAGCGGCAGGTCAGCAAAGACCTTTGGAAAGCAAACTCACACACACTCTCCAGGGGCAGCATCTTCCCCGGCTTGCCTTCCTCAAAGGCAGCAATGAGCCCTCTCGCCGTGGCCTGAAAAGACACAGCTCCAGGAGACAAAGTCCTCAGCACACTAACCTCTGCGCAGCAGGCAGCTGAAACAAGGCCTCTCAAGCCTCCGAAGCTAGAGCTTGGAAACTGCAATAGTCTTTCAGAGCACAGCATCACTGCCTTCCTCGGTTTGCTGCTCAGTTAGCCACAGCAGCCTGGTGTTTTGTCTCACAGTGCTTACTTTGAAGGGCAGCGTTCTTTCCACCTGTTTTCATGGCAGGGCTAACAGGTGCAAGAAGCAAGAGCACAAGCTGACAGAAGTCACCAGGACTAGTAAACACAAGAAAGCAGAGGAGCAATGAACACAAGGACAGCAAATGCCTCGTCTCCCACAGCAGGCTGCAGCCCTCGCAACAGCGAGCTTTCAGCCAACCACAGCAGGCATTCTGCGCACCAAGGCAGCTCAGACAGTAACCTGGAAGGTCTGGAAGGTGGTCAGCTTCCACGGCAACTGAACTGACAGTGCCACGGGAAACAGAGGTGACCACTCGGGAGTCCGACAATCGGATCTGCAACAGCATCTTCTGCTTGTGGAGGCTGCGTAAACCAAAAACACCCTTTCTCCTCAGGCCACAGCACTACTCTGCAGCCTTTAGGAAGACCTTCTTTTGCTAGCCCTTTCCAAGCCCAGTGCTAGCAAGCAAGCACAGCCTGACTAACAGGCAATGCAAAAACATCTTGATCATGCAGACAAGTGCGAGAAGGATATTCTGCACACACAATCAATAAACCAGCACGATTTCAGCATGGCTGCTTTCAAACTCTGCAACCACGTGCTACTGCTTCCACGCTTAAAGAGATGCAAGAAAGCCACAGAGGTGCTTTGCTTTGAACAAGCGTTAAGAAGCTCAGCAAAGACTCCCTAGATAGGCCTGCAGGTGAGACTCAGACTGATCATGCTCATTTCCACAGTCAGGCTTGTACTTCTCATCTCAGTCCTTATCACAACTGAAAGGCAAAAGATGCATCGTGTAGCTCACCAAATGCCTAAGAGGAGACTCAACACATGCTGCAACCTTGTACTGTGAGTCAACTAAGCTGATGCATGGTGGGCTTTGAAGTGTTACACTCAACAGGCAAGAGGGGAAGAATTCAAAGAGCGCAGTGCAGAGTGCTCAGAATGGCACAGCAACAAAAGACATGACAGCAGGAATCCTCCCTGAAAGTGCCATCTGCCGAAGAATGCTGCCCCTTCCCAGGGGAAAAACAACTGGCACAACAGCATTCTTCACTCAACAACATACATGGAAGAGGGCAAATATTTACGGCTGAATATACTCTATCATCTTTCCCTAAAACAGAAATGATAAACAACAGAAGCTTACCTCTGCACTGCCTTGCTTCACTGGTTTGTCCTGCTCATGGGACTCTTTAGTCCCTTCATGTCTGCAGGCTGTTCCGCTGCTCTCCAACGCCTGCGAGAAGCACAGAAAGACAGAACTCAGCTCTTGTCACTGCTGTCCCAGTCGATTCTGAGGAATCCACCTCCTAGCTACGAAAGGCTTTTTGCAGTGCTGCATCCGGCTACGACCTCTGTTGCCTGCATGAGCAGGGGAAAATATCCTGTCAGCACCTAGCACAATTCTTCCAGAGCAACAAGGTGAGGAGAGAAGGGAAAGCTGGGCTCCTTTCCCACTTTCTTCCCTCAACGCACAGCAGGAGCCCTTTCTTTCTCTGCAGCACTTTCACTACCTGGGACACAGGCAAGCCACCAGCACCTCCTCTGTCAAGCGCTTGGGCATCTACTGCGGAGGAATACTGCAAACCAGGTGTTATCCTGCAAGGCAAAACTTGGATGTTTCCAACCACCCTTGCACCCAAAGCACTGTTAGCTCACTCTGACTAAAGACCACCTCACTGAGTGACAAACACGTCTTGAAGACGTTCACTTGCATTCTAGAGGCTAGTCAGGAGGCGGATTATCCTCCGTTGGAAGGGAGCACGAGTAGAACCATGCAGACTCTGAAGACCAAGCAAACACACACACATTGCACTGCTTCCTACATGCATCCCTTCGCCTCCAAAAATAGCTATTTTTGTCACCAAGCATCCACCTTTGCAGAGGGGAGACCTACAATGGACACTCATGCTATCCCATGGTGCTTTCGAGGCAGGCAATCCAGCAGGGTAACAGAGAGCCCAGCTGGCCCCAAAGATCACCGCCCTTCATAGCTGCACTGAAAGAGGGCAACGTGTTGAGAGAAAAAATTCAAGCCGACTTGTAAGGAGAAATAAATGTACAGAGCTCTATGCTTAGGCGTGCTAGTGCAGACAGCTAATCCTGACTGCCAGAGGAGAAAGTCTCAACTCCAACAAACAAGCCTGTGAAAGCTCGTGAGAACTGAAGTAGGGCAGCTGCTAGCGGGTTCGTTCTGAGACTCCACACTGGCCCGTACTAGCCATTTTGCAACAACAGAGGCTGCTTCTGGCTCTCCAGCAGAGCTTCTCAGTTGCACCACAAGACAAGCTTTCCTCAAATAAATAGTAATGCAAACAATGCAACCAGGCTTGTCCAGAAAAGCTGCAAGTCACTTACTTCTTTTGGAAGCTCTGCCATCACAAAAAACAACCCACCAACAAAATTGCCAGCAGTTACAAAGGAATTAGTTAAGAATTTTCTGTAACTCCACGATTAAGCTAAGGAAAAGGCGCCCAAGGGGGCACCAGGGCTTTATCATCTCCCGTCCCTGCAAGCGGCCAGCCACTACAAAGCAATGGTCACTGCTGTGAGGTGAGAACACAGTTCAGCCTACACCACAGAAACCCACTGGCACACTAAAGCCTCTCTCATACACTTTCGAACGCACATTTTCCCTTTCACATGATCCTTACAAAGCCACTTCAGCCACAGCGATTTTTCTTTCTGCCTTTTCTTTCTTTCTTTCCAGGCACACCTTGCTGCCTCCCATAGCTTCCGACAGAGGCACAAGGAGCATAAGTGCTCTGGCTGATTTACATTTCCTCCACCTAAACATTTTAGGCTTTCCGCTCAAATGCACTGGCTGCTGCCCATGGCTAGAGGCACGCAACCAGAACACAATGCCTGGACTACAGGTCACTCTACTGACATGAGATCCCTCCTGCTGGCAGCAGAAGTAGAGTAGCCTCTCACATTCACGCAGCACGGTAACATCAGGCCTAGGGCTAGCTCCCACGACACCTCCTCAGGCCACGGGACACACAGGTGGTCACAAAGAGAAAAGAACGGATGAAAAGCCACACAGTTGCAGTCACAAGGACTTAACAGAAGAGCCAGGGTTTTCCGCAATACATGACACCTACGAACAATAAGGCGTCTTCATTACTTGAACGATGGGTAACCCCTCCCTTTCTCCTCCTTGCGCCAGTCTGGCCACGCTCTTCCACCCAGGCCTCCATGGGCAGAACCTCCCACCAAAACACAGGAAGGCCTCTCTACCGGCAGCTACTGACACCGCTGCAGCATCTCAGCAGCACCCCACACACCTTGCCCACTCAGACACAGCTACTTCTCCCACCACCACCACATCTCTCCCCCCTTTCTCACAGGCCTTCCAGCAACACCCCTTCGAGCACCCAACGCTGCTTTCTCAGTGCTGCTAGCAACAATGGACTACCCAGGCTGAGATGTAAAGCTTGCCTCCTTCCTCAAGGAAAGCGACACGCTAAAGAGTACTGAGCCACTGAAGGTCCAAAGCTAACGAGTTCATCCTGACCTTCTGAAAGCTCCAGGAAAAGAAAAGTCTACGTCCGACAGGGAAGAAAGACAGAAAAGCAACTCACAAATACCCACTTTAATAAGGTCCTGCTAAAGCTCTGCTCCGGAGCTCGGTCTGCGCTGCACGCTTCCTCACTAGGCAGAAGGCAACAGTTGCTGGAACTATTTTGTCAAGTGATTCACAGCTGATGCAAAGAGTAGGAAACACTGTAAGTCTTCTTCAAGCTTTCTTCAACAAAATCTCGTCTTTGCAGCTCTTTGGCTCCCAGTCCCAGCCAGTAGCATCACTACTGGCTAGTCTCACAACGTGACCTTCAGGGCTAACAGCTTAACTACGCGGCCATGCTTGTAAGGAATAAGGTTATTGGGGTTGAGGAATATTGGAAACGTTGGGAAAGACAGGCCATAACCTGTCAATGCTCTGAAAACACTCGCCGTGCAAGGGCTTGCTCACATCCTTCCCCTTTGCCCGGTGAGGACAGTTCATCACTTGAAGCTGAAGAAAAAAACACTTAAATTTTCACAGTTAATCACGAACAACTGAAAGCTGCACTGCCCCGCCACACTACAACACCAGCTCCTGCCGGTCTACTTTCCCCACCAGTTGCCCACGCACACCCAGAGCGTTTCTGCTTTCCACCAGGCCAGAGCATTCAGCGGCAGAAGCAGCAAAGAAAGCAGCTGCTCTGTTCCGCTCACTCCTCCACGGCTGCCTGCGGTGCCACCAGTGCAGCAGCTCTCACACCTCAGGCCTTCTCGGCCCCTGACAGGCCGCAGCGCAGCCAAAAACCCCCTCTGTGTCCCTGGGATGCTCACAGGCAGCAGCCGCCACAGCCCAGCACAGAGCTTTCTCACCCGCCCCTCCCCTCCTGTCCCCTCCCCTCCCCGAGCCTCGCCCAGGCCCCAGAGCAGAGCGGGGCCCTGCGGCAGCAGCGCCCGGCAGCAGCGTTTCCCCGCGGACGCTGCCCTGCAGCACAAGTGCCGCAGCCCAGGGCCAGCGCGGGCGCCGCTGCCCCTCGCTCACGGCCTGGGCCGCGGGCAGCAGCCACCGCCGCAGGCTCCACGTACAGGAGCAGCTGCCGCGCGGCAGCGTCGCTCTGGGCTCCCTGTGCAGCCGCCGCCAACGCCCGTCGCTGCCGCAGCTGCTTCTCGGCGGCCGCAGAGCGGCGCCGCGCCAGGGCCAGGCGGCGGCGGGGCCAGCGGGCACCTGCGCCGGCACCATGGCCACACGGGCCCCGCCCCCACCGCCGGAAGTGACGCCTCCCGCGCCCAGGACCCTCCCACCCGGCGCTCCCCCATTGGCTCCCGTGGGGCTGGGAAAGACGGAGGCGGGGCGGGCGTGAAAGGGTCGTCAGTGCGCGTGCGCTGGGCGGGCCTGGGGCCGCGGGGGGCGGGTCCCCGAGGGGAGGGGCGGAGCAGTGACGGGGTGGGGCGGAGCATGCGCACTGGCACGGAGGAGGGCGGCGAGGGGCGGGGCCGGGGCGGGGCGGGGCCGGGAGGCGGCTGCTGCGGCGCGGGGCGGCGTCTGCCGGCGCGGGGCCGCCCGGAGCCTTTAGCCGCGGCGCCGGGAGCTGCAGCGCCGGGGCCGAAGGCCGCTGTCGGGGCGGAGCGAGCGGCTGTGCGTGCGGGGGGGCCGGAGCCGCTGCAGCCCGGCCGTGTGCCAGGAGCGGCTGGGCGAGGCCCGGCCGGGCCTGGGCCGCCTCCGGCCCCACGGGAGCCCCCGGCTCTTGCGCCCCTGCTGCGGGCGGCCCCGTGGCTCGAGCCGCCTGCGGTGGAGGCTGGTCAGGGCCGTCTCGGCTGCGCGGGGACCCTCAGCATCAGTGTCAGCACAGGAGCTTCACCCCCCCGCTCCTCCGTCCCACACCGGGAGCCCCAGGGAGCCCCAGAGCAGCCCCAGAGCAGCACACGCAAGGGAGAAAGGAGGGGAAACGCTGTGATGCAGCTGCGGGGGGAAGCCCAGGCAGCAGAGACCGCCAGGCCCTCGGCACAGCACACCGAGCAGCGGCAGGGCAGCGGCACCCGGGCCCGCGCCAGGAGCTGTGCCCCTCTGCTCTGCCGGAGGTCTGGCTGCAGCGCAGGGGGCTGGTGGCCTGGCCCCGGGGCCTGCAGTGCGGCGGCTCTGCGGGTGGCAGAGGGCACGCGGGTCTTGCTTTGAGGGGGATGGCTGCACGGGAGGGGTGTGTGGGCGTTGGCCAGGTTCCCCCTCCCGCAGCATTTCTGCTTGAGTTTCCGCTCCTTCTGTGGCCCTGGCTCCAGTGCCTGGAGCTTTTCCTGCAGCAGCTCTTTCCCTGTGCTGCGTCTTGGCCCTGTCTTGAGTGCTACCTTCTGAAATAGCAGCATGTGCTGAAGGAGAATGAGTTTCCAGAGGGATGAAGTTGCCTTTAGCACAAACTTCCCAATTTCTTCAGCAGGACTTCAGTAGCATCTTGACGGCAAATATTCCGTGTGTCCTACGAAAGCTGCAGTTCTGTTGTAAGAAGTCTTTGTGCATCTGATCCAAGAGGGAGAGAGCGCAGCAGTGATGGTACCAGCTGCCCTGGGGAGCCTACCTTTGGCAAAAGCATGATTTCTGTTGAAAAAAGACCAAAGTATCCCTGGAGCACCTGCTATTCTTTTGGAAAGGAAATAGAAAAACCAAATACCAAAAAGGAAAAGAGCCCTTAGAAACTGCTTTCAGTCTCTGTTCCTGAGGCAGAAGTTTTCAGAAGGCTTCCTCTTTGTCTTAGCCGACGTACTGCTTTGACTCCTGCCTTCTGCTTGGTGGGGAGGTGTGCAGCTGAGAGTTTTTGAAAGACCTAGTTGCTGAGCCCTTCTTGAGCAGTGGGTTATTTCCGTGTGTGGATGGGTTGCATTTCCGTGCTTCTTAGTTCCTCACCTCCTAAGGCATTTCTACCCCCGGTTTGAGTGTGTTCAGAGCGGAGATCTGTGGAACACCTCGGAGGGTCTCTTGTGTCTTAGAGATGTTCCTTCGGGCATCTTTTTGAAATCCTGAGAACTTGCATTTAACCTGATGCCAAGTGCCAGGTTGACAGCGCTGAGCGGGGATTCCCTGCCAGTTTTCTGCACAAGCAAACTGCCAAGGGCAGGACCGTGGTTTCAAGGTGCCGGAAGAATGTTTCAGTCACCGCGAAGGAATTGGTGGAGGTTTTGTGGCAGTCAGTTGTCAGCGCTTCCTGCCCCGGTGACGGCAGCCACGTCGGCTGTGTCGCCGTGGGGCAAGCGCAGCACCGTGCCCACCACACTCCCTCACCACCAGGTTTCGTGCACGGGGCCATGGCCAGGTGAGAGCAGCCATAATGCCTAGCCCAGGCAGGACCTCCAGTGGGGTTGTCCCTGCCGCACGACCTGCATGGGGTCAGGGGCAGCCCCCGAGCATCCCATGCAGTGCCTGCCTCCAAGTGGGTGAGGGGGGCGTGGGGACGAGTATGGCTGTGCCCCTCTGTGACACGGGCTGTGGTCACAGGGGACATCCCGTGTCACAGTGACCGCTGCCCTCTCGCACACGGACACAGCCTCTCCACACACGTCCTGGCCAGGCTGGCGGAGCCCAGGCACTGGAGCTGCTCTCGGCACCAGTCTGCTGCGAGGAGCCGCCAAGGCCGAGCGGGAGTCAGCGAGGGGAGGCCGGGGCAGCACGGGCTACCGTGAAGTGTGGAAGAGGAGGAGGAAGAGGAGGCGGTGGTGTTTCCTCATCACCTCCTGCTGTAGGGGTGACCCAGAGCAGGGAGGAGAAGGATGGAGCTCTGGGACGCTGGCCACGGGAGGCAGCGTGGACAGCGGGTGCCAACGCTTCCCTTAGAGGGTAAGAAGTTTGGGAGCGCTTCCCCGGGAGCTGTCACAGAGATCATTAATGCTGAACATGGCTGTGGAAAGTGTGCTTGGAGGGAGCTGGAGGCTGCGGCCAAAGCCCCGACTGATGGTCCTCTCTGGCTCAGGTGCCAGTGTGGCTGCCAGGACTCCTGCGTCCCAAGCATGATGCCCTGCCATCTCGTGGCACCGCTGGGCAGAAGTCCCGGTGGTGAGGGACCCTGCTGGCCTGGCAGAAGGGGCTCGGGCAGCCCAGCTCCTGCTGGGGGAAAGTACTGGAGCTGCTGCAGTAGACGTGCAGAGCCTGGGCATGCAGGGATGCCATACGGGGAGACTTGCCCTGCAGGGGAGACCCTGCGGATGCTCTGAGCCCCTGAACTGCCATTGGCACAGCATCGTGCCCTCGGCATCGTGGAAATGCATTGCTAATATCCCGAGGGAGGGGGCCGCCCTGTTAGAGCTGCGTCTGGAAGGAAAGGAGCCCTGCCTGAAGAAGGCTGAGGGGTCCTGCAGCTGTTGCTGGGCTCTGGAGAGGCTGCTGGGAACACCTGTGCTGGAAAGGAAACCTTGGACTTCTGTTCAGCTCAGCAGGGCTTTTTGGGCAGGATCCCAGCCACTGCCTCTTCTCCTTCCCCTTGGTTCTCCTTGTAGCTGCAGACTGGTAGAGCAGGCTTTGAGCTCGGGGCACACTGTGGATGTCCCATGGAAAGGTGTCTGCGTGCTAATGGCTCTGTTTCAGCTCCAGACCCCTCCAGGGAGCAGCTACAAGGTTCTCACCTCAAGGTGGTTCCCACCTTAGCTGCTGAGTGCCTGTCGGCACTGGGCTGACATTGGGGAGGGGGAGGCTCTTTGAAGACGCTTGCACTTGCCATCTCCTTGCTTCGGCATGTGCTGAACGGTTGTGAGGTGGCCCACCCTAGCATGACGTGCCTTTCCCTTATTTTGCAGAGCGCCTTGCTATCTGGGAAGGTGTATCGGACTACATTGTACGGCAGCTGATGCTGAACCAGGTGGGTTTGCCGTCCTGGGCCTCCTCAGGAAAGCCTTCTTGTGCATGTTCTGTGAGGGGAGGGATGACCTCTCTGCTTTTCCTGGTAGTTTGGAGAGGGTGAAGAGGAGAGGGGTGAACATCTCTAGGAAATTCTTCCAAAGAACCTCTCCAGGGCTTCTCCAAAGCGTTCCAAGGGTGGGCAGGCCACCAAGCACCGTTGCCATGCGCTCACAGGTTAGCAGCCTCTCCACCTAAGAGTCTCATACGTCTCCTCTTCTTTGCTGTTTTCAGGGAGTCCGAATTATTCGGCTTGGGACCTTGGACGTTGTTACTGAGCAACTTGGGGGTGGGAAGGCTGGTCTCCTGACTGTTCGCAGACCCGTCTTCCGCCTTGCGCAGAATATTGCAGCGGTTCACGGCCTCACCCACCGTGAGGCCTACGCTCCTGGTAAGAAGACAGGTGGAGACTGTTGCTTGCCCTGGGGACCTCTCTGGGGAGTGCACAACTGCTGTTTGTCAGTGATTGTTAGAAATTGAGAATTGCGTCACCAGGTCCTGAGAACAGCTTCCGATTTTTTAAAATAATCCAGACATCATTATGCGCATTACCACTATGCTCCCTCTCTGGATGTCTTGCTTGAACAGCTGTGCACTTCTGAGGTGCTGAGGGTAGCTGGAAGGCTCTGACAGGCTGCGGTGCAATGCTTGTGTTCTCCTTCCTCCTTGAAGCCATGAGACATGGCATAGCTAAAGCTCTCCCAGGCTGGAATGCACAGAGTGGAGGAACTTGCCCCCCTTGCTGCTCTCCTTGTCCTGCCGTCATGTGTCATGCTCCTAGGAGATGGCAGGGACCCGTTCCTTCTAGCTGTGTGGGGAGTAAAATGTTGCAGTACACTTGGCACATGCGCTTGTAGAGTGCTTGGGAGTTGTCCTGGGGAGGGATGGCGTCAGCTTCCCCCATGAGCTTTTCCCGCACGTTAAAGAAGACAGCCCCGAATCAGGGTCCTGCTTGGAGAGCTCCAAGCTGCTGACACTCTGGTCTTGCCTGCTCAGGCGCTCTGTTAGTGACTGTGTGGCTCTTCTGCTGCTTCCTAGGTCACAAGCAAGCTGAGCCCCTGAAGTATGCTCGCATAGCCTCGGACATCTCTGTGCCTCGGAAAAGAGTGCAGGCCTGCATAGAGGAGACCGTGCATCTTTTCTGCCGCTGCCTGGAGAGCGGGAAGAATGTTGCCTTTGTTCTGAAGCACGTTGGCATGCTTGTCATTCAAGGAAGCAACGTGAAAATGAGGTTCTACAGAGACTTGCTGCAAAGGCTGAATGGGACGGCACAGCTGGTAGCAGCTTCTCTTAGGGTACCGTTTCCATTTCTGTGCCGCTGCTTCTAGTCCTTTGGAAATCCTAGCCAAGTGGATGGATTTTTACTGGCCTGCCACGACCTTTCTGGGCACCCGCATAGCTGTGGCCTCGAGTACCGGCAGCTCCCTGCCCCGTTCTTCTGGAACATTCTGAGACCTTGGTGGCGGAGCAGAGCCTGGGAATTTCTGTACTGGGTCAAACCAACGCTCCCTGCAGCCCAGGGTCCCGTTGTGATGTGGTCAGGGAAAAAGATCAAAGGAAAGGGCAGGCTGATTATGTATTTTCTTCCTGGAGATCTCGCCTTCCAGCAAGCTACAGTTTAGCGCCTTTTTGCGTTAGGATCATGTTTGAATTGGTGACGGGAAGCGAAGACACAAGCAGACCAAGGCCCAGCTGGCAGCAGACCCCTTTTGCCGCTGTCACCGTGTTGGTCTAGTTGTGCTGAGCAGCTCTTCCGAGGGCCCCTGGAGGCGGAGGAGCCCAAAGCAGGGCTTTTCCTGATGTGTGCATCTGCACGCTGCTAGTGGTGGCCACAGAGAACATTATTGCAGCCCATGCTCTTCCCCAGGTCTGTAGCTGAGCCCCGTCCTTCCCGTGGGCTTTCAGGTGCAGCCAGAAAGAGGACATGTGAGAGCAGTTCAAGCTGAGCCCCTTAGGACTAAGCTAGAGACGCAACTTAGCCGTAGCCCGGCCCTGGTTCCCAGCTCTGTCTCTTCCTTCCGTCCGAGTCTGTGGTGTCTCTTCAGGCCATTCTCTGGGCCAGGGGTTTTCTGCCGCCTTTGTTCCAGGGAGTCCCAGGGCAGGACCCTCAGCAGCCCCTTGAGTACACCGCAGAGGTTTGGCCCTCCCAGTTGTTACCCACTGTACAAAGGCAAAGGCTGGGCTTTTTCTCTCACCACCTCAGGGGTGCAGAGGCAGCGGCCTGAGTGTGAGGAGACCCTGGGGGGGGCGGGTTACTGCCACCGCTGAGCCGCCCTCTGTTCTCAGCTCATGAGGCATCAACTCAAGGCATCCGGGAAAAGGCAGCAGCCAGGAAGGCTGGCTAGTGCAATGCCTTCTCCTGTGCTTGCCTCCATCGGCCTCTGCGTTGGGAAAGACCTGGTGCCTGGGCTGCGTCTCTGGATTCCTTCCCTTGCCCAAAGCCTGCCAGTGCTCTTACCCTTGCTCACTGATTTCCCGGCAGCTGCTACGGTGTCTCTGTGAGGGGCTGCTGAGAGGAAGGCAGTTCTTTGTTGCAGCATTGCTGAGAGGAAGCTGCTTCTCTGAGCAGTGGGAAGATTTGCTGCCCTTGTGAGCCCTGAGCTACTCGTCTTGGCATCCTCTCAGCTGTGTCTCTCGCCTTGCAGATGCCAGCGATGAGGGATTCAGTCCTCTCGGGCACCAGAACTGCTGCTTCTCAGACCCTTTCTGGTCGTGTCATTGTCTTTCCCGAGTGAGTCCATTTGCTTCTTAGCGGCTGGCTCCCACAGGAGATGGGAGGTGGTGTGCAACGGCAGCCGAGAGGACTGAGGTTGCAAGGAGCTTTCTCACGGGAAGGAGGGGGAAGGCCTGGAAGAGCTTGATGAGGAAGCTGGTGCCCCCCGGCGGGTGGTGGTGGGTTTGTGGTTCCAGGAGGACTTCTGCACGTTTCTCAGCTTGCTACTACACTCGTCCAGGATGGGGCATAGTCTGCTTTGGAAAAAGATGGGCTTCAGAGAAGCTCCCCAGTACCACTGTGTGCCCATTATTCCCCCAAGGTGCCAAGGAAGGGTGGTGCCCTGCGTCCCGAGTGATATGTTTTTCCTGTGTCCAGGTACAAGCTGGAGAGTGTAGCTGGGAGACCAGCTGTGAGGCGCGTGGCACGTGCGAAGGCGAGGCAGGAAGAGGAGAAGAGAGAGGCTGACTGCGGTGGCAAGAAAGGTAATGGCAGAGCTGATTAGTGTCCGGGGTTTGTGCCTTGGCCGCCAGGGCTCCTGGCTGGGGCATCAGAGCCAGGGTGCCAGTGTGATGGCTCGGGCAGCCTGAGGCACTAGACGTGATGCTGCTTAGCCGTTCTGGGAAAGCTCATGAGGGAAGTAGGCCTCAGGGCAGCCCAGCCCTCCCACCTGCAGTGGATGCCTCCGAGTTACACTTTCCCCCACTTGCAAGGGGAATCCATGCCCTGGTGTGCATTGGAAGCTACTCCTGTGTTGGAGGAGGCGGTGCAGAAAGGAGTCAACCGTGAGGCCAGTCAGAGGTTGGGCCTGGAGCTGTAGGTAACGCAAGGGTTCACCTGTCTCAGGGATTCGTGTGTTTGTCTCTGAGGGGAAGAGTCACCTTGAGGAGCTGGTGAAAAGTCTGGCAAGCTGTGCCACGACTTCCTTTCATTTTCAAAGCAAGGTGTAACCTGTCTTTCTGAATTTCTCATCCTCATGCCCAGAACAATGCCTTTGCCTTGACGGTGTCAAGAGGGGACCTGTCGGCATAGGAGAACAGTAGAGAGATCCAAGACTGTGTTCCCCTTGAGTGAGCTTCCTGCCCCCAGAGAGACTCTCTGAGGTCAGCAGCACATGCCCACAAGCCCCCTTTTCCAGCATGTGACTGGGCTAGAGCATGAGAAAAGCAGTAGCAGAAGAAATGATGCTGCACAGTAAAAACGGCAAGTTGGACAGGAGCCAGCGTCTGGACGGGCCTAGGAGTGCCCGGGAAACAAGGCTGTAGGCATGGGAGTTTTACCACAGGCTTGAGGAGATTTGCATATCCTTCCTGTTCCAGAAGTCTCCACAACACTGTCCCAAAGTGTCTTCTTGTCTCCTGCTTTCAGGAAATCTTCCTGGCAAGCACCTCGTCTTGCAAGAGCAGCCTCCTCAACGCAGAGCAACTGCAGTCACTCTGGAGAAGGGAAGGGGAGACAGGGGCAAGGGCAAAGCTGCTCCTGGCAGGTGAGACAGTTGTGGAAGTGACCCTGTACTCTTGGGGTTGTTTGAGGGAGACCTTTCCTTTGGACACCGTGTTTCTAGCAGCTCTGAATGCCTTTGAGCATGTGTCATCCTGACTGCTGATGCCATGGTGGCTGGCCAGCAGCCAGGGAGTTCTTGGGAGACCCCCATGTTTGCTTCCTGTTTCTCCCGCCTCTGCCTTCAGGTTACAAGGTTTTTGGAGACTCGGTGCACACGTAGCCTGTGGGAGATGAGTGCCCTTTTCTGAGAGCCTTCATGTTTAAGTACCCAGCATCCCTTTCTGCTGGGGACAAGAGTACTGGGGGCCTATAGGCATTGTCTGAGGATGGGGGCAAGACTGAATGCTCTTGCAATGCCTTTCAAAGAGAGGAGATGTTTGTGGGAGCTTGGTCCCATTCTCTGGGCTGTTGCCAAGGAGCAACGAGTCCCAAGTCAGAATGGCTTAAACATGCGGGAGCTCTTTCTTGGAAGGGAAAGCATGTTGCTTTGCATGGCAGAGTGAAATTGCAGTCATCCTGGCACCCAGGATACAGAGCAGAGAGTCTTGTCCAGATTTCAGTTTGACATGGTGAGGCTGAAGCCTTCTCCTTCCTCTGAAAAGTTGTCTTGTGGCTGGCCCAAGAGAGTGGCAGGGACAGGTAAAAGGCAGGCACGCTTTGCTGCCTGTGTAACTTGCTCCCTCTTGGGCCCTGGCTCCCCATGATACTACATTTGACGTGCCCAAACACAGAGTATTTTGGACCAGGGAGCAGTGCTAAATGGAAGTGCCAGGCAAGGCGGTGGGGTCGGGGGGAGTGGTGTCTCTCAGAGCCTGTGCCTGCAGAAGAGCTGGCCCCACTGCTTGCTGTGTCAAGAGGGAGCCTGGATCTGGGCATCGTGAGGATTTTTGTGGGCATGCTTTGTTGGTTTAATGCTGGGGGCATTTCAGCCTGGGGGTCTCTGTGCCTCTGTGGAAATGAACACGTGCATTTGAACCCAGGTGCTTGCCCTGCAGAAGTGCCATGTGCTGCAGAAGCAAGAGCCCAGCTGGTGAGCTTGGGGTGGAGACCAAACTGCCCCTGTGCTCACACCGCCTCCCGCTGCTGTGCGTTTGCAGTGTGCTCGCAGCCGCGCAAGGGAGCTCCTTGAGCAAGGTGGAGAAAGGCAGGAGGAAGGCAAGTGCGGAAGGCAGAGGCGCAGAATCGTCAGCAAAGCCAAAGCCAAAGCGAGAAAGGGCATCACTGAAGGCCACGAGAGAAATGGAAGAGGCTGAGAGGACCCAGGTACAGGAAGCGTTTTTAAACCTTGAGACAGGAAAAGCCTTTCTTCTACTCTGGGGGATCTGAGGCTCGAAGGTGCTTCGGGGACCTGTCCCAGGTGCCTTGAAAGGCATCTAGAGGAGGCCAAGAACCATCCGGAATGGGCTCTGTGGTCCAAGAGAAGTGCTAGTGTTAGTAAAGGGCCGTTGCGGGTCTGTTGGGTGTTAGGGAAGCAGGAAGTGAGGCCATGTGCAGTCCCG
This sequence comes from Rhea pennata, assembly GCF_028389875.1. Lineage (NCBI taxonomy): Eukaryota > Metazoa > Chordata > Aves > Rheiformes > Rheidae > Rhea > Rhea pennata. The sequence continues at coordinate 1,580,773 of NC_084691.1, read as the reverse complement.
GTAAGGGTTAAACGTGAGGTCCGCCTGGCTCTTTAGGGTCATTCTGTGTGCTGTGCTGAAGCCTACAGCAGGGCTGCAGCCTTAGCTCCCGCTCAGCCCACAGCAATTCCTTCCTCTCCTTTGCTCTGCTATATGCGAGCTCTGTGCCTGAGTGAGAGGGTCTGTCTGGCAGTGGTGGTAGGCCTTGGTGAGGCTGGGACATGTCCTAAGGGCAACTGCAGCATCCCTGCCTGAGCAGGGGTTTCCGCTGCCTTGGGTGCCTGAGGCAGCAGCAGTCTTGGGGGCTGCTGAGGACCCAGCTCCTGCAGTCGCTGGCTGCTGTCGTGCAGGATGTTCAGTGTGTCCGAGTGAGGAGAGACCTAGCATGCAAATGCTGCTCTGATGCCAATGCAGATTCGGCGGATGTCACAGACGCTGACAAACCTGCGGCCTGACCTCCGCCTGCCGATGACCAGCCAGGATGAGAGGGCCGAGGATCCCCCTCGAGCGAGAAAGCCGAGCATTGAGGATGTGTACATCTACCACCTGGGGCCAGAGGAGGAGGAAACAGTGTTTGTTTACTTCTCCCACATAGACAAGAAGAAAGAGCAGCAGTCCTCAGAAGAGACAATCTGCAGAGTGAGTGTGTGTGATTGTGAGGGTGAGAGCGGAGCTCGGGAGGGCTTGTGAGGATTGTGTGCTCTGAGCTGCTGAGCCTGGCAGCAGGCCTTGCTTCTGGAGTTCTGCTCTGGCAATGGCCATTCTCTCTGCTTGTTGTTGATGTGAGGAGCGAGGCCCCGGTGGGGTAGTGGGGTCCGGTGGGGAGCAGCAAGGATGCACCGGTGACGCATGAGTTTCTCCCGGAGAGCACCTTGAGCTCCAGCGTTTCTGGGTTGTCGCGCTGCTGCAAAGTGCTCCTGTGGGGAGTCGCTGGTGGGTGTTGTGGTGTGGGCAGCAGCAGTGCACAGTTGGAAGGTTGTCTGAGAATCTGTGTGCATGTGCAGGATTCGTCCACTTGCTGGATGATGGAGGAGTGGGAGATATATAAAGGAGAGTCATCTGCAAGCTACAAGGCCAGCGGCACCTGCCTGAAAAGGTACGTGTGGCCCAGGTGCAGCAAGGCCTGTGGCATTTGGATAGCGGTGCCCGCCTGCGGGGTGAGAAAGACACATTGCTGGGTGGTGGAGCTGTACTGGCTCAGGAGGCTCTGCTTTTGCTGGGCATGGGAACGACTCGGGTAGACCCTGTGGGCAAGCACCTCTCAGCATCCTCCAGCAAGTAGGAGAAACTTCTCTGGAGCTGTGGACTGTAAGTCCAGTTGGGAGTGTATGTGCACAGGGCCTTTGGGAGAGAGGAGGGCTCCATGCCGAGTGTAAGAGAGAGTGTGTGCCCGCTCTCGCAGGATGCTTTCCAAGCCAAGTGTGCGTGTGCTTCGAGCAGCAGCGAGCAGCCTAGTGCAGGAGGCAGAGAAGAGTCAGGTGGAAGAGGTGGGAGGAAGGAATGCTGCTGCGGAAGCGGAGTGCCTCAGGTGCGTATCTCCCCAAACGAGCATGGCTTCCCTTTGTGCAGTGCCCTTGCTTGCCTGCCCGGCAGCACGGGGGAAGGAGGGTCTTTTGCGGAGAGGTGTGAGGGGACAGCGAGCAGCAGGCTTGCAAGTCTGTGTGCCTGGATGAGGTGGCCCTTCCACCAAAGGCTGAGTTGTTGGTGCCTCAGAGGAGGATTTCCACGTGGGCCAGGAGTGCTGGAGGAATGCCGAGTCAAAGGGACAGAGCAGTGGGCATTGCCAGTGTTTCAGGTTTCCTGAGTTCCCTAGAAACTTCTTCTTTGGACTACAGGCTGTTTTTATGCCTGGCACGCAAGAGTGCAGGGATGGGTAAATGGTAGGCATGCTTTTGTCCCTTGAGCACTTGCTGCATTCTTGCCCGAGAGTCGCCAGTGCAAAAGCATTCTCCATGCCTAAACCCGGAGGGTTAGGAGCATGGAGCTGTGGTGAATGCAACTGCCAGGGTGGGGGTGTGGGTTAACGGTGTCTTCCGCGGCCTGTGCTTGCAGAAGAGCTGGCTTCTGTCTGTGCTGCCTCAGGAGGGAGCCTGGATTTGGGCATCTGGAGCTTTCCTCTGGGCATGTCGTGTAGGCTTGCCATTTCAGCTGGGGCTGATGTCTGTCTCTGTGGGAGTGAATGCCTTTAGTTGAAGCCACGTCATTGTCGTGCAGAAGTGCCTTGTGCTGCAGAAGCAGGTGCCCAGCTTGTGAGCGTGGTCTGGAGAGCAAAGTCCCGCTCTGCTCACACCAGACCCCCGTGCTGTGTATTTTCAGTGTGCTCCCAGCCATCCGCGGGAGCTCCTCAAAGAAGCTGGAGAAAGGCAGGAGGAAGCCAAGTGCGGAAGGCAGGCTGCCAGCTGTGAGCCCTCCTAATAAAAGCCAAGAGAGGGCAGGGCAGGTATGTGATAGTGATTGAGGTGGTTCTTGTGCCACAGGGGTGCGTGGCAAAGCGCGGTTCTGCGGGCAGTGGGTAGAAAAGCCCTCTTCCTAAGAGTTCTTTCGAGCCCGCCGTGACCTTTCCAGGGGCTTGCTTGAAAAAGCGCAGGCTGAGCTGTCTTTTCTCTCTGCCTTTGCCGCTACTGCCTTCTCAGGAATCCCATTTGAAGCCCCTCTTTGGCCCTGCTCTGAGTGGAAAGGTACATGCTGGGCCTTTCAGGAGAATGAAAGGAGAAACTTCTGTTTCTCTCAGTGATCCCTTAGCTCCTTGGTCAGAAGAGAGCAGGCATTTTCTGTCTGGCCAGTATTAGCTTTTGTGCCTGAGACCGCTGAGAGGAGTGCTGAAGAGAAGATGCCGAAGAGGGGGTGAGAAATTACCTTTGGGCCCTGGAAAGAAGCAGATGCCAAGAATGCTGCTTGCCGTGTCTTTTCTGTGGCCCTCCAGCCCACAGGCTTCCCGTCTGTTCTGCCGGAGCAAAGAGGTCTCTGGGCATGCTGGTCTGAGGCGGAGGAGAAGAAAGAAAGGGCAGCTCCGAAAGCAAAGGCAGAAGCGGAAGAGTCGGAGAGGACCCAGGTACAGGAAGCCTTTCTAAACCTTCAGCCAGGAAAGGCCTTTGCCGTACTGCAGGGGACCTGCGCCTTGAAGGTTCCCCAGGGATGCAGGGTTGGAGGTGTCTTGTTGCTGCCGAGGAGCAGGGCAGGGGCATCGTGACTTTGCTAAAATCTGAAGCCCCCGGGAGCTGCACCTTTCCCTTTCCCGTGGGTTTTGCTGAAAAGACAAGCAAGGCAAGTGAAGAGAAGGGAGCTTGTTTGAGGAATGTTGGAAGAGGAGCCCAGTATTTCCCCTGGAGGTCTTTTCCTGAAGAAAAGAGGCCTAAGAGGCAAAGGAGCACGAGGAATGGAGTGTGTGGTCCGAGAGAAGCGCCAGTGTTAGTAAAGGGCCGTTGGCGGTCTGTTGGGTGTTGGGGAAGCAGGAAGCTGAGCCCTGAGTGCCGAGGACTGCTGCTGCTGGTAAGGGCAGGGCTCACAGGGGGTGTTTAGGGTCATTCAGTGTGCTGTGCTGAAGCCCACAGCAGGGCTGCAGGCATAGCTGCTGTTGAGCCCACAGCAATTCCTTCCCCTCCTTTGCTCTGCTCTGTGCGAGCTCTGTGCCTGAGCAAGAGGGTTTGCCTGGCAGCGCTGGTGAGCCTTGGTGAGGCTGGGACATGCGCTGAGGGCTGCGTGGAGGCGGCTGTGGCCTTTCTCCAGTTACAACTGCAGCATCCCTCACTGGGCAGGGGTTTCCGCTGCCTTGGGTGCCTGAGGCAGCAGCAGTCTTGGGGGCTGCTGAGGACCCAGCTCCTGCAGGCACCGGCTGCTCTCGTGCAGGATGTTCAGCGTGTCCGAGTGAGGGGAGACCTGTCATGCAAATGCTGCTCTGATGCCAATGCAGGTTCGGCGGATGTCACAGACGCTGACAAACCTGCGGCCTGACCTCTGCCTACCCTCGACCAGCCAGGATGAGAGGGCTGATGATCTTCCTCGAGCGAGAAAGCCAAGTGTGAAGGATGTGTACATCTACCACCTGGGGCCAGAGGAGGAGGAAACAGTGTTTGTTTACTTCTCCCACATAGACAAGCAGGAGAAGGAAGAGCAGCAGTCCTCAGAAGAGACGGTCTGCGGAGTGAGTGTATGTGATTGTGAGGGGGAAACTGGAGCTCAGGAGGGCGTGTGAGGCTTGTGTGCTCTGGGCTGCTGAGCCTGGCAGCAGGATTTCCTTTTGGAGTTCTGCTCTGGCAATGCAAATGCCTTTCGCTCATTCTTGATGTGAGGAAAGAGATCCTAGGGAACAGCAGAGGCCACTGGGGAGCTGCAGCTTTGCCCTGGTGATGGACACATCAGTTTCTGCTGGAGGGGATGGGGGGAGGTTGCTTGCGCCGTATTGAGGTTGCTTTCTGCATTGCAAAGAGCCCCTATGAGAAGTTGTCTGTGGGCTCTATTTGCTTACGGGGCTTGAGGCTGAATATTGCAACTACTAGCTTAAGATTGCTGAGTGTCTGGTGCAAATCAAGCAGCAGAAGAAATAGTGTGCTGCAGGAAGAATCAGCGCGGCTGGACCCCCATCACCAGTCTTTCTCTGGGATGAATGCAGTGCAGGTGTCCTGCTGTGCAAGTCGCTATTCCCTTTGGTCCTTTATGTTGTCAGGAGGGATCAGAGCTTGCGGGAGAAGTGCCACTGGGAAAGCGGAGTGTCACTGGCTGCTGTGTTGGTGCTTGTAGAGAGGCTCTGAGTGTGCTTGGAAGGGAGATTAAAAGCTTCCTTGACCTGTCTTGCAGGTTCAGCAGAGAAGTGAAAGGCAGGCAAGGGTTCGGTCAGGCTCCTGCCTCCCTGCAGCTGCGGAAGAGGAGCTCGGAGGGCAGCTTTGTGAAAAAAGAGCATGCTTTCAGGATGTCGTCAAGTACACCTTGTCATCAGATGAGGAAGAGATTGTGTATGTTTTCTTCTCCCGCATAGAGGAGGAGAAGAAGAGAAGAGCAGCTGAGAGGCGGGAGACACAGGAGAGGGAGTAAGTGTGTGCCAGCTCCAGGAGAAGCCTGGCAGTGTTGAGGGGCAGTGAGGGGCACCCCCGGAGGTGCCAGAATGCCAGGGCCAGGGCCACTGGTTTGAGTCAGGCCTTGATACTACGCACCTCTCCGCAGCCTCGGTGCGTTCAGCCTCAGTCTTGGCCGCACCAGACTCAGTCTCAGGCTGACCAAGAGCTGACCAAGGGCCTGGGGTGGAGCCAGGGCACTGGCTCACATCATAGTGAGCGTGGAAATGCTCTTCAGAAGCACATCCAGACACGCACGGCTGGAAATACTCTTGCTGTATTGCTCTCTCTTTCTCTGTGTGCATCACCCTTAGCATCTTCCTTTCTTGTTCTTTAGCTGTGAGGAGGAGAGTCACCTCCCCAGCCAGCAGGAGAGGCCCCAGTGACTGCCAGCCATCCTGGAACACACGCAGAACTTTGTTCCTGTGGATTAAAGCACCTCTCCAAATGGCCGTGACTGTTTCCTTGGCCTGTGAATGTCAGCGGGTCCAAGAAAGGAAAGATCAGGAGCATGGGCTTGAGTGTCCGTGCCTGCTCGCAGGGCAGCTCTCTCCTGAGGTCATGCGGTAACTGTTTGTCTGCAGCTGTGCCCATGATGTGTCAGGGACCTCCTGCTCTCTGTGGGTGCCAGTCGGAGGAGTGGAGTCAGCCCTTTCATGACAGCACATCGCCTGCTGCAAGGGCATTGCTGCCTTGTCAGGGAGGTGGGAAGAGCTCGTTTGGCCCTTGTGAGGCAGCAAGAGTTGAGCCAGGGCCTCTGTTTCCTGGGGCCAGTGCTGGTCGCCAGAGGGGAGCCCACTCAAGTATGGTGTGCCTGTTTGTTGCACTGAGGGCTTGGTTTTGGGGGTGTGAAGGGAATCCTGGGGATAGCAAGGGCTGGCATTGGAAGCTCACAACCGTGAGGGTGTGGCCAGGGTAGTCCCTGGCTGCCTTGGCTGTAGCGACCATGAATCAGTGGAGTTGCAGACTCTGAGGGGAGTGTGGAAAGAGAGTAGCAGAGTCCAGAGTGGGCACCTTATGTGAGGAAACTTCCCCCTTGTCGGGGAACTGGTAGGGGGATGTCATGGAAGCAGGTCTGCAGGGCAAAGGATCAGGGGAAAACTGGCAGGTATGTGAGGACAGCACCTACTAAGCACAGGGACAACCCTGCTTGATATGCAGGCAAATGAGCAGCAGTAGGACGAGACTGGCTTGGCTGAGCCAGCACCTCCTGGTGGAAGTGCAGTGGAAAAAAAAGGGAGCACAGAGGAGGTGGAAGCAGGGAGAGGCTACAAGGGAGGTACTAGAGCGAGAAGTCCTGGCTGTGCAGGGATGGTGTCAAGAAGGCCAGAGTGCAGCTGGAGCTGAGCCTTGCAAGGGACGTCAAGGAGAACAGGAGCTTCCTGAGCCAAAGAAGTAGGCTGAGAAAGATAGAGGTACCTTGCTGCATGGGGTGGTTGACTTAAGGAGAGGAAAGCACATGCGGCCGAGCTACTCTGTGCCGCCTTAGCCTCAGCCTTCACCAAAAGGTCTCAGGGCCCCTGTGCTTGTGGAAGGTGTTGAAGGAGGAGGAGAGCAAGCAGTAGTGGCAGAGGATGGAGTCAGGGATCTTTGATCCGGCTGGGCAGGCTCTCCGACGCCCTGGAGGACCTCCCAGCAGCTGTCCTCTGGCCTGCCTGCCGCTGGCTTATCAGCTGGCAGAGTCAAGAGGCACCTGCCAGGGAAGGCAGCGGCCATGTGCTCTTTTCCTCCTGCTCACCCACCAGACTGGCCTGGCCAGCCCAGCTGCAGCACCTTGCAGCCCCCGCAGGCCCTCTCTGCACAGAGGCAGAAGCCCTGCTCCTGCAGACCCACCAGCTGCTTTGCTCCTCTTGGCTGCTCTTGCTGCTGCTGAGCCCTGCTCTGCCATCAGGAGCTCAGCTACCACTGTCACCCAGGACATCCTGCTTGGTCACCAGTCTCAGCCTCTCTCCAGCTCACAAGTCAGGCCGAGGATCGAGCACACACTGGACTGTGAGTGCTGTCCTCTCCCTCCATGTTGTGCTCAGGGTGAATGAAGGACTCACCCTGCCATGGGCGGCTCTGGCAGAGCTGTCTGCACCTTAGGCACATGTCACAACAGCGCCCACGTCCCCACACAGGTGCTGGAGCAGGGACTCAGACGGCCTCTTTCACTGCCCCGTCGCACTGTACCCCTTTCTTCTCCCTCTTCAGAAATTCAGAGAAGGACACACACAACTACCCAGCACAGCTACACGCCCTTGCCTCTTCTGTCCTTCCCATCAGGGATGGGCATGGCACAACCATCTCAGCTCAGGTTCTCCGCGACACGTGTGCAACCTCCATAGTGCTCTTCAGCTTCTCTGGCCATCCCGCATGGTCCAGAAAGGATGTCCCACAGCAGCACGCATGTCCCAGCCACCAGCAGCTCTGCTGCCCCAGAGTCTGCTCTCCAGGGATGGACCTGCAGAGAATTTGCCTTTTGTAGTGACTGAGCTCAAGTGAGAGGAGGGAGCAGAGGAAGTGGCCAGCCATCCAAGCAAGGTTTGAGCCCATGTGCACAGTGCAGAAGGGGTGAGCAGGGCATCGCTGTAACCCTTTGGCCCCCTCTTTGCCCTGCTCTTCAGGTCAGTTGGTATTCTTCAACTTTGTGTGCAACAAATCCAGCTAGAGCAGGTGCTCCTGGACTTTTGGCTCTGTTTTTGCACGCCAGGGCTGTGCAACAGTGAGAAGTCTGAACAACGCGTCCTGTGTTCTTGAAGGCAGTGCTGAGTTGCAGAGCCCCACACTCTCCCGTCGGGTGTGAGGAGGGGGAATGTTCCCTTTTCCCTCTGGGTTTCCCAGGTCAGTTCCTGGGGTCAGAAAAGAGCACTCCCTGGGAGAGTCCCAGCACATCAAGGGGCTGGTGCAGGCACGTCCATGAGATGCTTTGGGAAAGCTTGTGGCATTCTCTTGTGGCTCCTCATGGTTCCCTTTCTTCTCTCCTTTGGAGGGGGACACAGGGCAGAAGGCACAGCAGTCACTAAACCTGGATTTACTCTGTTTTAGCTGTAGTCAAGTGTGTGCCTTGTGCTCCGTGGTGATCCTAGCACTGCTGATCTCCTCCCCATTCCCTTCCTGGGTAACACTCTTCAGCAAGACCCAGCTCTGCACGCACACACGCATACACACACACACACGCGCACACACAGACACAAACACAGGTGTGACTGGGAAGGTCAATGACACCAGCCCTGCCAGCAACAACCCCTCTGTTCACAGCAGCCCAGGTTCAGGAGACAGCCCCCTCCCCGAGCAACTCAGCAGCCTGAAGCAGAGGCACAGGATTAGCGCAGCTTCCTCTGCACTGGTTCAAGGGGACCATGAGCAAAACCCAGGCTGCCGGGCAGCACAACTCCCCAGGCACCCCACCAAGAGGGCACCGTTTCTAGGTGGGCTCCAATCAGCCAGCTTCTGGTTAGCAGCTGAACACGCTGCACCACAGAAAGCCCTAGCAGGGGCCCTCCCGGGGCAGCTCTGGCATCAGGACAGTCAGGAATGGGACCAGTGCTGCAGGAATGGGAACGTCCCTGATCCCAGGCCTGGTGCCAGCCTCAGGGGAGGGCATGCTGCCCTTCAGCAGCTGCTGGGTGCTGGTGGGCAGAGCAGCGCAGGCGGAGGCCTGCTGCCCACCTCAGGGCTGTGGACAGCTCCCTGGCCAGGATGAGAGCCACCTGCTCCCGTGGCCCCTCTGCCGTGCACCCAGGCGGCACTTGGAGCTGTGGGCACATCACCCTGGAGAGGACATTTCCCTCAGCCCACTGCCTCCTGCTGCTGCTGCTGGCGACAGGTGTGACACACACAGCAGTGCTGCACGGGCTGGCAGAGGGGACTCAGGGAAGGGGTTTGTTCCCCTCCATCAACCCTCCCTGGGAGGGCCAGAGCATGCGAGCAGCAACCGCTACAAGACTCTCCTCCTGCCCCCTTCAGCTGCAGAGACAGTGAAGGGGCAGCACTCCATGGGGCAGCCCTGGCCCAGGAGCAGCGCCAGCTAAGAGGCAAGCCCAGCTTCCCCCATGGCAGCCCGCAGCCCAGCACGAGGCTCTGAACGCTGCTTTCTGCTGAAGCTCTCAGAGCACCAGCAGACAACAGGCCTGTGCTCGTCAGGGCCATGTCGTGGGAGGAGAGTGCCCCACACACCATGCCCCCTCCCGCAACAGTGACTCAGATCACCTCTGTGACTGCGGCCTGAGAGGCCATCAGCAGGCAAGCAGGCGGGTGGGCACTGTGAGCTCAGCGGGGGCAGCACAAAACCCCCAGCAGAAAGGAGAGCTCCTGAAGAGGGCAGAGGCAGAGGCAGGGAAAGGTGGCATGGCTGGCAGCTGCTTTGAGAGGTCACTTCTCTTGCAGCAGCCTTTTGGGGTTGCAGGCAGGCAGGCACTGTAAGGTCATGAAGCGGGTGAGAAAACCTTCCCCATGGAGAGGAGAGCTCTGAGGGGAGGGGAGAGGCACAGGAAGGTAGTGGGGGATGACCCCAGAATGATGACCATGTCACTTCTTTTGCACAGTGGCAAGATCTGAGGATTTGAAATTATAACTGTGATACAAGAATGACAGTCACATTTATCATATACATAAAAATATAGAATATATGTTATACTACATACCCCCAATATCTAAAATAACCTCCTCTCTATATACTATATTATACTACATGGCTCCGATCTCTAAGATAAGCAATTCTTGGAGGTGACAACATTCATCTGGAGAACACTCAACACCTGCCACTCTGCAGGCAGCATGGCTTTGTCCATTCTCCTCCTACATGCATGCAAAGCAGGACATCTCAGCAAAAACACTTTCACTTCAGTAATAACAGCTTGCAAGCCCCTGAGGAAAAGCTGCACCTGAAAACAACTACTGGTCTAACAGGGCAAAGAGTAAAACACATTCCTCCCCAAGAGACACAAGCAGCAGACACATCACCCTTCCTGGGAAAGCTGCATGCATGACTACCTCTCTGAAGTGCTTGTACACCAAGGCATGCAGCATGGGGAATAAACAGGAAGAACCGGAGATGTGTGTGTGGTCGCAGGGCCATGATCTCGTTGCAATTACAGAGGTACGGTGTGATAGCTCGCCTGACTGGAATGCTGTCATGGATGGCTATGTGCTTTTTAGGAAAGACAAGCCAGGAAGGCGAGGTAGTGGGGAGTTGCCCTTCATGTGAGAGAGCAACTGGAATGCATCGAGCTCTGCCTAGGGGTGGTGGAGGAGGAGGCAGTCGAGAGCTTATGGGTGAAGAACAAAGGGCAGGCTAGCATGGGGGACACTGCCGTGGGTGTCTACTGCAGGCCACCTGACCAGGAAGAGGAAGTCAGTGAGGCCTTCTACAGACAGCTGGAAGGAGCCTCACGATCACAGGCCCGGGTTCTCATGGGAGACTTCAACCAATAAGCACGATTGCAACCCTGGAGTTCAGGAGGGCAGACTTTGGGCTCTTCAGAGACCTACTTGGAGGAATCTCATGGGTTAAGGGCATAGAAGGAAGGAGGGTCCAGGAGAGCTGGCTAGTATTCAAGCATCACTTCCTCCAAGCTCAAGAGCAGTGCACCCCAAGGAGAAAGAAGTCCAGCAAAGGGGGCAGGAGACCTGCAGGGGTGAGCAAGGAGCTCCTGGCAAAACTCAAACAGAAGCACAAAGTACAGAGAATGTGGAAGAGGGGACAGGCTACTTGGGAGACTTATAGGACTGCTGTCAGAGTGTGTAGAGATGTAGCCAGGAAGGCGAAGGCCCATTTGGAGTGGAGTGTGGCAAGGGATGTTAAGGACAACAGGGCGGGCTTCTTCAAATACATCAGTAGCAAGAGGAGGGCTAGTGAAAATGCGGGCCCACTACCAAATGGGGCGGGGGCCTGTTGTAGTTAGATTCCCGGGGGCCAAACATCCGGTTTGGCCACCCAGCACAAACTCACACACAAACACTGTTCAGTAGCAAGCAGTTTATTAGTAGATACTTACAAACAGACCGACCCGATGGTAATCTCAAGAAGGAGATTCTGGAAGCCACAGAATCTATATGTATCCAACTGCTGTTCTTTCCCATGGATTTCCAAGACCTTGTTAGTTACTTATTTGTATGCCGCTTAACACAGCGGTATTGTTCTAGGCACTAAAAAGTTACAACACTAGACCATTCTCACCAAGTATCAGGTATTACAGATACAAAAGTTACAATACGGACCATTCCCATGAAGTATCAGGTAGTACGGATACAGAGCCCTGGTGACAAAGGCTACAGAGAAGGCAGAATTACCGAATGCCTTCTTTGCTAAAGTCTTCACTGCTAACGGCAGCCCTCAAGAATCCCGGAGCCTGGAAGCAAAGGGAGAAAGTCTGGAGAAAGGAAGACTTTCCTTTGGTTGAGGAGGAGAGGATTAGAGATCTGGGCAAGCCTGACATTCACAAATGCATGGGCCCAGACGGAATGTGCCCACGGGTACTGAGGGAGCTGGCGGATGTTGTTGCCAGGCCATCCTCCCTCAACTTTGAAAAGTCCTGGAGAACTGGAGAGGTGCCTGAGGACTGGAAGAAAGCCAGTGTCACTCCACCCTTCAAAAAGGGCAAGAAGGAGGACCCAGGCAACTATAGGCCGGTCAGTCTCACCTCCATTGCTGGAAAGGTGATGGAACAGCTCATCCTGGATGTTGTCTCCAGACACATGGAGGAAAAGAAGGTGATCAGGAGTAGTCAGCATGGATTCACCAAGGGGAAATCCTGCTTAACCAATCTGATAGCCTTCTCTGATGGCGTGACTGGCTGGGTAGATGAGGGGAGAGCAGTGGACGTGGTGTCCCTTGACTTCAGCAAGGCTCTGTATCCGTGCTACGTGATACTTGATGGGAATGGTCCGTGTTGCAACTTTTGTATCTGTACCACCTGCTATTTGGTGAGAATAGTCTAGTGCTGTAACTTCTTAGTGCCTAGAACAATACCGCTGTGTTAAGCGGGATACAAACAAGTAACTAACAAGGTCATGGAAATCTGTGAGAAAGAACAGCGGTTGGTCACATATAGATTCTGTGGCTTCCAGCCACAGAATCACCATGAGAAGCAGTCAACATGAAGGTCAGAAGCTGAAGAGTAGTGAAATAGCGACCCCCAAAGTCAAATGTGGCCCCGAAATAAGTCTGCACACGTGTGCAGTATCAGAGCCCGGTTATGCAACCGGGGCGGAGTTGGGCTAGACTCCCTGCACTTGCTGGCCCCAGGTGCCGGGACTCTCGCCTACTGCAAGTAATCATAAATGCCGGAGTTTTCCAAAGGAGGGTGAGGCTGCTACACAACAGAGGACCACGTTGCCTCCTCGGGGACGCCCGAAAAGATTGTGCCTGCCGACTCTCCCTCTCGCCATGCAGACGATCAGGACAAGCACTGAGGTGGTCCGTCTCGAGATTACCATTGGGTCGGTCTGCTTGTAAGTATCTACTAATAAACTGCTTGCTATTGAAGAGTGTTTGTGTGTGTGTGTGTGTGTAAGTTTGTGCTGGCTGGCCAAACCGGATGTTTGGCCCCCGGGAATCTAACTAGAACAGGCTCTTGACACTGTCTCCCCTGACATCCTCCTAGAGAAGCTCAAGAAGCGTGGGTTAGATGAGTGGACACTGAGGTGGATTGAGAACTGGCTGAAAGGCAGAGCTCAGAGGGTCGTCATCAGTGCTGCGGAGCTGGAGGCCTGTGGCTATTGGAGTTTGCCAGGGCTCAGTACTGGGTCCCATCCTGATCAACTTCTTCATCAATGACCTGGACGAAGGGACAGAGTGGCTCCTCAGTAAGTTTGCAGATGATACCAAGCTGGGAGGAGTGGCTGCTACAGCTGAGGGCTGTGCTGCCATTCAGAGAGAGCTGGCCACGCTGGAGGGCTGGGCGGCGAGGAACCTCCTGAGGTTCAACAAGGGCAAGTGCAGAGTCCTGCACCTAGGGAATAATAACCCTCGGCACCAGTACAAGCTGGGGGCTGACCTTCTGGAGAGCAGCTCTGCAGAGAAGGACCTGGGAGTGCTGGTGGATGACAAATTGACCATGAGCCAGAAATGTGCCCTTGTGGCCAAGAAGGCCAATGGTATTCTGGGGTGTATTGGGAAGAGTGTTGCCAGCAAGTCGAGGGAGGTGATGCTGCCCCTCTCCTCAGCCCTGGGGAGGCCTCATCTCAAGTACTGTGTCCAGTTCTGCATTCCCCAGTAGAAGAGAGACATGGAGCTGCTGGAGAGAGTCCAGCGTAGGGCTACAAAGGTGATCAGAGGGCTGGAGCGTCTGCCCTCTGAGGAACGTCTGCGAGAGCTGGGCCTCTTCAGCCTGGGGAAGAGAAGGCTGAGGGGGGATCTTATCAATGTGTATACTTATACATCCTCCCTTATACATCCTGGGGAGGGTGTCAAGGGGATGAGGCTAAACTCTTTTCAGCTGTCTCATGCGAAAGGACAAGAGGCAATGGGCAAAAAATGAACCACAGAAAGTTCTGCCAGAGTATGAGGAGGAATTTCTTCACTGTGAGAGTGACAGAGCCCTGGAACAGGTTGCCCAGAGAGGTTGCGGAGGCTTCTTCTCTGGAGATATTCAAAGCCCACTTTGATGCAACCCTGTCTAACATGCTTTAGGTGACCCTACTTGAGCAGGGAGGTTGCACTAGATGATCTCCAGAGGTCCTTTCCAACCTTACCGATTCTAGGATTCTATGATTCTGTGATTCTACGGAGACGGCTACAGCTTCCAGACAGCTCCCACGAGGAGAGGGCTGGAGCTTCAGTTAGGCTCCTGGCCAGGGCTGGAGGTGCCAGGGCAGACTGCTCAGGGGAAATGAGTCCTACTCAGTGCACGCCAGGCCCTGATGTTCCAGGCCACAGTTTCTGCAGTTCCCTCCTGCAGTCGCTCCAGTTTTGCAGTGCCTCCCTTGAACTGGCACGGTCACAACTGGACACAGGCGAGGCCTAGCAACTGTGGCGTGTCAGCTCACATTGCTCCATGTGCTCGCTCTACAGGAGCTGACGCAGCAAGCACACAGCTAAGAAGGAGAGGCCAGAAGGAGAGTAGACCACTCTGTGCTCACGCTGACTGTCCCTCTTGTCTAGTCTTCCACTGCTGCCAGCAGGTGCAGAAGGCAAGGGCCAGCCAAGCCCTCCAGCAAAGCCAAACCCAAATCCCAACCCAAGCCTTGTGCAGACCACAGGAGAGCGGGACTGGGACTGCTGTGGCTTCACACTGGCTTAGGTACTTAGCGGGGGATGTTGTGTGTTTAGAAAATATGAGTGCATGGCATTCAACTCTGCAAAGATCCTTGGCAGCGTGTTCCCTGGAGCATTCAGACACTTCTTGGGGAACTTCCTTGAGCAGTGCAAGCTACTTGGTACTTCTACAATGCACTTGTTATGTGTATAGTCAGGCAGGGCCGCCTTTGGCCACACTGCCTGCATGCAGGCAGCTCCGCTGCCTTAGTAGTTACTATGTGGGTGAGGAGTGGGAAAGGCAGGACAGCCTCAAGCCCTCTGGGTCTCCCACCACCACTGAAGAAGGGAGAGAGTGGGCACACTCTTGCTGAGAGGCCTGCTTTCAACTCCTCTGCTCTGCCCGCTGCAATGTATTCCCTGCCTTGGCGTGCTGCTCTCCCATGAAATGAGAACTTGCAGGCTATCCACTCAGCTGCAAAAGCTGCAGCTGCACTAGCTGGGGCTTTCGCTTGGAGTCCAAGGACCCTGCCCTGCCCCCAGAGCCAAAGACAGGGCCCATCTTTCAACGCTGCCAGAAAGGTCCTTTCCTCAGGAGAGATGCAAGCGGAACTAGCACTGCAGGAGCTGAGGGCTGAGGCAGGCTCACTGGCCCTGCAGAGACAAGGTGGCACATGCCTCTGCTACAGATCACAGGACCTGTGGAGGATCCTTTTCAAAGAGTCTCCTTCCTCCTTTACTCTGCAGAATGTTCTCAGAGCAAGCCGAGTGCCCTCAGACTTCCTGGATGCATAGCCATGCTTTGCAGAGACCCAGCGCCTCTCCTGCCTCTCTCTTCAGATGCTCACCACGCACATGCCCTATAGTCTGCCTCAAGAATCAAGCTCCAGGTGGGGCAAAAAAACATGAACGAGAGCTGCCACATCTTCTCTTTTTATTCCGAATTACAGAAACTCTCATCTTGTGGCTAAGCTGGTAGTTCTGCCTTGCCATCACCCCATGAACCTGCACTCGATAAATGCACGTGTACCTGGGGTTCCCCCAGTTGCTCTGCACCTGGAATTCGATGTAGCAGAAGGCTCTGGGCAGCTGCTTCTGTAAAGGAAACGGAGGCAGCCATCATTGCTCGGGTGGAAAGAGCGACAGCACAGCAAGGGCGCTTCCTCTGCCAGCCCCATCCCTGCTGGGGAACCAAACGCAGCCCTGGCAGAGGAGGCAGCCGTGCTTCCCCTGCCAGAGCCACAAGGCACAGGATGCTTTGGCTCATCCTCCACGCTCTGTCGTCCAAGCACTTGCAGGCAAACCTCAGTCTGCTGCTCGCGTCGTGCCCACACGCACTCCCGGTACCTTGAGGCGGAAGGTCTGAACAGCCTCCTGGTCTACCTCAAACACAAAGAGCCCCAGGAGAGTTTCTGCTGCTGCTTCCTCATCCACGCCCTCAAAGGCAAGCGACAAGGGGAGCACGTCACGCTCAAGCAGAGCTGAAGGAAAAGTGTCTGCTGAGGCGGAACTGGGCAACCCTGCCTCGTGTGCCGCTCCTCTAGCAGGAGCCGAGAAGAGCTTAGTGTGGGTGTGGGTGAGGCTGCTCTGAGCAAGCGCTCCAAGACCCTTGGCCAGAGAGCATTCAGCAAGCCCGAGTGGCATACCACCACCGTGGGCCACCACGCACCCCACGCAGGGATGCAGTGCTCTGCAGAAACCAGCCCACGCTTCTCTGGGAGAAGCCGCCAGGAGAAACAAGGCTCCTTTGCAGCTTTCGGCCAGGGCCGCAGGGCCTCGTTCCCTCCCCGCCCCCCGCGGAGGTGCAAGGCAGAGACTTAGGGAGACAGCAAAATCTTTGGGGGCGCTGCTGACTTCCCCGGAAGGAGAGACTGCCTTGGAGATGTGCTCCACGGTGACAGCCATTGGCCAGATCTCCTCAGGCAACCGAATGACCACTTGGCCCTCTGCTCCTTGGAAAGCCCAGCACTGTCCGGGGGAAGTAGGCAGCTGAAACCAGAAAGTAGCCTCCTTCAGTGGCAAGGCACTGCAAGAGCCCACAGAACTGGCGGCTTTGCGAGCAGCACAGGCCTGCCTTAGTCTCTTGGCTGACATTCTGCATGCAAAGGCACACCAGTGGATGAAAGGGACAGGAGGGGACTGGTGAACTTGATTTCAGAAGATGGGCAGATGCTAACACTTTTACTTCAGTAATAACAGCTTGCAAGCCGCTGAGGAAAAGCTGCACCTGAAAACAACTACTGGTCTAACAGGGCAAAGAGTAAAACACATTCCTCCCCAAAAGACACAGGCACCACACACATCACAAAGCCATTCGCTGCAGTCCCTGGCCCAGGAAGAATTGCACAGCTACTGCTGGGAAGCAGGTACCAGAAAGCAAGACAGACAATACAGCTCTGCCCCGTGAACTTCCTGACCTGCTCCTACGCACCAAACATGCAGAGAGCTGTAAGACTCCAGGCCCTGCCCCAGACACTTCACAGCAACAGAACTTCCCCTCCTCTTTCCTCTGGGCAAGACATCTGCAGCTGTTGAGGGGCTTCACATGCCCGGCTCAGATGACACACTTGTCTCTGCAGACATAACCTGCTGAACTTGCACAGAAAAAAAAAACACAGTTGCCTCTATTCAGGTGGTGTGGATTTTCCTAATGGAGAAGGGAGAACAGAGGGAGAAGCTTCCTCTGTGCTGGTTTCCTGGCCCACTTGCCCTCTCAGCTGGTACACTAAGAAGAGCAGGAGATGCTGATGGGCTTTCTCTAACAGCTTAGCCTCCTTAGCACCACTTAGGGCCCCTGTGAAGAGGAGTTCCAGGTCCTTTTTCCAGTCAAAGCTGTGCTCTCATACACAGGACTCCAGGCTCTGCAGAACCACTCCAGATAAAAACAGCTCCAGGCGTCTCTTTGACTTGTTTGCTTCTGGCAAGGGCTGCCTGTTGGAAACAAAACACAAAAAAGCATTCATTCATCTCCGTCTTTTAGGCCAACAGAAAATTGCTGCAGAAGCATCAAAGGACACTCAACGACTGGGCAAGACAGTGTCCGTGGATATTCTCTGCAGGGGAAGCAAAGCATCTGTCGGAGAAAAATCCCAAATCTTAACTTTACATGCGCAGTGACAGGCTGTGACCAATAATGCCGATTGGCAAAGGGACCCAACCAGTCACAGGAGATGTCCACGAAACCACAAGCCCCTTGCTCAGCAGAGCTCAGAAGAAGTAAAGCAAACATCCCGAGAAAAGCAACAGGAAATCTGAGGATGGAATTTCGTTCGGCCCTTCTGTAGATTCATGGTGTCCTTAGAGCCCACAGAGCGGGGGTGCTTCTGGAAGAACAAACACCAGGAAGGTTATCTAAAGCTACTGCATCTGGCTGCGGAAGCTCCCAGGCCACAGCCTGCCAAAAGAAGAGGCTAAGGAAAAGAATCACTATATACGGCCCTGCTCCGATTCTCCCTCCGAGGCGGTACAAGTTCAACACTGTCCAAGAGAGCACCAGGCTGAAAAAAACTCCCGTTGAGCTCAGCAGCCCATCTGCTCTGCCAAGCTCTTGCTGTAACCGTCCTCACTACCTCTACATCAGTGGCAAAGACATCTAAGGATGCCAGGCCAGCTAGCGATTGGTGTTAGGCCACCTAACATACCTGGAAACGGCTGGTTCAAACACTTTGCTGCTGCCAAAACGGGAGCAGGCAGCTGCCTGAGAGAGCTCCAGTCTCAGCTTCTGTTCCCACGCTTCGGTGCTTGCTTGCTTACTACAGAGTTGCCTAGAAACACTTGTCACCCGCTCCAACTCACCTAGGTTCTTCAGTATTCTGAGTATTCTTGAGTATCTGAGGTGTGACTAACTGTGCGCAGCATCACCACACAAGACGTACAGGTGCTCTCGGGAATACTGTGCCTCTCAAGGCTGAAAATCAGAAGCTGCCCACGGACACGGCTGAGATCTGCAGCGGCAGGTCAGCAAAGACCTTTGGAAAGCAAACTCACACACACTCTCCAGGGGCAGCATCTTCCCCGGCTTGCCTTCCTCAAAGGCAGCAATGAGCCCTCTCGCCGTGGCCTGAAAAGACACAGCTCCAGGAGACAAAGTCCTCAGCACACTAACCTCTGCGCAGCAGGCAGCTGAAACAAGGCCTCTCAAGCCTCCGAAGCTAGAGCTTGGAAACTGCAATAGTCTTTCAGAGCACAGCATCACTGCCTTCCTCGGTTTGCTGCTCAGTTAGCCACAGCAGCCTGGTGTTTTGTCTCACAGTGCTTACTTTGAAGGGCAGCGTTCTTTCCACCTGTTTTCATGGCAGGGCTAACAGGTGCAAGAAGCAAGAGCACAAGCTGACAGAAGTCACCAGGACTAGTAAACACAAGAAAGCAGAGGAGCAATGAACACAAGGACAGCAAATGCCTCGTCTCCCACAGCAGGCTGCAGCCCTCGCAACAGCGAGCTTTCAGCCAACCACAGCAGGCATTCTGCGCACCAAGGCAGCTCAGACAGTAACCTGGAAGGTCTGGAAGGTGGTCAGCTTCCACGGCAACCGAACTGACAGTGCCACGGGAAACAGAGGTGACCACTCGGGAGTCCGACAATCGGATCTGCAACAGCATCTTCTGCTTGTGGAGGCTGCGTAAACCAAAAACACCCTTTCTCCTCAGGCCACAGCACTACTCTGCAGCCTTTAGGAAGACCTTCTTTTGCTAGCCCTTTCCAAGCCCAGTGCTAGCAAGCAAGCACAGCCTGACTAACAGGCAATGCAAAAACATCTTGATCATGCAGACAAGTGCGAGAAGGATATTCTGCACACACAATCAATAAACCAGCACGATTTCAGCATGGCTGCTTTCAAACTCTGCAACCACGTGCTACTGCTTCCACGCTTAAAGAGATGCAAGAAAGCCACAGAGGTGCTTTGCTTTGAACAAGCGTTAAGAAGCTCAGCAAAGACTCCCTAGATAGGCCTGCAGGTGAGACTCAGACTGATCATGCTCATTTCCACAGTCAGGCTTGTACTTCTCATCTCAGTCCTTATCACAACTGAAAGGCAAAAGATGCATCGTGTAGCTCACCAAATGCCTAAGAGGAGACTCAACACATGCTGCAACCTTGTACTGTGAGTCAACTAAGCTGATGCATGGTGGGCTTTGAAGTGTTACACTCAACAGGCAAGAGGGGAAGAATTCAAAGAGCGCAGTGCAGAGTGCTCAGAATGGCACAGCAACAAAAGACATGACAGCAGGAATCCTCCCTGAAAGTGCCATCTGCCGAAGAATGCTGCCCCTTCCCAGGGGAAAAACAACTGGCACAACAGCATTCTTCACTCAACAACATACATGGAAGAGGGCAAATATTTACGGCTGAATATACTCTATCATCTTTCCCTAAAACAGAAATGATAAACAACAGAAGCTTACCTCTGCACTGCCTTGCTTCACTGGTTTGTCCTGCTCATGGGACTCTTTAGTCCCTTCATGTCTGCAGGCTGTTCCGCTGCTCTCCAACGCCTGCGAGAAGCACAGAAAGACAGAACTCAGCTCTTGTCACTGCTGTCCCAGTCGATTCTGAGGAATCCACCTCCTAGCTACGAAAGGCTTTTTGCAGTGCTGCATCCGGCTACGACCTCTGTTGCCTGCATGAGCAGGGGAAAATATCCTGTCAGCACCTAGCACAATTCTTCCAGAGCAACAAGGTGAGGAGAGAAGGGAAAGCTGGGCTCCTTTCCCACTTTCTTCCCTCAACGCACAGCAGGAGCCCTTTCTTTCTCTGCAGCACTTTCACTACCTGGGACACAGGCAAGCCACCAGCACCTCCTCTGTCAAGCGCTTGGGCATCTACTGCGGAGGAATACTGCAAACCAGGTGTTATCCTGCAAGGCAAAACTTGGATGTTTCCAACCACCCTTGCACCCAAAGCACTGTTAGCTCACTCTGACTAAAGACCACCTCACTGAGTGACAAACACGTCTTGAAGACGTTCACTTGCATTCTAGAGGCTAGTCAGGAGGCGGATTATCCTCCGTTGGAAGGGAGCACGAGTAGAACCATGCAGACTCTGAAGACCAAGCAAACACACACACATTGCACTGCTTCCTACATGCATCCCTTCGCCTCCAAAAATAGCTATTTTTGTCACCAAGCATCCACCTTTGCAGAGGGGAGACCTACAATGGACACTCATGCTATCCCATGGTGCTTTCGAGGCAGGCAATCCAGCAGGGTAACAGAGAGCCCAGCTGGCCCCAAAGATCACCGCCCTTCATAGCTGCACTGAAAGAGGGCAACGTGTTGAGAGAAAAAATTCAAGCCGACTTGTAAGGAGAAATAAATATACAGAGCTCTATGCTTAGGCGTGCTAGTGCAGACAGCTAATCCTGACTGCCTGAGGAGAAAGTCTCAACTCCAACAAACAAGCCTGTGAAAGTTCATGAGAACTGAAGTAGGGCAGCTGCTAGCGGGTTCGTTCTGAGACTCCACACTGGCCCGTACTAGCCATTTTGCAACAACAGAGGCTGCTTCTGGCTCTCCAGCAGAGCTTCTCAGTTGCACCACAAGACAAGCTTTCCTCAAATAAATAGTAATGCAAACAATGCAACCAGGCTTGTCCAGAAAAGCTGCAAGTCACTTACTTCTTTTGGAAGCTCTGCCATCACAAAAAACAACCCACCAACAAAATTGCCAACAGTTACAAAGGAATTAGTTAAGAATTTTCTGTAACTCCACGATTAAGCTAAGGAAAAGGCACCCAAGGGGGCACCAGGGCTTTATCATCTCCCGTCCCTGCAAGCGGCCAGCCACTACAAAGCAATGGTCACTGCTGTGAGGTGAGAACACAGTTCAGCCTACACCACAGAAACCCACTGGCACACTAAAGCCTCTCTCATACACTTTCGAACACACATTTTCCCTTTCACATGAACCTTACAAAGCCACTTCAGCCACAGCGATTTTTCTTTCTGCCTTTTCTTTCTTTCTTTCCAGGCACACCTTGCTGCCTCCCATAGCTTCCGACAGAGGCACAAGGAGCAGAAGTGCTCTGGCTGATTTACATTTCCTCCACCTAAACATTTTAGGCTTTCCGCTCAAATGCACTGGCTGCTGCCCATGGCTAGAGGCACACAACCAGAACACAATGCCTGGACTACAGGTCACTCTACTGACATGAGATCCCTCCTGCTGGCAGCAGAAGTAGAGTAGCCTCTCACATTCACGCAGCACGGTAACATCAGGCCTAGGGCTAGCTCCCACGACACCTCCTCAGGCCACGGGACACACAGGTGGTCACAAACAGAAAAGAACGGATGAAAAGCCACACAGTTGCAGTCACAAGGACTTAACAGAAGAGCCAGGGTTTTCCGCAATACATGACACCTACGAACAATAAGGCGTCTTCATTACTTGAACGATGGGTAACCCCTCCCTTTCTCCTCCTTGCGCCAGTCTGGCCACGCTCTTCCACCCAGGCCTCCATGGGCAGAACCTCCCACCAAAACACAGGAAGGCCTCTCTACCGGCAGCTACTGACACCGCTGCAGCATCTCAGCAGCACCCCACACACCTTGCCCACTCAGACACAGCTACTTCTCCCACCACCACCACATCTCTCCCCCCTTTCTCACAGGCCTTCCAGCAACACCCCTTCGAGCACCCAACGCTGCTTTCTCAGTGCTGCTAGCAACAATGGACTACCCAGGCTGAGATGTAAAGCTTGCCTCCTTCCTCAAGGAAAGCGACACGCTAAAGAGTACTGAGCCACTGAAGGTCCAAAGCTAACGAGTTCATCCTGACCTTCTGAAAGCTCCAGGAAAAGAAAAGTCTACGTCCGACAGGGAAGAAAGACAGAAAAGCAACTCACAAATACCCACTTTAATAAGGTCCTGCTAAAGCTCTGCTCCGGAGCTCGGTCTGCGCTGCACGCTTCCTCACTAGGCAGAAGGCAACAGTTGCTGGAACTATTTTGTCAAGTGATTCACAGCTGATGCAAAGAGTAGGAAACACTGTAAGTCTTCTTCAAGCTTTCTTCAACAAAATCTCGTCTTTGCAGCTCTTTGGCTCCCAGTCCCAGCCAGTAGCATCACTACTGGCTAGTCTCACAACGTGACCTTCAGGGCTAACAGCTTAACTACGCGGCCATGCTTGTAAGGAATAAGGTTATTGGGGTTGAGGAATATTGGAAACGTTGGGAAAGACAGGCCATAACCTGTCAATGCTCTGAAAACACTCGCCGTGCAAGGGCTTGCTCACATCCTTCCCCTTTGCCCGGTGAGGACAGTTCATCACTTGAAGCTGAAGAAAAAAACACTTAAATTTTCACAGTTAATCACGAACAACTGAAAGCTGCACTGCCCCGCCACACTACAACACCAGCTCCTGCCTGTCTACTTTCCCCACCAGTTGCCCACGCACACCCAGAGTGTTTCTGCTTTCCACCAGGCCAGAGCATTCAGCGGCAGAAGCAGCAAAGAAAGCAGCTGCTCTGTTCCGCTCACTCCTCCACGGCTGCCTGCGGTGCCACCAGTGCTGCAGCTCTCACACCTCAGGCCTTCTCGGCCCCTGACAGGCCGCAGCGCAGCCAAAAACCCCCTCTGTGTCCCTGGGATGCTCACAGGCAGCAGCCGCCACAGCCCAGCACAGAGCTTTCTCACCCGCCCCTCCCCTCCTGTCCCCTCCCGTCCCCGAGCCTCGCCCAGGCCCCAGAGCAGAGTGGGGCCCTGCGGCAGCAGCGCCCGGCAGCAGCGTTTCCCCGCGGACGCTGCCCTTCAGCACAAGTGCCGCAGCCCAGGGCCAGCGCGGGCGCCGCTGCCCCTCGCTCACGGCCTGGGCCGCGGGCAGCAGCCACCGCCGCAGGCTCCACGTACAGGAGCAGCTGCCGCGCGGCAGCGTCGCTCTGGGCTCCCTGTGCAGCCGCCGCCAACGCCCGTCGCTGCCGCAGCTGCTTCTCGGCGGCCGCAGAGCGGCGCCGCGCCAGGGCCAGGCGGCGGCGGGGCCAGCGGGCACCTGCGCCGGCACCATGGCCACACGGGCCCCGCCCCCACCGCCGGAAGTGACGCCTCCCGCGCCCAGGACCCTCCCACCCGGCGCTCCCCCATTGGCTCCCGTGGGGCTGGGAAAGACGGAGGCGGGGCGGGCGTGAAAGGGTCGTCAGTGCGCGTGCGCTGGGCGGGCCTGGGGCCGCGGGGGGCGGGTCCCCGAGGGGAGGGGCGGAGCAGTGACGGGGTGGGGCGGAGCATGCGCACTGGCACGGAGGAGGGCGGCGAGGGGCGGGGCCGGGGCGGGGCGGGGCCGGGAGGCGGCTGCTGCGGCGCGGGGCGGCGTCTGCCGGCGCGGGGCCGCCCGGAGCCTTTAGCTGCGGCGCCGGGAGCTGCAGCGCCGGGGCCGAAGGCCGCTGTCGGGGCGGAGCGAGCGGCTGTGCGTGCGGGGGGGCCGGAGCCGCCGCAGCCCGGCCGTGTGCCAGCAGCGGCTGGGCGAGGCCCGGCCGGGCCTGGGCCGCCTCCGGCCCCACGGGAGCCCCCGGCTCTTGCGCCCCTGCTGCGGGCGGCCCCGTGGCTCGGAGCCGCCTGCGGTGGAGGCTGGTCAGGGCCGTCTCGGCTGCGCGGGGACCCTCAGCATCAGTGTCAGCACAGGAGCTTCACCCCCCCGCTCCTCCGTCCCACACCAGGAGCCCCAGGGAGCCCCAGAGCAGCCCCAGAGCAGCACACGCAGGGGAGAAAGGAGGGGAAACGCTGTGATGCAGCTGCGGGGGGAAGCCCAGGCAGCAGAGACCGCCAGGCCCTCGGCACAGCACACCGAGCAGCGGCAGAGCAGCGGCACCCGGGCCCGCGCCAGGAGCTGTGCCCCTCTGCTCTGCCGGAGGTCTGGCTGCAGCGCAGGGGGCTCGTGGCCTGGCCCCGGGGCCTGCAGTGTGGCGGCTCTGCGGGTGGCAGAGGGCACACGGGTCTTGCTTTGACGGGGATGGCTGCACGGGAGGGGTGTGTGGGCGTTGGCCAGGTTCCCCCTCCCGCAGCATTTCTGCTTGAGTTTCCGCTCCTTCTGTGGCCCTGGCTCCAGTGCCTGGAGCTTTTCCTGCAGCAGCTCTTTCCCTGTGCTGCGTCTTGGCCCTGTCTTGAGTCCTACCGTCTGAAATAGCAGCATGTGCTGAAGGAGAATGAGTTTCCAGAGGGATGAAGTTGCCTTTAGCACAAACTTCCCAATTTCTTCAGCAGGACTTCAGTAGCATCTTGACGGCAAATATTCCGTGTGTCCTACGAAAGCTGCAGTTCTGTTGTAAGAAGTCTTTGTGCATCTGATCCAAGAGGGAGAGAGCGCAGCAGTGATGGTACCAGCTGCCCTGGGGAGCCTACCTTTGGCAAAAGCATGATTTCTGTTGAAAAAAGACCAAAGTATCCCTGGAGCACCTGCTATTCTTTTGGAAAGGAAATAGAAAAACCAAATACCAAAAAGGAAAAGAGCCCTTAGAAACTGCTTTCAGTCTCTGTTCCTGAGGCAGAAGTTTTCAGAAGGCTTCCTCTTTGTCTTAGCCGACGTACTGCTTTGACTCCTGCCTTCTGCTTGGTGGGGAGGTGTGCAGCTGAGAGTTTTTGAAAGACCTAGTTGCTGAGCCCTTCTTGAGCAGTGGGTTATTTCCGTGTGTGGATGGGTTGCATTTCCGTGCTTCTTAGTTCCTCACCTCCTAAGGCATTTCTACCCCCGGTTTGAGTGTGTTCGGAGCGGAGATCTGTGGAACACCTCGGAGGGTCTCTTGTGTCTTAGAGATGTTCCTTCGGGCATCTTTTTGAAATCCTGAGAACTTGCATTTAACCTGATGCCAAGTGCCAGGTTGACAGCGCTGAGCGGGGATTCCCTGCCAGTTTTCTGCACAAGCAAACTGCCAAGGGCAGGACCGTGGTTTCAAGGTGCTGGAAGAATGTTTCAGTCACTGCGAAGGAATTGGTGGAGGTTTTGTGGCAGTCAGTTGTCAGCGCTTCCTGCCCCGGTGACGGCAGCCACGTCGGCTGTGTCGCCGTGGGGCGAGCGCAGCACCGTGCCCACCGCCCTCCCTCACCACCAGGTTTCGTGCACGGGGCCATGGCCGGGTGAGAGCAGCCATAATGCCCAGCCCAGGCAGGACCTCCAGTGGGGTTGTCCCTGCCGCACGACCTGCATGGGGTCAGGGGCAGCCCCCGAGCATCCCATGCAGTGCCTGCCTCCAAGTGGGTGAGGGGGGCGTGGGGACGAGTATGGCTGTGCCCCTCTGTGACACGGGCTGTGGTCACAGGGGACATCCCGTGTCACAGTGACCGCTGCCCTCTCGCACACGGACACAGCCTCTCCACACACGTCCTGGCCAGGCTGGCGGAGCCCAGGCACTGGAGCTGCTCTCGGCACCAGTCTGCTGCGAGGAGCCGCCAAGGCCGAGCGGGAGTCAGCGAGGGGAGGCCGGGGCAGCACGGGCTACCGTGAAGTGTGGAAGAGGAGGAGGAAGAGGAGGCGGTGGTGTTTCCTCATCACCTCCTGCTGTAGGGGTGACCCAGAGCAGGGAGGAGAAGGATGGAGCTCTGGGACGCTGGCCACGGGAGGCAGCGTGGACAGCGGGTGCCAACGCTTCCCTTAGAGGGTAAGAAGTTTGGGAGCGCTTCCCCGGGAGCTGTCACAGAGATCATTAATGCTGAACATGGCTGTGGAAAGTGTGCTTGGAGGGAGCTGGAGGCTGCGGCCAAAGCCCCGACTGATGGTCCTCTCTGGCTCAGGTGCCAGTGTGGCTGCCAGGACTCCTGCGTCCCAAGCATGATGCCCTGCCATCTCGTGGCACCGCTGGGCAGAAGTCCCGGTGGTGAGGGACCCTGCTGGCCTGGCAGAAGGGGCTCGGGCAGCCCAGCTCCTGCTGGGGGAAAGTACTGGAGCTGCTGCAGTAGACGTGCAGAGCCTGGGCATGCAGGGATGCCATACGGGGAGACTTGCCCTGCAGGGGAGACCCTGTGGATGCTCTGAGCCCCTGAACTGCCATGGGCACAGCATCGTGCCCTCGGTCGTGGAAATGCATTGCCAATACCCGAGGGAGGGGGCTGTCCTGTTAGAGCTGCGTCTGGAAGGAAAGGAGCCCTGCCTGAAGAAGGCTGAGGGGTCCTGCAGCTGTTGCTGGGCTCTGGAGAGGCTGCTGGGAACACCTGTGCTGGAAAGGAAACCTTGGACTTCTGTTCAGCTCAGCAGGGCTTTTTGGGCAGGATCCCAGCCACTGCCTCTACTCCTTCCCCTTGGTTCTCCTTGTAGCTGCAGACTGGTAGAGCAGGCTTTGAGCTCGGGGCACACTGTGGATGTCCCATGGAAAGGTGTCTGCGTGCTAATGGCTCTGTTTCAGCTCCAGACCCCTCCAGGGAGCAGCTACAAGGTTCTCACCTCAAGGTGGTTCCCACCTTAGCTGCTGAGTGCCTGTCGGCACTGGGCTGACATTGGGGAGGGGGAGGCTCTTTGAAGACGCTTGCACTTGCCATCTCCTTGCTTCGGCATGTGCTGAACGGTTGTGAGGTGGCCCACCCTAGCATGACGTGCCTTTCCCTTATTTTGCAGAGCGCCTTGCTATCTGGGAAGGTGTATCGGACTACATTGTACGGCAGCTGATGCTGAACCAGGTGGGTTTGCCGTCCTGGGCCTCCTCAGGAAAGCCTTCTTGTGCATGTTCTGTGAGGGGAGGGATGACCTCTCTGCTTTTCCTGGTAGTTTGGAGAGGGTGAAGAGGAGAGGGGTGAACATCTCTAGGAAATTCTTCCAAAGAACCTCTCCAGGGCTTCTCCAAAGCGTTCCAAGGGTGGGCAGGCCACCAAGCACCGTTGCCATGCGCTCACAGGTTAGCAGCCTCTCCACCTAAGAGTCTCATACGTCTCCTCTTCTTTGCTGTTTTCAGGGAGTCCGAATTATTCGGCTTGGGACCTTGGACGTTGTTACTGAGCAACTTGGGGGTGGGAAGGCTGGTCTCCTGACTGTTCGCAGACCCGTCTTCCGCCTTGCGCAGAATATTGCAGCGGTTCACGGCCTCACCCACCGTGAGGCCTACGCTCCTGGTAAGAAGACAGGTGGAGACTGTTGCTTGCCCTGGGGACCTCTCTGGGGAGCGCACAACTGCTGTTTGTCAGTGACTGTTAGAAATTGAGAATTGCGTCACCAGGTCCTGAGAACAGCTTCCGATTTTTTTAAATAATCCAGACGTCATTATGCGCATTACCACTATACTCCCTCTCTGGATGTCTTGCTTGAACAGCTGTGCACTTCTGAGGTGCTGAGGGTAGCTGGAAGGCTCTGACGGGCTGCGGTGCAATGCTTGTGTTCTCCTTCCTCCTTGAAGCCATGAGACATGGCACAGCTAAAGCTCTCCCAGGCTGGAATGCACAGAGTGGAGGAACTTGCCCCCCTTGCTGCTCTCCTTGTCCTGCCGTCATGTGTCATGTTCCTAGGAGATGGCAGGGACCCGTTCCTTCTAGCTGTGTGGGGAGTAAAATGTTGCAGTACACTTGGCACATGCGCTTGTAGAGTGCTTGGGAGTTGTCCTGGGGAGGGATGGCGTCAGCTTCCCCCATGAGCTTTTCCCGCACGTTAAAGAAGACAGCCCCGAATCAGGGTCCTGCTTGGAGAGCTCCAAGCTGCTGACACTCTGGTCTTGCCTGCTCAGGCGCTCTGTTAGTGACTGTGTGGCTCTTCTGCTGCTTCCTAGGTCACAAGCAAGCTGAGCCCCTGAAGTATGCTCGCATAGCCTCGGACATCTCTGTGCCTCGGAAAAGAGTGCAGGCCTGCATAGAGGAGACCGTGCATCTTTTCTGCCGCTGCCTGGAGAGCGGGAAGAATGTTGCCTTTGTTCTGAAGCACGTTGGCATGCTTGTCATTCAAGGAAGCAACGTGAAAATGAGGTTCTACAGAGACTTGCTGCAAAGGCTGAATGGGACGGCACAGCTGGTAGCAGCTTCTCTTAGGGTACCGTTTCCATTTCTGTGCCGCTGCTTCTAGTCCTTTGGAAATCCTAGCCAAGTGGATGGATTTTTACTGGCCTGCCACGACCTTTCTGGGCACCCGCATAGCTGTGGCCTCGAGTACCGGCAGCTCCCTGCCCCGTTCTTCTGGAACATTCTGAGACCTTGGTGGCAGAGCAGAGCCCGGGAATTTCTGTACTGGGTCCAACCAACGCTCCCTGCAGCCCAGGGTCCCGTTGTGATGTGGTCAGGGAAAAAGATCAAAGGAAAGGGCAGGCTGATTATGTATTTTCTTCCTGGAGATCTCGCCTTCCAGCAAGCTACAGTTTAGCGCCTTTTTGCGTTAGGATCATGTTTGGATTGGTGACGGGAAGCGGAGACACAAGCAGACCAAGGCCCAGCTGGCAGCAGACCCCTTTTGCCGCTGTCACCGTGTTGGTCTAGTTGTGCTGAGCAGCTCTTCCGAGGGCCCCTGGAGGCGGAGGAGCCCAAAGCAGGGCTTTTCCTGATGTGTGCATCTGCACGCTGCTAGTGGTGGCCACAGAGAACATTATTGCAGCCCATGCTCTTCCCCAGGTCTGTAGCTGAGCCCCGTCCTTCCCGTGGGCTTTCAGGTGCAGCCAGAAAGAGGACATGTGA
The DNA here is from genome assembly GCF_028389875.1 of Rhea pennata. NCBI lineage: Eukaryota > Metazoa > Chordata > Aves > Rheiformes > Rheidae > Rhea > Rhea pennata. The sequence continues at coordinate 1,552,010 of NC_084691.1, read as the reverse complement.
GAGCAGTTCAAGCTGAGCCCCTTAGGACTAAGCTGGAGATGCAACTTAGCCGTAGCCCGGCCCTGGCTCCCAGCTCTGTCTCTTCCTTCCGTCCGAGTCTGTGGTGTCTCTTCAGGCCATTCTCTGGGCCAGGGGTTTTCTGCCGCCTTTGTTCCAGGGAGTCCCAGGGCAGGACCCTCAGCAGCCCCTTGAGTACACCGCAGAGGTTTGGCCCTCCCAGTTGTTACCCACTGTACAAAGGCAAAGGCTGGGCTTTTTCTCTCACCACCTCAGGGGTGCAGAGGCAGCGGCCTGAGTGTGAGGAGACCCTGGGGGGGGGCGGGTTACTGCCACCACTGAGCCGCCCTCTGTTCTCAGCTCACGAGGCATCAACTCAAGGCATCCGGGAAAAGGCAGCAGCCAGGAAGGCTGGCTAGTGCAATGCCTTCTCCTGTGCTTGCCTCCATCGGCCTCTGCGTTGGGAAAGACCTGGTGCCTGGGCTGCGTCTCTGGATTCCTTCCCTTGCCCAAAGCCTGCCAGTGCTCTTACCCTTGCTCACTGATTTCCCGGCAGCTGCTACGGTGTCTCCGTGAGGGGCTGCTGAGAGGAAGGCAGTTCTTTGTTGCAGCATTGCTGAGAGGAAGCTGCTTCTCTGAGCAGTGGGAAGATTTGCTGCCCTTGTGAGCCCTGAGCTACTCGTCTTGGCATCCTCTCACCTGTGTCTCTCGCCTTGCAGATGCCAGCGATGAGGGATGCAGTCCTCTCGGGCACCAGAACTGCTGCTTCTCAGACCCTTTCTGGTCGTGTCATTGTCTTTCCCGAGTGAGTACATTTGCTTCTTAGCGGCTGGCTCCCACAGGAGATGGGAGGTGGTGTGCAACGGCAGCCGAGAGGACTGAGGTTGCAAGGAGCTTTCTCACGGGAAGGAGGGGGAAGGCCTGGAAGAGCTTGATGAGGAAGCTGGTGCCCCCCGGCGGGTGGTGGTGGGTTTGTGGTTCCAGGAGGACTTCTGCACGTTTCTCAGCTTGCTACTACACTCGTCCAGGATGGGGCATAGTCTGCTTTGGAAAAAGATGGGCTTCAGAGAAGCTCCCCAGTACCACTGTGTGCCCATTATTCCCCCAAGGTGCCAGGGAAGGGTGGTGCCCTGCGTCCCGAGTGATATGTTTTTCCTGTGTCCAGGTACAAGCTGGAGAGTGTAGCTGGGAGACCAGCTGTGAGGCGCGTGGCACGTGCGAAGGCGAGGCAGGAAGAGGAGAAGAGAGAGGCTGACTGCGGTGGCAAGAAAGGTAATGGCAGAGCTGATTAGTGTCCGGGGTTTGTGCCTTGGCCGCCAGGGCTCCTGGCTGGGGCATCAGAGCCAGGGTGCCAGTGTGATGGCTCGGGCAGCCTGAGGCACTAGACGTGATGCTGCTTAGCCGTTCTGGGAAAGCTCATGAGGGAAGCAGGCCTCAGGGCAGCCCAGCCCTCCCACCTGCAGTGGATGCCTCCGAGTTACACTTTCCCCCACTTGCAAGGGGAATCCATGCCCTGGTGTGCATTGGAAGCTACTCTTGTGTTGGAGGAGGCGGTGCAGAAAGGAGTCAACCGTGAGGCCAGTCAGAGGTTGGGCCTGGAGCTGTAGGTAACGCAAGGGTTCACCTGTCTCAGGGATTCGTGTGTTTGTCTCTGAGGGGAAGAGTCACCTTGAGGAGCTGGTGAAAAGTCTGGCAAGCTGTGCCACGACTTCCTTTCATTTTCAAAGCAAGGTGTAACCTGTCTTTCTGAATTTCTCATCCTCATGCCCAGAACAATGCCTTTGCCTTGACGGTGTCAAGAGGGGACCTGTCGGCATAGGAGAACAGTAGAGAGATCCAAGACTGTGTTCCCCTTGAGTGAGCTTCCTGCCCCCAGAGAGACTCTCTGAGGTCAGCAGCACATGCCCACAAGCCCCCTTTTCCAGCATGTGACTGGGCTAGAGCATGAGAAAAGCAGTAGCAGAAGAAATGATGCTGCACAGTAAAAACGGCAAGTTGGACAGGAGCCAGTGTCTGGACAGGCCTAGGAGTGCCCGGGAAACAAGGCTGTAGGCATGGGAGTTTTACCACAGGCTTGAGGAGATTTGCATATCCTTCCTGTTCCAGAAGTCTCCACAACACTGTCCCAAAGTGTCTTCTTGTCTCCTGCTTTCAGGAAATCTTCCTGGCAAGCACCTCGTCTTGCAAGAGCAGCCTCCTCAATGCAGAGCAACTGCGGTCACTCTGGAGAAGGGAAGGGGAGACAGGGGCAAGGGCAAAGCTGCTCCTGGCAGGTGAGACAGTTGTGGAAGTGACCCTGTACTCTTGGGGTTGTTTGAGGGAGACCTTTTCTTTGGACACCGTGTTTCTAGCAGCTCTGAATGCCTTTGAGCATGTGTCATCCTGACTGCTGATGCCTTGGTGGCTGGCCAGCAGCCAGGGAGTTCTTGGGAGACCCCCGTGTTTGCTTCCTGTTTCTCCCGCCTCTGCCTTCAGGTTACAAGGTTTTTGGAGACTCGGTGCACACGTAGCCTGTGGGAGATGAGTGCCCTTTTCTGAGAGCCTTCATGTTTAAGTACCCAGCATCGCTTTCTGCTGGGGACAAGAGTACTGGGGGCCTATAGGCATTGTCTGAGGATGGGGGCAAGACTGAATGCTCTTGCAATGCCTTTCAAAGAGAGGAGATGTTTGTGGGAGCTTGGTCCCATTCTCTGGGCTGTTGCCAAGGGGCAACGAGTCCCAAGTCAGAATGGCTTAAACATGCGGGAGCTCTTTCTTGGAAGGGGAAGCATGTTGCTTTGCATGGCAGAGTGAAATTGCAGTCATCCTGGCACCCAGGATACAGAGCAGAGAGTCTTGTCCAGATTTCAGTTTGACATGGTGAGGCTGAAGCCTTCTCCTTCCTCTGAAAAGTTGTCTTGTGGCTGGCCCAAGAGAGTGGCAGGGACAGGTAAAAGGCAGGCACGCTTTGCTGCCTGTGTAACTTGCTCCCTCTTGGGCCCTGGCTCCCCATGATACTACATTTGACGTGCCCAAACACAGAGTATTTTGGACCAGGGAGCAGTGCTAAATGGAAGTGCCAGGCAAGGCGGTGGGGTCGGGGGGAGTGGTGTCTCTCAGAGCCTGTGCCTGCAGAAGAGCTGGCCCCACTGCTTGCTGTGTCAAGAGGGAGCCTGGATCTGGGCATCGTGAGGATTTTTGTGGGCATGCTTTGTTGGTTTAATGCTGGGGGCATTTCAGCCTGGGGGTCTCTGTGCCTCTGTGGAAATGAACACGTGCATTTGAACCCAGGTGCTTGCCCTGCAGAAGTGCCATGTGCTGCAGAAGCAAGAGCCCAGCTGGTGAGCTTGGGGTGGAGACCAAACTGCCCCTGTGCTCACACCGCCTCCCGCTGCTGTGCGTTTGCAGTGTGCTCGCAGCCGCGCAAGGGAGCTCCTTGAGCAAGGTGGAGAAAGGCAGGAGGAAGGCAAGTGCGGAAGGCAGAGGCGCAGAATCGTCAGCAAAGCCAAAGCCAAAGCGAGAAAGGGCATCACTGAAGGCCACGAGAGAAATGGAAGAGGCTGAGAGGACCCAGGTACAGGAAGCGTTTTTAAACCTTGAGACAGGAAAAGCCTTTCTTCTACTCTGGGGGATCTGAGGCTCGAAGGTGCTTCGGGGACCTGTCCCAGGTGCCTTGAAAGGCATCTAGAGGAGGCCAAGAACCATCCGGAATGGGCTCTGTGGTCCAAGAGAAGTGCTAGTGTTAGTAAAGGGCCGTTGCGGGTCTGTTGGGTGTTAGGGAAGCAGGAAGTGAGGCCATGTGCAGTCCCGGTAAGGGTAAAACGTGAGGTCTGCCTGGCTCTTTAGGGTCATTCTGTGTGCTGTGCTGAAGCCCACAGCAGGGCTGCAGCCTTAGCTCCCGCTCAGCCCACAGCAATTCCTTCCCCTCCTTTGCTCTGCTATATGCGAGCTCTGTGCCTGAGTGAGAGGGTCTGTCTGGCAGTGGTGGTAGGCCTTGGTGAGGCTGGGACATGCCCTAAGGGCAACTGCAGCATCCCTGCCTGAGCAGGGGTTTCCGCTGCCTTGGGTGCCTGAGGCAGCAGCAGTCTTGGGGGCTGCTGAGGACCCAGCTCCTGCAGTCGCTGGATGCTGTCGTGCAGGATGTTCAGTGTGTCCGAGTGAGGAGAGACCTAGCATGCAAATGCTGCTCTGATGCCAATGCAGATTCGGCGGATGTCACAGACGCTGACAAACCTGCGGCCTGACCTCCACCTGCCGATGACCAGCCAGGATGAGAGGGCCGAGGATCCCCCTCGAGCGAGAAAGCCGAGCATTGAGGATGTGTACATCTACCACCTGGGGCCAGAGGAGGAGGAAACAGTGTTTGTTTACTTCTCCCACATAGACAAGAAGAAAGAGCAGCAGTCCTCAGAAGAGACAATCTGCAGAGTGAGTGTGTGTGATTGTGAGGGTGAGAGCGGAGCTCGGGAGGGCTTGTGAGGATTGTGTGCTCTGAGCTGCTGAGCCTGGCAGCAGGCCTTGCTTCTGGAGTTCTGCTCTGGCAATGGCCATTCTCTCTGCTTGTTGTTGATGTGAGGAGCGAGGCCCCGGTGGGGTAGTGGGGTCCGGTGGGGAGCAGCAAGGATGCACCGGTGACGCATGAGTTTCTCCCGGAGAGCACCTTGAGCTCCAGCGTTTCTGGGTTGTCGCGCTGCTGCAAAGTGCTCCTGTGGGGAGTCGCTGGTGGGTGTTGTGGTGTGGGCAGCAGCAGTGCACAGTCGGAAGGTTGTCTGAGAATCTGTGTGCATGTGCAGGATTCGTCCACTTGCTGGATGATGGAGGAGTGGGAGATATATAAAGGAGAATCATCTGCAAGCTACAAGGCCAGCGGCACCTGCCTGAAAAGGTACGTGTGGCCCAGGTGCAGCAAGGCCTGTGGCATTTGGATAGCGGTGCCCGCCTGCGGGGTGAGAAAGACACATTGCTGGGTGGTGGAGCTGTACTGGCCCAGGAGGCTCTGCTTTTGCTGGGCATGGGAACGACTCGGGTAGACCCTGTGGGCAAGCACCTCTCAGCATCCTCCAGCAAGTAGGAGAAACTTCTCTGGAGCTGTGGACTGTAAGTCCAGTTGGGAGTGTATGTGCACAGGGCCTTTGGGAGAGAGGAGGGCTCCATGCCGAGTGTAAGAGAGAGTGTGTGCCCGCTCTCGCAGGATGCTTTCCAAGCCAAGTGTGCGTGTGCTTCGAGCAGCAGCGAGCAGCCTAGTGCAGGAGGCAGAGAAGAGTCAGGTGGAAGAGGTGGGAGGAAGGAATGCTGCTGCGGAAGCGGAGTGCCTCAGGTGCGTATCTCCCCAAACGAGCGTGGCTTCCCTTTGTGCAGTGCCCTTGCTTGCCCGCCCGGCAGCACGGGGGAAGGAGGGTCTTTTGCGGAGAGGTGTGAGGGGACAGCGAGCAGCAGGCTTGCAAGTCTGTGTGCCTGGATGAGGTGGCCCTTCCACCAAAGGCTGAGTTGTTGGTGCCTCAGAGGAGGATTTCCACGTGGGCCAGGAGTGCTGGAGGAATGCCGAGTCAAAGGGACAGAGCAGTGGGCATTGCCAGTGTTTCAGGTTTCCTGAGTTCCCTAGAAACTTCTTCTTTGGACTACAGGCTGTTTTTATGCCTGGCACGCAAGAGTGCAGGGATGGGTAAATGGTAGGCATGCTTTTGTCCCTTGAGCACTTGCTGCATTCTTGCCCGAGAGTCGCCAGTGCAAAAGCATTCTCCATGCCTAAACCCGGAGGGTTAGGAGCATGGAGCTGTGGTGAATGCAACTGCCAGGGTGGGGGTGTGGGTTAATGGTGTCTTCCGCGGCCTGTGCTTGCAGAAGAGCTGGCTTCTGTCTGTGCTGCCTCAGGAGGGAGCCTGTATTTGGGCATCTGGAGCTTTCCTCTGGGCATGTCGTGTAGGCTTGCCGTTTCAGCTGGGGCGATGTCTGTCTCTGTGGGAGTGAATGCCTTTAGTTGAAGCCACGTCATTGTCGTGCAGAAGTGCCTTGTGCTGCAGAAGCAGGTGCCCAGCTTGTGAGCGTGGTCTGGAGAGCAAAGTCCCGCTCTGCTCACACCAGACCCCCGTGCTGTGTATTTTCAGTGTGCTCCCAGCCATCCGCAGGAGCTCCTCAAAGAAGCTGGAGAAAGGCAGGAGGAAGCCAAGTGCGGAAGGCAGGCTGCCAGCTGTGAGCCCTCCTAATAAAAGCCAAGAGAGGGCAGGGCAGGTACGTGATAGTGATTGAGGTGGTTCTTGTGCCACAGGGGCGTGTGGCAAAGCGCGGTTCTGCGGGCAGTGGGTAGAAAAGCCCTCTTCCTCAGAGTTCTTTCGAGCCCGCCGTGACCTTTCCAGGGGCTTGCTTGAAAAAGCGCAGGCTGAGCTGTCTTTTCTCTCTGCCTTTGCCGCTACTGCCTTCTCAGGAATCCCATTTGAAGCCCCTCTTTGGCCCTGCTCTGAGTGGAAAGGTACATGCTGGGCCTTTCAGGAGAATGAAAGGAGAAACCTTCTGTTTCTCTCAGTGATCCCTTAGCTCCTTGGTCAGAAGAGAGCAGGCATTTTCTGTCTGGCCAGTACTAGCTTTTGTGCCTGAGACCGCTGAGAGGAGTGCTGAAGAGAAGATGCCGAAGAGGGGGTGAGAAATTACCTTTGGGCCCTGGAAAGAAGCAGATGCCAAGAATGCTGCTTGCCGTGTCTTTTCTGTGGCCCTCCAGCCCACAGGCTTCCCGTCTGTTCTGCCGGAGCAAAGAGGTCTCTGGGAATGCTGGTCTGAGGCGGAGGAGAAGAAAGAAAGGGCAGCTCCGAAAGCAAAGGCAGAAGCGGAAGAGTCGGAGAGGACCCAGGTACAGGAAGCCTTTCTAAACCTTCAGCCAGGAAAGGCCTTTGCCGTACTGCAGGGGACCTGCGCCTTGAAGGTTCCCCAGGGATGCAGGGTTGGAGGTGCCTTGTTGCTGCCGAGGAGCGGGGCAGGGGCATCGTGACTTTGCTAAAATCTGAAGCCCCCGGGAGCTGCACCTTTCCCTTTCCCGTGGGTTTTGCTGAAAAGACAAGCAAGGCAAGTGAAGAGAAGGGAGCTCGTTTGAGGAATGTTGGAAGAAGAGCCCAGTATTTCCCCTGGAGGTCTTTTCCTGAAGAAAAGAGGCCTAAGAGGCAAAGGAGCACGAGGAATGGAGTGTGTGGTCCGAGAGAAGCGCCAGTGTTAGTAAAGGGCCGTTGGCGGTCTGTTGGGTGTTGGGGAAGCAGGAAGCTGAGCCCTGAGTGCTGAGGACTGCTGCTGCTGGTAAGGGCAGGGCTCACAGGGGGTGTTTAGGGTCATTCAGTGTGCTGTGCTGAAGCCCACAGCAGGGCTGCAGGCATAGCTGCTGTTGAGCCCACAGCAATTCCTTCCCCTCCTTTGCTCTGCTCTGTGCGAGCTCTGTGCCTGAGCAAGAGGGTTTGCCTGGCAGCACTGGTGAGTCTTGGTGAGGCTGGGACACGCGCTGAGGGCTGCGTGGAGGCGGCTGTGGCCTTTCTCCAGTTACAACTGCAGTGTCCCTGACTGGGCAGGGGTTTCCACTGCCTTGGGTGCCTGAGGCAGCAGCAGTCTTGGGGGCTGCTGAGGACCCAGCTCCTGCAGGCACCGGCTGCTCTCGTGCAGGATGTTCAGCGTGTCCGAGTGAGGGGAGACCTGTCATGCAAATGCTGCTCTGATGCCAATGCAGGTTCGGCGGATGTCACAGACGCTGACAAACCTGCGGCCTGACCTCTGCCTACCCTCGACCAGCCAGGATGAGAGGGCTGATGATCTTCCTCGAGCGAGAAAGCCAAGTGTGAAGGATGTGTACATCTACCACCTGGGGCCAGAGGAGGAGGAAACAGTGTTTGTTTACTTCTCCCACATAGACAAGCAGGAGAAGGAAGAGCAGCAGTCCTCAGAAGAGACGGTCTGCGGAGTGAGTGTATGTGATTGTGAGGGGGAAGCTGGAGCTCAGGAGGGCGTGTGAGGCTTGTGTGCTCTGGGCTGCTGAGCCTGGCAGCAGGATTTCCTTTTGGAGTTCTGCTCTGGCAATGCAAATGCCTTTCGCTCATTCTTGATGTGAGGAAAGAGATCCTAGGGAACAGCAGAGGCCACTGGGGAGCTGCAGCATTTCCCTGGTGATGGACACATCAGTTTCTGCTGGAGGGGATGGGGGGAGGTTGCTTGCGCCGTATTGAGGTTGCTTTCTGCGTTGCAAAGAGCCCCTATGAGAAGTTGTCTGTGGGCTGTATTTGCTTACGGGGCTTGAGTCTGAATACTGCAACTACTAGCTTAAGATTGCTGAGTGTCTGGTGCAAGTCAAGCAGCAGAAGAAATAGTGTGCTGCAGGAAGAATCAGCGCGGCTGGACCCCCATCACCAGTCTTTCTCTGGGATGAATGCAGTGCAGGTGTCCTGCTGTGCAAGTCGCTATTCCCTTTGGTCCTTTATGTTGTCAGGAGGGATCAGAGCTTGCGGGAGAAGTGCCACTGGGAAAGAGGAGTGTCACTGTCTGCTGTGTTGGTGCTTGTAGAGAGGCTCTGAGTGTGCTTGGAAGGGAGATTAAAAGCTTCCTTGACCTGTCTTGCAGGTTCAGCAGAGAAGTGAAAGGCAGGCAAGGGTTCGGTCAGGCTCCTGCCTCCCTGCAGCTGTGGAAGAGGAGCTCGGAGGGCAGCTTTGTGAAAAAAGAGCATGCTTTCAGGATGTCGTCAAGTACACCTTGTCATCAGATGAGGAAGAGATTGTGTATGTTTTCTTCTCCCGCATAGAGGAGGAGAAGAAGAGAAGAGCAGCTGAGAGGCGGGAGACACAGGAGAGGGAGTAAGTGTGTGCCAGCTCCAGGAGAAGCCTGGCAGTGTTGAGGGGCAGTGAGGGGCACCCCCGGAGGTGCCAGAATGCCAGGGCCAGGGCCACTGGTTTGAGTCAGGCCTTGATACTACGCACCTCTCCGCAGCCTCGGTGCGTTCAGCCTCAGTCTTGGCCGCACCAGACTCAGTCTCAGGCTGACCAAGAGCTGACCAAGGGCCTGGGGTGGAGCCAGGGCACTGGCTCACATCATAGTGAGCGTGGAAATGCTCTTCAGAAGCACATCCAGACACGCACGGCTGGAAATACTCTTGCTGTATTGCTCTCTCTTTCTCTGTGTGCATCACCCTTAGCATCTTCCTTTCTTGTTCTTTAGCTGTGGGGAGGAGAGTCACCTCCCCAGCCAGCAGGAGAGGCCCCAGTGACTGCCAGCCATCCCGGAACACACGGAGAACTTTGTTCCTGTGGATTAAAGCACCTCTCCAAATGGCCGTGACTGTTTCCTTGGCCTGTGAATGTCAGCGGGTCCAAGAAAGGAAAGATCAGGAGCATGGGCTTGAGTGTCCGTGCCTGCTCACAGGGCAGCTCTCTCCTGAGGTCATGCGGTAACTGTTTGTCTGCAGCTGTGCCCATGATGTGTCAGGGACCTCCTGCTCTCTGTGGGTGCCAGTCGGAGGAGTGGAGTCAGCCCTTTCATGACAGCACATCGCCTGCTGCAAGGGCATGCTGCCTTGTCAGGGAGGTGGGAAGAGCTCGTTTGGCCCTCGTGAGGCGGCAAGAGTTGAGCCAGGGCCTCTGTTTCCTGGGGCCAGTGCTGGTCGCCAGAGGGGAGCCCACTCAAGTATGGTGTGCCTGTTTGTTGCACTGAGGGCTTGGTTTTGGGGGTGTGAAGGGAATCCTGGGGATAGCAAGGGCTGGCATTGGAAGCTCACAACCGTGAGGGTGTGGCCAGGGTAGTCCCTGGCTGCCTTGGCTGTAGCGACCATGAATCAGTGGAGTTGCAGACTCTGAGGGGAGTGTGGAAAGAGAGTAGCAGAGTCCAGAGTGGGCACCTTATGTGAGGAAACTTCCCCCTTGTCGGGGAACTGGTAGGGGGATGTCATGGAAGCAGGTCTGCAGGGCAAAGGATCAGGGGAAAACTGGCAGGTATGTGAGGACAGCACCTACTAAGCACAGGGACAACCCTGCTTGATATGCAGGCAAATGAGCAGCAGTAGGACGAGACTGGCTTGGCTGAGCCAGCACCTCCTGGTGGAAGTGCAGTGGAAAAAAAAGGGAGCACAGAGGAGGTGGAAGCAGGGAGAGGCTACAAGGGAGGTACTAGAGCGAGAAGTCCTGGCTGTGCAGGGATGGTGTCAAGAAGGCCAGAGTGCAGCTGGAGCTGAGCCTTGCAAGGGACGTCAAGGAGAACAGGAGCTTCCTGAGCCAAAGGAGTAGGCTGAGAAAGATAGAGGTACCTTGCTGCATGGGGTGGTTGACTTAAGGAGAGGAAAGCACATGCGGCCGAGCTACTCTGTGCCGCCTTAGCCTCAGCCTTCACCAAAAGGTCTCAGGGCCCCTGTGCTTGTGGAAGGTGTTGAAGGAGGAGGAGAGCAAGCAGTAGTGGCAGAGGATGGAGTCAGGGATCTTTGATCCGGCTGGGCAGGCTCTCCGACGCCCTGGAGGACCTCCCAGCAGCTGTCCTCTGGCCTGCCTGCCACTGGCTTATCAGCTGGCAGAGTCAAGAGGCACCTGCCAGGGAAGGCAGCGGCCATGTGCTCTTTTCCTCCTGCTCACCCACCAGACTGGCCTGGCCAGCCCAGCTGCAGCACCTTGCAGCCCCCGCAGGCCCTCTCTGCACAGAGGCAGAAGCCCTGCTCCTGCAGACCCACCAGCTGCTTTGCTCCTCTTGGCTGCTCTTGCTGCTGCTGAGCCCTGCTCTGCCATCAGGAGCTCAGCTACCACTGTCACCCAGGACATCCTGCTCGGTCACCAGTCTCAGCCTCTCTCCAGCTCACAAGTCAGGCCGAGGATCGAGCACACACTGGACTGTGAGTGCTGTCCTCTCCCTCCATGTTGTGCTCAGGGTGAATGAAGGACTCACCCTGCCATGGGCGGCTCTGGCAGAGCTGTCTGCACCTTAGGCACATGTCACAACAGCGCCCACGTCCCCACACAGGTGCTGGAGCAGGGACTCAGACGGCCTCTTTCACTGCCCCGTCGCACTGTACCCCTTTCTTCTCCCTCTTCAGGAATTCAGAGAAGGACACACACAACTACCCAGCACAGCTACACGCCCTTGCCTCTTCTGTCCTTCCCATCAGGGATGGGCATGGCACAACCATCTCAGCTCAGGTTCTCCGCGACACGTGTGCAACCTCCATAGTGCTCTTCAGCTTCTCTGGCCATCCCACATGGTCCAGAAAGGATGTCCCACAGCAGCACGCATGTCCCAGCCACCAGCAGCTCTGCTGCCCCAGAGTCTGCTCTCCAGGGATGGACCTGCAGAGAATTTGCCTTTTGTAGTGACTGAGCTCAAGTGAGAGGAGGGAGCAGAGGAAGTGGCCAGCCATCCAAGCAAGGTTTGAGCCCATGTGCACAGTGCAGAAGGGGTGAGCAGGGCATCGCTGTAACCCTTTGGCCCCCTCTTTGCCCTGCTCTTCAGGTCAGTTGGTATTCTTCAACTTTGTGTGCAACAAATCCAGCTAGAGCAGGTGCTCCTGGACTTTTGGCTCTGTTTTTGCACGCCAGGGCTGTGCAACAGTGAGAAGTCTGAACAACGCGTCCTGTGTTCTTGAAGGCAGTGCTGAGTTGCAGAGCCCCACACTCTCCCGTCGGGTGTGAGGAGGGGGAATGTTCCCTTTTCCCTCTGGGTTTCCCAGGTCAGTTCCTGGGGTCAGAAAAGAGCACTCCCTGGGAGAGTCCCAGCACATCAAGGGGCTGGTGCAGGCACGTCCATGAGATGCTTTGGGAAAGCTTGTGGCATTCTCTTGTGGCTCCTCATGGTTCCCTTTCTTCTCTCCTTTGGAGGGGGACACAGGGCAGAAGGCACAGCAGTCACTAAACCTGGATTTACTCTGTTTTAGCTGTAGTCAAGTGTGTGCCTTGTGCTCCGTGGTGATCCTAGCACTGCTGATCTCCTCCCCATTCCCTTCCTGGGTAACACTCTTCAGCAAGACCCAGCTCTGCACGCACGCACGCATACACACACACACACGCGCACACACAGACACAAACACAGGTGTGCCTGGGAAGGTCAATGACACCAGCCCTGCCAGCAACAACCCCTCTGTTCACAGCAGCCCAGGTTCAGGAGACAGCCCCCTCCCCGAGCAACTCAGCAGCCTGAAGCAGAGGCACAGGATTAGCGCAGCTTCCTCTGCACTGGTTCAAGGGGACCATGAGCAAAACCCAGGCTGCCGGGCAGCACAACTCCCCAGGCACCCCACCAAGAGGGCACCGTTTCTAGGTGGGCTCCAATCAGCCAGCTTCTGGTTAGCAGCTGAACACGCTGCACCACAGAAAGCCCTAGCAGGGGCCCTCCCGGGGCAGCTCTGGCATCAGGACAGTCAGGAATGGGACCAGTGCTGCAGGAATGGGAACGTCCCTGATCCCAGGCCTGGTGCCAGCCTCAGGGGAGGGCACGCTGCCCTTCAGCAGCTGCTGGGTGCTGGTGGGCAGAGCAGCGCAGGCGGAGGCCTGCTGCCCACCTCAGGGCTGTGGACAGCTCCCTGGCCAGGATGAGAGCCACCTGCTCCCGTGGCCCGTCTGCCGTGCACCCAGGCGGCACTTGGAGCTGTGGGCACATCACCCTGGAGAGGACATTTCCCTCAGCCCACTGCCTCCTGCTGCTGCTGCTGGCGACAGGTGTGACACACACAGCAGTGCTGCACGGGCTGGCAGAGGGGACTCAGGGAAGGGGTTTGTTCCTCTCCATCAACCCTCCCTGGGAGGGCCAGAGCATGCGAGCAGCAACCGCTACAAGACTCTCCTCCTGCCCCCTTCAGCTGCAGAGACAGTGAAGGGGCAGCACTCCATGGGGCAGCCCTGGCCCAGGAGCAGCGCCAGCTAAGAGGCAAGCCCAGCTTCCCCCATGGCAGCCCGCAGCCCAGCACGAGGCTCTGAACGCTGCTTTCTGCTGAAGCTCTCAGAGCACCAGCAGACAACAGGCCTGTGCTCGTCAGGGCCATGTCGTGGGAGGAGAGTGCCCCACACACCATGCCCCCTCCCGCAACAGTGACTCAGATCACCTCTGTGACTGCGGCCTGAGAGGCCATCAGCAGGCAAGCAGGCGGGTGGGCACTGTGAGCTCAGCGGGGGCAGCACAAAACCCCCAGCAGAAAGGAGAGCTCCTGAAGAGGGCGGAGGCAGAGGCAGGGAAAGGTGGCATGGCTGGCAGCTGCTTTGAGAGGTCACTTCTCTTGCAGCAGCCTTTTGGGGTTGCAGGCAGGCAGGCACTGTAAGGTCATGAAGCGGGTGAGAAAACCTTCCCCATGGAGAGGAGAGCTCTGAGGGGAGGGGAGAGGCACAGGAAGGTAGTGGGGGATGACCCCAGAATGATGACCATGTCACTGCTTTTGCACAGTGGCAAGATCTGAGGATTTGAAATTATAACTGTGATACAAGAATGACAGTCACATTTATCATATACATAAAAATATAGAATATATGTTATACTACATACCCCCAATATCTAAAATAACCTCCTCTCTATATACTATATTATACTACATGGCTCCGATCTCTAAGATAAGCAATTCTTGGAGGTGACAACATTCATCTGGAGAACACTCAACACCTGCCACTCTGCAGGCAGCATGGCTTTGTCCATTCTCCTCCTACATGCATGCAAAGCAGGACATCTCAGCAAAAACACTTTCACTTCAGTAATAACAGCTTGCAAGCCCCTGAGGAAAAGCTGCACCTGAAAACAACTACTGGTCTAACAGGGCAAAGAGTAAAACACATTCCTCCCCAAGAGACACAAGCAGCAGACACATCACCCTTCCTGGGAGAGCTGCATGCATGACTACCTCTCTGAAGTGCTTGTACACCAAGGCATGCAGCATGGGGAATAAACAGGAAGAACCGGAGATGTGTGTGTGGTCGCAGGGCCATGATCTCGTTGCAATTACAGAGGTACGGTGTGATAGCTCGCCTGACTGGAATGCTGTCATGGATGGCTATGTGCTTTTTAGGAAAGACAAGCCAGGAAGGCGAGGTAGTGGGGAGTTGCCCTTCATGTGAGAGAGCAACTGGAATGCATCGAGCTCTGCCTAGGGGTGGTGGAGGAGGAGGCAGTCGAGAGCTTATGGGTGAAGAACAAAGGGCAGGCTAGCATGGGGGACACTGCCGTGGGTGTCTACTGCAGGCCACCTGACCAGGAAGAGGAAGTCAGTGAGGCCTTCTACAGACAGCTGGAAGGAGCCTCACGATCACAGGCCCGGGTTCTCATGGGAGACTTCAACCAATAAGCACGATTGCAACCCTGGAGTTCAGGAGGGCAGACTTTGGGCTCTTCAGAGACCTACTTGGAGGAATCTCATGGGTTAAGGGCATAGAAGGAAGGAGGGTCCAGGAGAGCTGGCTAGTATTCAAGCATCACTTCCTCCAAGCTCAAGAGCAGTGCACCCCAAGGAGAAAGAAGTCCAGCAAAGGGGGCAGGAGACCTGCAGGGGTGAGCAAGGAGCTCCTGGCAAAACTCAAACAGAAGCACAAAGTACAGAGAATGTGGAAGAGGGGACAGGCTACTTGGGAGACTTATAGGACTGCTGTCAGAGTGTGTAGAGATGTAGCCAGGAAGGCGAAGGCCCATTTGGAGTGGAGTGTGGCAAGGGATGTTAAGGACAACAGGGCGGGCTTCTTCAAATACATCAGTAGCAAGAGGAGGGCTAGTGAAAATGCGGGCCCACTACCAAATGGGGCGGGGGCCTGTTGTAGTTAGATTCCCGGGGGCCAAACATCCGGTTTGGCCAGCCAGCACAAACTCACACACAAACACTGTTCAGTAGCAAGCAGTTTATTAGTAGATACTTACAAACAGACCGACCCGATGGTAATCTCAAGAAGGAGATTCTGGAAGCCACAGAATCTATATGTATCCAACTGCTGTTCTTTCCCACGGATTTCCAAGACCTTGTTAGTTACTTATTTGTATGCCGCTTAACACAGCGGTATTGTTCTAGGCACTAAAAAGTTACAACACTAGACCATTCTCACCGAGTATCAGGTAGTACAGATACAAAAGTTACAATACGGACCATTCCCATGAAGTATCAGGTAGTACGGATACAGAGCCCTGGTGACAAAGGCTACAGAGAAGGCAGAATTACCGAATGCCTTCTTTGCTAAAGTCTTCACTGCTAACGGCAGCCCTCAAGAGTCCCGGAGCCTGGAAGCAAAGGGAGAAAGTCTGGAGAAAGGAAGACTTTCCTTTGGTTGAGGAGGAGAGGATTAGAGATCTGGGCAAGCCTGACATTCACAAATGCATGGGCCCAGATGGAATGTGCCCACGGGTACTGAGGCAGCTGGCGGATGTTGTTGCCAGGCCATCCTCCCTCAGCTTTGAAAAGTCCTGGAGAACTGGAGAGGTGCCTGAGGACTGGAAGAAAGCCAGTGTCACTCCACTCTTCAAAAAGGGCAAGAAGGAGGACCCAGGCAACTATAGGCCGGTCAGTCTCACCTCCATCGCTGGAAAGGTGATGGAACAGCTCATCCTGGATGTTGTCTCCAGACACATGGAGGAAAAGAAGGTGATCAGGAGTAGTCAGCATGGATTCACCAAGGGGAAATCCTGCTTAACCAATCTGATAGCCTTCTCTGATGGCGTGACTGGCTGGGTAGATGAGGGGAGAGCAGTGGACGTTTTGTCCCTTGACTTCAGCAAGGCTCTGTATCCGTGCTACGTGATACTTGATGGGAATGGTCCGTGTTGCAACTTTTGTATCTGTACCACCTGCTATTTGGTGAGAATAGTCTAGTGCTGTAACTTCTTAGTGCCTAGAACAATACCGCTGTGTTAAGCGGGATACAAACAAGTAACTAACAAGGTCATGGAAATCTGTGAGAAAGAACAGCGGTTGGTCACATATAGATTCTGTGGCTTCCAGCCACAGAATCACCATGAGAAGCAGTCAACATGAAGGTCAGAAGCTGAAGAGTAGTGAAATAGCGACCCCCAAAGTCAAATGTGGCCCCGAAATAAGTCTGCACGCGTGTGCAGTATCAGAGCCCGGTTATGCAACCGGGGCGGAGTTGGGCTAGACTCCCTGCACTTGCTGGCCCCAGGTGCCGGGACTCTCGCCTACTGCAAGTAATCATAAATGCCGGAGTTTTCCAAAGGAGGGTGAGGCTGCTACACAACAGAGGACCACGTTGCCTCCTCGGGGACGCCCGAAAAGATTGTGCCTGCCTACTCTCCCTCTCGCCATGCAGACGATCAGGACAAGCACTGAGGTGGTCCTTCTCGAGATTACCATTGGGTCGGTCTGTTTGTAAATATCTACTAATAAACTGCTTGCTATTGAAGAGTGTTTGTGTGTGTGTGTAAGTTTGTGCTGGCTGGCCAAACCGGATGTTTGGCCCCCGGGAATCTAACTAGAACAGGCTCTTGACACTGTCTCCCCTGACATCCTCCTAGAGAAGCTCAAGAAGCATGGGTTAGATGAGTGGACAGTGAGGTGGATTGAGAACTGGCTGAAAGGCAGAACTCAGAGGGTCGTCATCAGTGCTGCGGAGCTGGAGGCCTGTGGCTATTGGAGTTTGCCAGGGCTCAGTACTGGGTCCCATCCTGATCAACTTCTTCATCAATGACCTGGACGAAGGGACAGAGTGGCTCCTCAGTAAGTTTGCAGATGATACCAAGCTGGGAGGAGTGGCTGCTACAGCTGAGGGCTGTGCTGCCATTCAGAGAGAGCTGGCCACGCTGGAGGGCTGGGCGGCGAGGAACCTCCTGAGGTTCAACAAGGGCAAGGGCAGAGTCCTGCACCTAGGGAATAATAACCCTCGGTACCAGTACAAGCTAGGGGCTGACCTTCTGGAGAGCAGCTCTGCAGAGAAGGACCTGGGAGTGCTGGTGGATGACAAATTGACCATGAGCCAGAAATGTGCCCTTGTGGCCAAGAAGGCCAATGGTATTCTGGGGTGTATTGGGAAGAGTGTTGCCAGCAAGTCGAGGGAGGTGATGCTGCCCCTCTCCTCAGCCCTGGGGAGGCCTCATCTCAAGTACTGTGTCCAGTTCTGCGTTCCCCAGTAGAAGAGAGACATGGAGCTGCTGGAGAGAGTCCAGCGTAGGGCTACAAAGGTGATCAGAGGGCTGGAGCGTCTGCCCTCTGAGGAACGTCTGCGAGAGCTGGGCCTCTTCAGCCTGGGGAAGAGAAGACTGAGGGGGGATCTTATCAATGTGTATACTTATACATCCTCCCTTATACATCCTGGGGAGGGTGTCAAGGGGATGAGGCTAAACTCTTTTCAGCTGTCCCATGCAAAAGGACAAGAGGCAATGGGCAAAAAATGAACCACAGAAAGTTCTGCCAGAATATGAGGAGGAATTTCTTCACTGTGAGAGTGACAGAGCCCTGGAACAGGTTGCCCAGAGAGGTTGCGGAGGCTTCTTCTCTGGAGATATTCAAAGCCCACTTTGATGCAACCCTGTCTAACATGCTTTAGGTGACCCTACTTGAGCAGGGAGGTTGCACTAGATGATCTCCAGAGGTCCTTTCCAACCTTACGGATTCTAGGATTCTATGATTCTGTGATTCTACGGAGACGGCTACAGCTTCCAGACAGCTCCCACGAGGAGAGGGCTGGAGCTTCAGTTAGGCTCCTGGCCAGGGCTGGAGGTGCCAGGGCAGACTGCTCAGCGGAAATGAGTCCTACTCAGTGCACGCCAGGCCCTGATGTTCCAGGCCACAGTTTCTGCAGTTCCCTCCTGCAGCCGCTCCAGTTTTGCAGTGCCTCCCTTGAACTGGCACGGTCACAACTGGACACAGGCGAGGCCTAGCAACTGTGGCGTGTCAGCTCACATTGCTCCATGTGCTCGCTCTACAGGAGCTGACGCAGCAAGCACACAGCTGCTGAGGCCAAGAAGGACAGCAGACCACTCTGTGCTCACGCTGACTGTCCCTCTTGTCTAGTCTTCCACTGCTGCCAGCAGGTGCAGAAGGCAAGGGCCAGCCAAGCCCCCCAGCAAAGCCAAACCCAAATGCCAACCCAAGCCTTGTGCAGACCACAGGAGAGCGGGACTGGGACTGCTGTGGCTTCACACTGGCTTAGGTACTTAGCGGGGGATGTTGTGTGTTTAGAAAATATGAGTGCATGGCACTCAACTCTGCAAAGATCCTTGGCAGCGTGTTCCCTGGAGCATTCCGACACTTCTTGGGGAACTTCCTTGAGCAGTGCAAGCTACTTGGTACTTCTACAATGCACTTGTCGTGTGTATAGTCAGGCAGGACTGCCTTTGGCCACACTGCCTGCATGCAGGCAGCTCCGCTGCCTCAGTAGTTACTATGTGGGTGAGGAGTGGGAAAGGCAGGACAGCCTCAAGCCCTCTGGGTCTCCCACCACTGCTGAAGAAGGGAGAGAGTGGGCACACTCTTGCTGAGAGGCCTGCTTTCAACTCCTCTGCTCTGCCTGCTGCAATGTATTCCCTGCCTTGGCATGCTGCTCTCCCATGAAATGAGAACTTGCAGGCTATCCACTCAGCTGCAAAAGCTGCAGCTGCACTAGCTGGGGCTTTCGCTTGGAGTCCAAGGACCCTGCCCTGCCCCCAGAGCCAAAGACAGGGCCCATCTTTCAACGCTGCCAGAAAGGTCCTTTCCTCAGGAGAGATGCAAGCGGAACTAGCACTGCAGGAGCTGAGGGCTGAGGCAGGCTCACTGGCCCTGCAGAGACAAGGTGGCACATGCCTCTGCTACAGATCACAGGACCTGTGGAGGATCCTTTTCAAAGAGTCTCCTTCCTCCTTTACTCTGCAGAATGTTCTCAGAGCAAGCCGAGTGCCCTCAGACTTCCTGGATGCATAGCCATGCTTTGCAGAGACCCAGCACCTCTCCTGCCTCTCTCTTCAGATGCTCACCACGCACATGCCCTATAGTCTGCCTCAAGAATCAAGCTCCAGGTGGGGCAAAAAAACATGAACGAGAGCTGCCACATCTTCTCTTTTTATTCCGGATTACAGAAACTCTCTTGTCTCGTGGCTCAGCTGGTAGTTCTGCCTTGTCATCACCCCATGAACCTGCACTCGATAAATGCACGTGTACCTGGGGTTCCCCCAGTTGCTCTGCACCTGGAATTCGATGTAGCAGAAGGCTCTGGGCAGCTGCTTCTGTAAAGGAAATGGAGGCAGCCATTGTTGCTCGGGTGGAAAGAGCGACAGCACAGCAAGGGCGCTTCCTCTGCCAGCCCCATCCCTGCTGGGGAACCAAACGCAGCCCTGGCAGAGGAGGCAGCCGTGCTTCCCCTGCCAGAGCCACAAGGCACAGGATGCTTTGGCTCATCCTCCACGCTCTGTCGTCCAAGCACTTGCAGGCAAACCTCAGTCTGCTGCTCGCGTCGTGCCCACACGCACTCCCGGTACCTTGAGGCGGAAGGTCTGAACAGCCTCCTGGTCCACCTCAAACACAAAGAGCCCCAGGAGAGTTTCTGCTGCTGCTTCCTCATCCACGCCCTCAAAGGCAAGCGACAAGGGGAGCACGTCACGCTCAAGCAGAGCTGAAGGAAAAGTGTCTGCTGAGGCGGAACTGGGCAACCCTGCCTCATGTGCCGCTCCTCTAGCAGGAGCCGAGAAGAGCTTAGTGTGGGTGTGGGTGAGGCTGCTCTGAGCAAGCGCTCCAAGACCCTTGGCCAGAGAGCATTCAGCAAGCCCGAGTGGCATACCACCACCGTGGGCCACCAGGCACCCCACGCAGGGATGCAGTGCTCTGCAGAAACCAGCCCACGCTTCTCTGGGAGAAGCCGCCAGGAGATACAAGGCTCCTTTGCAGCTTTCGGCCAGGGCCGCAGGGCCTCGTTCCCTCCCCGCCCTCCGCGGAGGTGCAAGGCAGAGACTTACGGAGACAGCAAAATCTTTGGGGGCGCTGCTGACTTCCCCGGAAGGAGAGACTGCCTTGGAGATGTGCTCCACGGTGACAGCCATTGGCCAGATCTCCTCAGTCAACCGAATGACCACTTGGCCCTCTGTTCCTTGGAAAGCCCAGCACTGTCCGGGGGAAGTAGGCAGCTGAAACCAGAAAGTAGCCTCCTTCAGTGGCAAGGCACTGCAAGAGCCCACAGAACTGGCGGCTTTGCGAGCAGCACAGGCCTGCCTTAGTCTCTTGGCTGACATTCTGCATGCAAAGGCACACCAGTGGATGAAAGGGACAGGAGGGGACTGGTGAACTTGATTTCAGAAGATGGGCAGATGCTAACACTTTTACTTCAGTAATAACAGCTTGCAAGCCGCTGAGGAAAAGCTGCACCTGAAAACAACTACTGGTCTAACAGGGCAAAGAGTAAAACACATTCCTCCCCAAAAGACACAGGCACCACACACATCACAAAGCCATTCGCTGCAGTCCCTGGCCCAGGAAGAATTGCACAGCTACTGGTGGGAAGCAGGTACCAGAAAGCAAGACAGACAATACAGCTCTGCCCCGTGAACTTCCTGACCTGCGCCTACGCACCAAACATGCAGAGAGCTGTAAGACTCCAGGCCCTGCCCCAGACACTTCACAGCAACAGAACTTCCCCTCCTCTTTCCTCTGGGCAAGACATCTGCAACTGTTGAGGGGCTTCACATGCCCGGCTCAGATGACACACTTGTCTCTGCAGACATAACCTGCTGAACTTGCACAGAAAATAAAAACACAGTTGCCTCTATTCAGGTGGTGTGGATTTTCCTAATGGAGAAGGGAGAACAGAGGGAGAAGCTTCCTCTGTGCTGGTTTCCTGGCCCACTTGCCCTCTCAGCTGGTACACTAAGAAGAGCAGAAGATGCTGATGGGCTTTCTCTAACAGCTTAGCCTCCTTAGCACCACTTAGGGCCCCCGTGAAGAGGAGTTCCAGGTCCTTTTTCCAGTCAAAGCTGTGCTCTCATACACAGGACTCCAGGCTCTGCAGAACCACTCCAGATAAAAACAGCTCCAGGCATCTCTTTGACTTGTTTGCTTCCGGCAAGGGCTGCCTGTTGGAAACAAAACACAAAAAAGCATTCATTCATCTCCGTCTTTTAGGCCAACAGAAAATTGCTGCAGAAGCATCAAAGGACACTCAACGACTGGGCAAGACAGTGTCCGTGGATATTCTCTGCAGGGGAAGCAAAGCATCTGTCGGAGAAAAATCCCAAATCTTAACTTTACATGCGCAGTGACAGGCTGTGACCAATAATGCCGATTGGCAAAGGGACCCAACCAGTCACAGGAGATGTCCACGAAACCACAAGCCCCTTGCTCAGCAGAGCTCAGAAGAAGTAAAGCAAACATCCCGAGAAAAGCAACAGGAAATCTGAGGATGGAATTTCGTTCGGCCCTTCTGTAGATTCATGGTGTCCTTAGAGCCCACAGAGCGGGGGTGCTTCTGGAAGAACAAACACCAGGAAGGTTATCTAAAGCTACTGCATCTGGCTGCGGAAGCTCCCAGGCCACAGCCTGCCAAAAGAAGAGGCTAAGGAAAAGAATCACTATATACGGCCCTGCTCCGATTCTCCCTCCGAGGCGGTACAAGTTCAACACTGTCCAAGAGAGCACCAGGCTGAAAAAAACTCCCGTTGAGCTCAGCAGCCCATCTGCTCTGCCAAGCTCTTGCTGTAACCGTCCTCACTACCTCTACATCAGTGGCAAAGACATCTAAGGATGCCAGGCCAGCTAGCGATTGGTGTTAGGCCACCTAACATACCTGGAAACGGCTGGTTCAAACACTTTGCTGCTGCCAAAACGGGAGCAGGCAGCTGCCTGAGAGAACTCCAGTCTCAGCTTCTGTTCCCATGCTTCGGTGCTTGCTTGCTTACTACAGAGTTGCCTAGAAACACTTGTCACCCGCTCCAACTCACCTAGGCTCTTCAGTATTCTGAGTATTCTTGAGTATCTGAGGTGTGACTAACTGTGCGCAGCATCACCACACAAGACGTACAGGTGCTCTCGGGAATACTGTGCCTCTCAAGGCTGAAAATCAGAAGCTGCCCACGGACACGGCTGAGATCTGCAGCGGCAGGTCAGCAAAGACCTTTGGAAAGCAAACTCACACACACTCTCCAGGGGCAGCATCTTCCCCGGCTTGCCTTCCTCAAAGGCAGCAATGAGCCCTCTCGCCGTGGCCTGAAAAGACACAGCTCCAGGAGACAAAGTCCTCAGCACACTAACCTCTGCGCAGCAGGCAGCTGAAACAAGGCCTCTCAAGCCTCCGAAGCTAGAGCTTGGAAACTGCAATAGTCTTTCAGAGCACAGCATCACTGCCTTCCTCGGTTTGCTGCTCAGTTAGCCACAGCAGCCTGGTGTTTTGTCTCACAGTGCTTACTTTGAAGGGCAGCGTTCTTTCCACCTGTTTTCATGGCAGGGCTAACAGGTGCAAGAAGCAAGAGCACAAGCTGACAGAAGTCACCAGGACTAGTAAACACAAGAAAGCAGAGGAGCAATGAACACAAGGACAGCAAATGCCTCGTCTCCCACAGCAGGCTGCAGCCCTCGCAACAGTGAGCTTTCAGCCAACCACAGCAGGCATTCTGCGCACCAAGGCAGCTCAGACAGTAACCTAGAAGGTCTGGAAGGTGGTCAGCTTCCACGGCAACTGAACTGACAGTGCCACGGGAAACAGAGGTGACCACTCGGGAGTCCGACAATCGGATCTGCAACAGCATCTTCTGCTTGTGGAGGCTGCGTAAACCAAAAACACCCTTTCTCCTCAGGCCACAGCACTACTCTGCAGCCTTTAGGAAGACCTTCTTTTGCTAGCCCTTTCCAAGCCCAGTGCTAGCAAGCAAGCACAGCCTGACTAACAGGCAATGCAAAAACATCTTGATCATGCAGACAAGTGCGAGAAGGATATTCTGCACACACAATCAATAAACCAGCACGATTTCAGCATGGCTGCTTTCAAACTCTGCAACCACGTGCTACTGCTTCCACGCTTAAAGAGATGCAAGAAAGCCACAGAGGTGCTTTGCTTTGAACAAGCGTTAAGAAGCTCAGCAAAGACTCCCTAGATAGGCCTGCAGGTGAGACTCAGACTGATCATGCTCATTTCCACAGTCAGGCTTGTACTTCTCATCTCAGTCCTTATCACAACTGAAAGGCAAAAGATGCATCGTGTAGCTCACCAAATGCCTAAGAGGAGACTCAACACATGCTGCAACCTTGTACTGTGAGTCAACTAAGCTGATGCATGGTGGGCTTTGAAGTGTTACACTCAACAGGCAAGAGGGGAAGAATTCAAAGAGCGCAGTGCAGAGTGCTCAGAATGGCACAGCAACAAAAGACATGACAGCAGGAATCCTCCCTGAAAGTGCCATCTGCCGAAGAATGCTGCCCCTTCCCAGGGGAAAAACAACTGGCACAACAGCATTCTTCACTCAACAACATACATGGAAGAGGGCAAATATTTACGGCTGAATATACTCTATCATCTTTCCCTAAAACAGAAATGATAAACAACAGAAGCTTACCTCTGCACTGCCTTGCTTCACTGGTTTGTCCTGCTCATGGGACTCTTTAGTCCCTTCATGTCTGCAGGCTGTTCCGCTGCTCTCCAACGCCTGCGAGAAGCACAGAAAGACAGAACTCAGCTCTTGTCACTGCTGTCCCAGTCGATTCTGAGGAATCCACCTCCTAGCTACGAAAGGCTTTTTGCAGTGCTGCATCCGGCTACGACCTCTGTTGCCTGCATGAGCAGGGGAAAATATCCTGTCAGCACCTAGCACAATTCTTCCAGAGCAACAAGGTGAGGAGAGAAGGGAAAGCTGGGCTCCTTTCCCACTTTCTTCCCTCAACGCACAGCAGGAGCCCTTTCTTTCTCTGCAGCACTTTCACTACCTGGGACACAGGCAAGCCACCAGCACCTCCTCTGTCAAGCGCTTGGGCATCTACTGCGGAGGAATACTGCAAACCAGGTGTTATCCTGCAAGGCAAAACTTGGATGTTTCCAACCACCCTTGCACCCAAAGCACTGTTAGCTCACTCTGACTAAAGACCACCTCACTGAGTGACAAACACGTCTTGAAGACGTTCACTTGCATTCTAGAGGCTAGTCAGGAGGCGGATTATCCTCCGTTGGAAGGGAGCACGAGTAGAACCATGCAGACTCTGAAGACCAAGCAAACACACACACATTGCACTGCTTCCTACATGCATCCCTTCGCCTCCAAAAATAGCTATTTTTGTCACCAAGCATCCACCTTTGCAGAGGGGAGACCTACAATGGACACTCATGCTATCCCATGGTGCTTTCGAGGCAGGCAATCCAGCAGGGTAACAGAGAGCCCAGCTGGCCCCAAAGATCACCGCCCTTCATAGCTGCACTGAAAGAGGGCAACGTGTTGAGAGAAAAAATTCAAGCCGACTTGTAAGGAGAAATAAATGTACAGAGCTCTATGCTTAGGCGTGCTAGTGCAGACAGCTAATCCTGACTGCCTGAGGAGAAAGTCTCAACTCCAACAAACAAGCCTGTGAAAGCTCGTGAGAACTGAAGTAGGGCAGCTGCTAGCGGGTTCATTCTGAGACTCCACACTGGCCCGTACTAGCCATTTTGCAACAACAGAGGCTGCTTCTGGCTCTCCAGCAGAGCTTCTCAGTTGCACCACAAGACAAGCTTTCCTCAAATAAATAGTAATGCAAACAATGCAACCAGGCTTGTCCAGAAAAGCTGCAAGTCACTTACTTCTTTTGGAAGCTCTG
Source organism: Rhea pennata (assembly GCF_028389875.1). Lineage (NCBI taxonomy): Eukaryota > Metazoa > Chordata > Aves > Rheiformes > Rheidae > Rhea > Rhea pennata. Next base: position 1,527,397 of record NC_084691.1, on the reverse strand, counting down.
CCATCACAAAAAACAACCCACCAACAAAATTGCCAGCAGTTACAAAGGAATTAGTTAAGAATTTTCTGTAACTCCACGATTAAGCTAAGGAAAAGGCGCCCAAGGGGGCACCAGGGCTTTATCATCTCCCGTCCCTGCAAGCGGCCAGCCACTACAAAGCAATGGTCACTGCTGTGAGGTGAGAACACAGTTCAGCCTACACCACAGAAACCCACTGGCACACTAAAGCCTCTCTCATACACTTTCGAACGCACATTTTCCCTTTCACATGATCCTTACAAAGCCACTTCAGCCACAGCGATTTTTCTTTCTGCCTTTTCTTTCTTTCTTTCCAGGCACACCTTGCTGCCTCCCATAGCTTCCGACAGAGGCACAAGGAGCATAAGTGCTCTGGCTGATTTACATTTCCTCCACCTAAACATTTTAGGCTTTCCGCTCAAATGCACTGGCTGCTGCCCATGGCTAGAGGCACGCAACCAGAACACAATGCCTGGACTACAGGTCACTCTACTGACATGAGATCCCTCCTGCTGGCAGCAGAAGTAGAGTAGCCTCTCACATTCACGCAGCACGGTAACATCAGGCCTAGGGCTAGCTCCCACGACACCTCCTCAGGCCACGGGACACACAGGTGGTCACAAAGAGAAAAGAACGGATGAAAAGCCACACAGTTGCAGTCACAAGGACTTAACAGAAGAGCCAGGGTTTTCCGCAATACATGACACCTACGAACAATAAGGCGTCTTCATTACTTGAACGATGGGTAACCCCTCCCTTTCTCCTCCTTGCGCCAGTCTGGCCACGCTCTTCCACCCAGGCCTCCATGGGCAGAACCTCCCACCAAAACACAGGAAGGCCTCTCTACCGGCAGCTACTGACACCGCTGCAGCATCTCAGCAGCACCCCACACACCTTGCCCACTCAGACACAGCTACTTCTCCCACCACCACCACATCTCTCCCCCCTTTCTCACAGGCCTTCTAGCAACACCCCTTCGAGCACCCAACGCTGCTTTCTCAGTGCTGCTAGCAACAATGGACTACCCAGGCTGAGATGTAAAGCTTGCCTCCTTCCTCAAGGAAAGCGACACGCTAAAGAGTACTGAGCCACTGAAGGTCCAAAGCTAACGAGTTCATCCTGACCTTCTGAAAGCTCCAGGAAAAGAAAAGTCTACGTCCGACAGGGAAGAAAGACAGAAAAGCAACTCACAAATACCCACTTTAATAAGGTCCTGCTAAAGCTCTGCTCCGGAGCTCGGTCTGCGCTGCACGCTTCCTCACTAGGCAGAAGGCAACAGTTGCTGGAACTATTTGGTCAAGTGATTCACAGCTGATGCAAAGAGTAGGAAACACTGTAAGTCTTCTTCAAGCTTTCTTCAACAAAATCTCGTCTTTGCAGCTCTTTGGCTCCCAGTCCCAGCCAGTAGCATCACTACTGGCTAGTCTCACAACGTGACCTTCAGGGCTAACAGCTTAACTACACGGCCATGCTTGTAAGGAATAAGGTTATTGGGGTTGAGGAATATTGGAAACGTTGGGAAAGACAGGCCATAACCTGTCAATGCTCTGAAAACACTCGCCGTGCAAGGGCTTGCTCACATCCTTCCCCTTTGCCCGGTGAGGACAGTTCATCACTTGAAGCTGAAGAAAAAAACACTTAAATTTTCACAGTTAATCACGAACAACTGAAAGCTGCACTGCCCCGCCACACTACAACACCAGCTCCTGCCTGTCTACTTTCCCCACCAGTTGCCCACGCACACCCAGAGCGTTTCTGCTTTCCACCAGGCCAGAGCATTCAGCGGCAGAAGCAGCAAAGAAAGCAGCTGCTCTGTTCCGCTCACTCCTCCACGGCTGCCTGCGGTGCCACCAGTGCAGCAGCTCTCACACCTCAGGCCTTCTCGGCCCCTGACAGGCCGCAGCGCAGCCAAAAACCCCCTCTGTGTCCCTGGGATGCTCACAGGCAGCAGCCGCCACAGCCCAGCACAGAGCTTTCTCACCCGCCCCTCCCCTCCTGTCCCCTCCCGTCCCCGAGTCTCGCCCAGGCCCCAGAGCAGAGCGGGGCCCTGCGGCAGCAGCGCCCGGCAGCAGCGTTTCCCCGCGGACGCTGCCCTGCAGCACAAGTGCCGCAGCCCAGGGCCAGCGCGGGCGCCGCTGCCCCTCGCTCACGGCCTGGGCCGCGGGCAGCAGCCACCGCCGCAGGCTCCACGTACAGGAGCAGCTGCCGCGCGGCAGCGTCGCTCTGGGCTCCCTGTGCAGCCGCCGCCAACGCCCGTCGCTGCCGCAGCTGCTTCTCGGCGGCCGCAGAGCGGCGCCGCGCCAGGGCCAGGCGGCGGCGGGGCCAGCGGGCACCTGCGCCGGCACCATGGCCACACGGGCCCCGCCCCCACCGCCGGAAGTGACGCCTCCCGCGCCCAGGACCCTCCCACCCGGCGCTCCCCCATTGGCTCCCGTGGGGCTGGGAAAGACGGAGGCGGGGCGGGCGTGAAAGGGTCGTCAGTGCGCGTGCGCTGGGCGGGCCTGGGGCCGCGGGGGGCGGGTCCCCGAGGGGAGGGGCGGAGCAGTGACGGGGTGGGGCGGAGCATGCGCACTGGCACGGAGGAGGGCGGCGAGGGGCGGGGCCGGGGCGGGGCGGGGCCGGGAGGCGGCTGCTGCGGCGCGGGGCGGCGTCTGCCGGCGCGGGGCCGCCCGGAGCCTTTAGCCGCGGCGCCGGGAGCTGCAGCGCCGGGGCCGAAGGCCGCTGTCGGGGCGGAGCGAGCGGCTGTGCGTGCGGGGGGGCCGGAGCCGCCGCAGCCCGGCCGTGTGCCAGGAGCGGCTGGGCGAGGCCCGGCCGGGCCTGGGCCGCCTCCGGCCCCACGGGAGCCCCCGGCTCTTGCGCCCCTGCTGCGGGCGGCCCCGTGGCTCGGAGCCACCTGCGGTGGAGGCTGCTCAGGGCCGTCTCGGCTGCGCGGGGACCCTCAGCATCAGTGTCAGCACAGGAGCTTCACCCCCCCGCTCCTCCGTCCCACACCGGGAGCCCCAGGGAGCCCCAGAGCAGCCCCAGAGCAGCACACGCAAGGGAGAAAGGAGGGGAAACGCTGTGATGCAGCTGCGGGGGAAGCCCAGGCAGCAGAGACCGCCAGGCCCTCGGCACAGCACACCGAGCAGCGGCAGGGCAGCGGCACCCGGGCCCGCGCCAGGAGCTGTGCCCCTCTGCTCTGCCGGAGGTCTGGCTGCAGCGCAGGGGGCTGGTGGCCTGGCCCCGGGGCCTGCAGTGCGGCGGCTCTGCGGGTGGCAGAGGGCACGCGGGTCTTGCTTTGAGGGGGATGGCTGCACGGGAGGGGTGTGTGGGCGTTGGCCAGGTTCCCCCTCCCGCAGCATTTCTGCTTGAGTTTCCGCTCCTTCTGTGGCCCTGGCTCCAGTGCCTGGAGCTTTTCCTGCAGCAGCTCTTTCCTTGTGCTGCGTCTTGGCCCTGTCTTGAGTGCTACCTTCTGAAATAGCAGCATGTGCTGAAGGAGAATGAGTTTCCAGAGGGATGAAGTTGCCTTTAGCACAAACTTCCCAATTTCTTCAGCAGGACTTCAGTAGCATCTTGACGGCAAATATTCCGTGTGTCCTACGAAAGCTGCAGTTATGTTGTAAGAAGTCTTTGTGCATCTGATCCAAGAGGGAGAGAGCGCAGCAGTGATGGTACCAGCTGCCCTGGGGAGCCTACCTTTGGCAAAAGCATGATTTCTGTTGAAAAAAGACCAAAGTATCCCTGGAGCACCTGCTATTCTTTTGGAAAGGAAATAGAAAAACCAAATACCAAAAAGGAAAAGAGCCCTTAGAAACTGCTTTCAGTCTCTGTTCCTGAGGCAGAAGTTTTCAGAAGGCTTCCTCTTTGTCTTAGCCGACGTACTGCTTTGACTCCTGCCTTCTGCTTGGTGGGGAGGTGTGCAGCTGAGAGTTTTTGAAAGACCTAGTTGCTGAGCCCTTCTTGAGCAGTGGGTTATTTCCGTGTGTGGATGGGTTGCATTTCCGTGCTTCTTAGTTCCTCACCTCCTAAGGCATTTCTACCCCCGGTTTGAGTGTGTTCAGAGCGGAGATCTGTGGAACACCTCGGAGGGTCTCTTGTGTCTTAAGATGGTCCTTCGGGCATCTTTTTGAAATCCTGAGAACTTGCATTTAACCTGATGCCAAGTGCCAGGTTGACAGCGCTGAGCGGGGATTCCCTGCCAGTTTTCTGCACAAGCAAACTGCCAAGGGCAGGACCGTGGTTTAAAGGTGCCGGAAGAATGTTTCAGTCATCGCGAAGGAATTGGTGGAGGTTTTGTGGCAGTCAGTTGTCAGCGCTTCCTGCCCCGGTGACGGCAGCCACGTCGGCTGTGTCGCTGTGGGGCGAGCGCAGCACCGTGCTCACCGCCCTCCCTCACCACCAGGTTTCGTGCACAGGGCCATGGCTGGGTGAGAGCAGCCATAATGCCCAGCCCAGGCAGGACCTCCAGTGGGGTTGTCCCTGCCGCACGACCTGCATGGGGTCAGGGGCAGCCCCCGAGCATCCCATGCAGTGCCTGCCTCCAAGTGGGTGAGGGGGGCGTGGGGACGAGTATGGCTGTGCCCCTCTGTGACACGGGCTGTGGTCACAGGGGACATCCCGTGTCACAGTGACCGCTGCCCTCTCGCACACGGACACAGCCTCTCCACACACGTCCTGGCCAGGCTGGCGGAGCCCAGGCACTGGAGCTGCTCTCGGCACCAGTCTGCTGCGAGGAGCCGCCAAGGCCGAGCGGGAGTCAGCGAGGGGAGGCCGGGGCAGCACGGGCTACCGTGAAGTGTGGAAGAGGAGGAGGAAGAGGAGGCGGTGGTGTTTCCTCATCACCTCCTGCTGTAGGGGTGACCCAGAGCAGGGAGGAGAAGGATGGAGCTCTGGGACGCTGGCCACGGGAGGCAGCGTGGACAGCGGGTGCCAACGCTTCCCTTAGAGGGTAAGAAGTTTGGGAGCGCTTCCCCGGGAGCTGTCACAGAGATCATTAATGCTGAACATGGCTGTGGAAAGTGTGCTTGGAGGGAGCTGGAGGCTGCGGCCAAAGCCCCGACTGATGGTCCTCTCTGGCTCAGGTGCCAGTGTGGCTGCCAGGACTCCTGCGTCCCAAGCATGATGCCCTGCCATCTCGTGGCACCGCTGGGCAGAAGTCCCGGTGGTGAGGGACCCTGCTGGCCTGGCAGAAGGGGCTCGGGCAGCCCAGCTCCTGCTGGGGGAAAGAGCTGGAGCTTCTCCAGTAGACGTGCAGAGCCTGGGCATGCAGGGATGCCATACGGGGAGACTTGCCCTGCAGGGGAGACCCTGCGGATGCTCTGAGCCCCTGAACTGCCATGGGCACAGCATCGTGCCCTCGGCATCGTGGAAATGCATTGCCAATATCCCGAGGGAGGGGGCCGCCCTGTTAGAGCTGCGTCTGGAAGGAAAGGAGCCCTGCCTGAAGAAGGCTGAGGGGTCCTGCAGCTGTTGCTGGGCTCTGGAGAGGCTGCTGGGAACACCTGTGCTGGAAAGGAAACCTTGGACTTCTGTTCAGCTCAGCAGGGCTTTTTGGGCAGGATCCCAGCCACTGCCTCTTCTCCTTCCCCTTGGTTCTCCTTGTAGCTGCAGACTGGTAGAGCAGGCTTTGAGCTCGGGGCACACTGTGGATGTCCCATGGAAAGGTGTCTGCGTGCTAATGGCTCTGTTTCAGCTCCAGACCACTCCAGGGAGCAGCTACAAGGTTCTCACCTCAAGGTGGTTCCCACCTTAGCTGCTGAGTGCCTGTTGGCACTGGGCTGACATTGGGGAGGGGGAGGCTCTTTGAAGACGCTTGCACTTGCCATCTCCTTGCTTCGGCATGTGCTGAACGGTTGTGAGGTGGCCCACCCTAGCATGACGTGCCTTTCCCTTATTTTGCAGAGCGCCTTGCTATCTGGGAAGGTGTATCGGACTACATTGTACGGCAGCTGATGCTGAACCAGGTGGGTTTGCCGTCCTGGGCCTCCTCAGGAAAGCCTTCTTGTGCATGTTCTGTGAGGGGAGGGATGACCTCTCTGCTTTTCCTGGTAGTTTGGAGAGGGTGAAGAGGAGAGGGGTGAACATCTCTAGGAAATTCTTCCAAAGAACCTCTCCAGGGCTTCTCCAAAGCGTTCCAAGGGTGGGCAGGCCACCAAGCACCGTTGCCATGCGCTCACAGGTTAGCAGCCTCTCCACCTAAGAGTCTCATAAGTCTCCTCTTCTTTGCTGTTTTCAGGGAGTCCGAATTATTCGGCTTGGGACCTTGGACGTTGTTACTGAGCAACTTGGGGGTGGGAAGGCTGGTCTCCTGACTGTTCGCAGACCCGTCTTCCGCCTTGCGCAGAATATTGCAGCGGTTCACGGCCTCACCCACCGTGAGGCCTACGCTCCTGGTAAGAAGACAGGTGGAGACTGTTGCTTGCCCTGGGGACCTCTCTGGGGAGTGCACAACTGCTGTTTGTCAGTGATTGTTAGAAATTGAGAATTGCGTCACCAGGTCCTGAGAACAGCTTCCGATTTTTTAAAATAATCCAGACATCATTATGCGCATTACCACTATGCTCCCTCTCTGGATGTCTTGCTTGAACAGCTGTGCACTTCTGAGGTGCTGAGGGTAGCTGGAAGGCTCTGACAGGCTGCGGTGCAATGCTTGTGTTCTCCTTCCTCCTTGAAGCCATGAGACATGGCATAGCTAAAGCTCTCCCAGGCTGGAATGCACAGAGTGGAGGAACTTGCCCCCCTTGCTGCTCTCCTTGTCCTGCCGTCATGTGTCATGCTCCTAGGAGATGGCAGGGACCCATTCCTTCTAGCTGTGTGGGGAGGAAAATGTTGCAGTACACTTGGCACACGCGCTTGTAGAGTGCTTGGGAGTTGTCCTGGGGAGGGATGGTGTCAGCTTCCCCCATGAGCTTTTCCCGCACGTTAAAGAAGACAGCCCCGAATCAGGGTCCTGCTTGGAGAGCTCCAAGCTGCTGACACTCTGGTCTTGCCTGCTCAGGCGCTCTGTTAGTGACTGTGTGGCTCTTCTGCTGCTTCCTAGGTCACAAGCAAGCTGAGCCCCTGAAGTATGCTCGCATAGCCTCGGACATCTCTGTGCCTCGGAAAAGAGTGCAGGCCTGCATAGAGGAGACCGTGCATCTTTTCTGCCGCTGCCTGGAGAGCGGGAAGAATGTTGCCTTTGTTCTGAAGCACGTTGGCATGCTTGTCATTCAAGGAAGCAACGTGAAAATGAGGTTCTACAGAGACTTGCTGCAAAGGCTGAATGGGACGGCACAGCTGGTAGCAGCTTCTCTTAGGGTACCGTTTCCATTTCTGTGCCGCTGCTTCTAGTCCTTTGGAAATCCTAGCCAAGTGGATGGATTTTTACTGGCCTGCCACGACCTTTCTGGGCACCCGCATAGCTGTGGCCTCGAGTACCGGCAGCTCCCTGCCCCGTTCTTCTGGAACATTCTGAGACCTTGGTGGCAGAGCAGAGCCTGGGAATTTCTGTACTGGGTCAAACCAACGCTCCCTGCAGCCCAGGGTCCCGTTGTGATGTGGTCAGGGAAAAAGATCAAAGGAAAGGGCAGGCTGATTATGTATTTTCTTCCTGGAGATCTCGCCTTCCAGCAAGCTACAGTTTAGCGCCTTTTTGCGTTAGGATCATGTTTGGATTGGTGACGGGAAGCGGAGACACAAGCAGACCAAGGCCCAGCTGGCAGCAGACCCCTTTTGCCGCTGTCACCGTGTTGGTCTAGTTGTGCTGAGCAGCTCTTCCGAGGGCCCCTGGAGGCGGAGGAGCCCAAAGCAGGGCTTTTCCTGATGTGTGCATCTGCACGCTGCTAGTGGTGGCCACAGAGAACATTATTGCAGCCCATGCTCTTCCCCAGGTCTGTAGCTGAGCCCCGTCCTTCCCGTGGGCTTTCAGGTGCAGCCAGAAAGAGGACATGTGAGAGCAGTTCAAGCTGAGCCCCTTAGGACTAAGCTGGAGACGCAACTTAGCCGTAGCCCGGCCCTGGTTCCCAGCTCTGTCTCTTCCTTCCGTCCGAGTCTGTGGTGTCTCTTCAGGCCATTCTCTGGGCCAGGGGTTTTCTGCCGCCTTTGTTCCAGGGAGTCCCAGGGCAGGACCCTCAGCAGCCCCTTGAGTACACCGCAGAGGTTTGGCCCTCCCAGTTGTTACCCACTGTACAAAGGCAAAGGCTGGGCTTTTTCTCTCACCACCTCAGGGGTGCAGAGGCAGCGGCCTGAGTGTGAGGAGACCCTGGGGGGGGCGGGTTACTGCCACCGCTGAGCCGCCCTCTGTTCTCAGCTCACGAGGCATCAACTCAAGGCATCCGGGAAAAGGCAGCAGCCAGGAAGGCTGGCTAGTGCAATGCCTTCTCCTGTGCTTGCCTCCATCGGCCTCTGCGTTGGGAAAGACCTGGTGCCTGGGCTGCGTCTCTGGATTCCTTCCCTTGCCCAAAGCCTGCCAGTGCTCTTACCCTTGCTCACTGATTTCCCGGCAGCTGCTACGGTGTCTCCGTGAGGGGCTGCTGAGAGGAAGGCAGTTCTTTGTTGCAGCATTGCTGAGAGGAAGCTGCTTCTCTGAGCAGTGGGAAGATTTGCTGCCCTTGTGAGCCCTGAGCTGCTCGTCTTGGCATCCTCTCACCTGTGTCTCTCGCCTTGCAGATGCCAGCGATGAGGGATTCAGTCCTCTCGGGCACCAGAACTGCTGCTTCTCAGACCCTTTCTGGTCGTGTCATTGTCTTTCCCGAGTGAGTACATTTGCTTCTTAGCGGCTGGCTCCCACAGGAGATGGGAGGTGGTGTGCAACGGCAGCCAAGAGGACTGAGGTTGCAAGGAGCTTTCTCACGGGAAGGAGGGGGAAGGCCTGGAAGAGCTTGATGAGGAAGCTGGTGCCCCCCGGTGGGTGGTGGTGGGTTTGTGGTTCCAGGAGGACTTCTGCACGTTTCTCAGCTTGCTACTACACTCGTCCAGGATGGGGCATAGTCTGCTTTGGAAAAAGATGGGCTTCAGAGAAGCTCCCCAGTACCACTGTGTGCCCATTATTCCCCCAAGGTGCCAAGGAAGGGTGGTGCCCTGCGTCCCGAGTGATGTGTTTTTCCTGTGTCCAGGTACAAGCTGGAGAGTGTAGCTGGGAGACCAGCTGTGAGGCACGTGGCACATGCGAAGGCGAGGCAGGAAGAGGAGAAGAGAGAGGCTGACTGCGGTGGCAAGAAAGGTAATGGCAGAGCTGATTAGTGTCCGGGGTTTGTGCCTTGGCCGCCAGGGCTCCTGGCTGGGGCATCAGAGCCAGGGTGCCAGTGTGATGGCTCGGGCAGCCTGAGGCACTAGACGTGATGCTGCTTAGCCGTTCTGGGAAAGCTCATGAGGGAAGCAGGCCTCAGGGCAGCCCAGCCCTCCCACCTGCAGTGGATGCCTCCGAGTTACACTTTCCCCCACTTGCAAGGGGAATCCATGCCCTGGTGTGCATTGGAAGCTACTCCTGTGTTGGAGGAGGCGGTGCAGAAAGGAGTCAACCGTGAGGCCAGTCAGAGGTTGGGCCTGGAGCTGTAGGTAACGCAAGGGTTCACCTGTCTCAGGGATTCGTGTGTTTGTCTCTGAGGGGAAGAGTCACCTTGAGGAGCTGGTGAAAAGTCTGGCAAGCTGTGCCACGACTTCCTTTCATTTTCAAAGCAAGGTGTAACCTGTCTTTCTGAATTTCTCATCCTCATGCCCAGAACAATGCCTTTGCCTTGACGGTGTCAAGAGGGGACCTGTCGGCATAGGAGAACAGTAGAGAGATCCAAGACTGTGTTCCCCTTGAGTGAGCTTCCTGCCCCCAGAGAGACTCTCTGAGGTCAGCAGCACATGCCCACAAGCCCCCTTTTCCAGCATGTGACTGGGCTAGAGCATGAGAAAAGCAGTAGCAGAAGAAATGATGCTGCACAGTAAAAACGGCAAGTTGGACAGGAGCCAGCGTCTGGACGGGCCTAGGAGTGCCCGGGAAACAAGGCTGTAGGCATGGGAGTTTTACCACAGGCTTGAGGAGATTTGCATATCCTTCCTGTTCCAGAAGTCTCCACAACACTGTCCCAAAGTGTCTTCTTGTCTCCTGCTTTCAGGAAATCTTCCTGGCAAGCACCTCGTCTTGCAAGAGCAGCCTCCTCAACGCAGAGCAACTGCGGTCACTCTGGAGAAGGGAAGGGGAGACAGGGGCAAGGGCAAAGCTGCTCCTGGCAGGTGAGACAGTTGTGGAAGTGGATGAGGGTGAGCCTGTACTCTTGGGGTTGTTTGAGGGAGACCTTTCCTTTGGACACCGTGTTTCTAGCAGCTCTGAATGCCTTTGAGCATGTGTCATCCTGACTGCTGATGCCATGGTGGCTGGCCAGCAGCCAGGGAGTTCTTGGGAGACCCCCGTGTTTGCTTCCTGTTTCTCCGGCCTCTGCCTTCAGGTTACAAGGTTTTTGGAGACTCGGTGCACACGTAGCCTGTGGGAGATGAGTGCCCTTTTCTGAGAGCCTTCATGTTTAAGTACCCAGCATCCCTTTCTGCTGGGGACAAGAGTACTGGGGGCCTATAGGCATTGTCTGAGGATGGGGGCAAGACTGAATGCTCTTGCAATGCCTTTCAAAGAGAGGAGATGTTTGTGGGAGCTTGGTCCCATTCTCTGGGCTGTTGCCAAGGAGCAACGAGTCCCAAGTCAGAATGGCTTAAACATGCGGGAGCTCTTTCTTGGAAGGGAAAGCATGTTGCTTTGCATGGCAGAGTGAAATTGCAGTCATCCTGGCACCCAGGATACAGAGCAGAGAGTCTTGTCCAGATTTCAGTTTGACATGGTGAGGCTGAAGCCTTCTCCTTCCTCTGAAAAGTTGTCTTGTGGCTGGCCCAAGAAAGTGGCAGGGACAGGTAAAAGGCAGGCACGCTTTGCTGCCTGTGTAACTTGCTCCCTCTTGGGCCCTGGCTCCCCATGATACTACATTTGACGTGCCCAAACACAGAGTATTTTGGACCAGGGAGCAGTGCTAAATGGAAGTGCCAGGCAAGGCGGTGGGGTCGGGGGGAGTGGTGTCTCTCAGAGCCTGTGCCTGCAGAAGAGCTGGCCCCACTGCTTGCTGTGTCAAGAGGGAGCCTGGATCTGGGCATCGTGAGGATTTTTGTGGGCATGCTTTGTTGGTTTAATGCTGGGGGCATTTCAGCCTGGGGGTCTCTGTGCCTCTGTGGAAATGAACACGTGCATTTGAACCCAGGTGCTTGCCCTGCAGAAGTGCCATGTGCTGCAGAAGCAAGAGCCCAGCTGGTGAGCTTGGGGTGGAGACCAAACTGCCCCTGTGCTCACACCGCCTCCCGCTGCTGTGCGTTTGCAGTGTGCTCGCAGCCGCGCAAGGGAGCTCCTTGAGCAAGGTGGAGAAAGGCAGGAGGAAGGCAAGTGCGGAAGGCAGAGGCGCAGAATCGTCAGCAAAGCCAAAGCCAAAGCGAGAAAGGGCATCACTGAAGGCCACGAGAGAAATGGAAGAGGCTGAGAGGACCCAGGTACAGGAAGCGTTTTTAAACCTTGAGACAGGAAAAGCCTTTCTTCTACTCTGGGGGATCTGAGGCTCGAAGGTGCTTCGGGGACCTGTCCCAGGTGCCTTGAAAGGCATCTAGAGGAGGCCAAGAACCATCCGGAATGGGCTCTGTGGTCCAAGAGAAGTGCTAGTGTTAGTAAAGGGCCGTTGCGGGTCTGTTGGGTGTTAGGGAAGCAGGAAGTGAGGCCATGTGCAGTCCCGGTAAGGGTTAAACGTGAGGTCCGCCTGGCTCTTTAGGGTCATTCTGTGTGCTGTGCTGAAGCCCACAGCAGGGCTGCAGCCTTAGCTCCCGCTCAGCCCACAGCAATTCCTTCCCCTCCTTTGCTCTGCTATATGCGAGCTCTGTGCCTGAGTGAGAGGGTCTGTCTGGCAGTGGTGTTAGGCCTTGGTGAGGCTGGGACATGCCCTAAGGGCAACTGCAGCATCCCTGCCTGAGCAGGGGTTTCCGCTGCCTTGGGTGCCTGAGGCAGCAGCAGTCTTGGGGGCTGCTGAGGACCCAGCTCCTGCAGTCGCTGGCTGCTGTCGTGCAGGATGTTCAGTGTGTCCGAGCGAGGAGAGACCTAGCATGCAAATGCTGCTCTGATGCCAATGCAGATTCGGCGGATGTCACAGACGCTGACAAACCTGCGGCCTGATCTCTGCCTGCCGATGACCAGCCAGGATGAGAGGGCCGAGGATCCCCCTCGAGCGAGAAAGCCGAGCATTGAGGATGTGTACATCTACCACCTGGGGCCAGAGGAGGAGGAAACAGTGTTTGTTTACTTCTCCCACATAGACAAGAAGAAAGAGCAGCAGTCCTCAGAAGAGACAATCTGCAGAGTGAGTGTGTGTGATTGTGAGGGTGAGAGCGGAGCTCGGGAGGGCTTGTGAGGATTGTGTGCTCTGAGCTGCTGAGCCTGGCAGCAGGCCTTGCTTCTGGAGTTCTGCTCTGGCAATGGCCATTCTCTCTGCTTGTTGTTGATGTGAGGAGCGAGGCCCCGGTGGGGTAGTGGGGTCCGGTGGGGAGCAGCAAGGATGCACCGGTGACGCATGAGTTTCTCCCGGAGAGCACCTTGAGCTCCAGCGTTTCTGGGTTGTCGCGCTGCTGCAAAGTGCTCCTGTGGGGAGTCGCTGGTGGGTGTTGTGGTGTGGGCAGCAGCAGTGCACAGTCGGAAGGTTGTCTGAGAATCTGTGTGCATGTGCAGGATTCGTCCACTTGCTGGATGATGGAGGAGTGGGAGATATATAAAGGAGAGTCATCTGCAAGCTACAAGGCCAGCGGCACCTGCCTGAAAAGGTACGTGTGGCCCAGGTGCAGCAAGGCCTGTGGCATTTGGATAGCGGTGCCCGCCTGCGGGGTGAGAAAGACACATTGCTGGGTGGTGGAGCTGTACTGGCCCAGGAGGCTCTGCTTTTGCTGGGCATGGGAACGACTCGGGTAGACCCTGTGGGCAAGCACCTCTCAGCATCCTCCAGCAAGTAGGAAAAACTTCTCTGGAGCTGTGGGCTGTAAGTCCAGTTGGGAGTGTATGTGCACAGGGCCTTTGGGAGAGAGGAGGGCTCCATGCCGAGTGTAAGAGAGAGTGTGTGCCCGCTCTCGCAGGATGCTTTCCAAGCCAAGTGTGCGTGTGCTTCGAGCAGCAGCGAGCAGCCTAGTGCAGGAGGCAGAGAAGAGTCAGGTGGAAGAGGTGGGAGGAAGGAATGCTGCTGCGGAAGCGGAGTGCCTCAGGTGCGTATCTCCCCAAACGAGCGTGGCTTCCCTTTGTGCAGTGCCCTTGCTTGCCCGCCCAGCAGCACGGGGGAAGGAGGGTCTTTTGCGGAGAGGTGTGAGGGGACAGCGAGCAGCAGGCTTGCAAGTCTGTGTGCCTGGATGAGGTGGCCCTTCCACCAAAGGCTGAGTTGTTGGTGCCTCAGAGGAGGATTTCCACGTGGGCCAGGAGTGCTGGAGGAATGCCGAGTCAAAGGGACAGAGCAGTGGGCATTGCCAGTGTTTCAGGTTTCCTGAGTTCCCTAGAAACTTCTTCTTTGGACTACAGGCTGTTTTTATGCCTGGCACGCAAGAGTGCAGGGATGGGTAAATGGTAGGCATGCTTTTGTCCCTTGAGCACTTGCTGCATTCTTGCCCGAGAGTCGCCAGTGCAAAAGCATTCTCCATGCCTAAACCCGGAGGGTTAGGAGCATGGAGCTGTGGTGAATGCAACTGCCAGGGTGGGGGTGTGGGTTAACGGTGTCTTCCGCGGCCTGTGCTTGCAGAAGAGCTGGCTTCTGTCTGTGCTGCCTCAGGAGGGAGCCTGGATTTGGGCATCTGGAGCTTTCCTCTGGGCATGTCGTGTAGGCTTGCCGTTTCAGCTGGGGCTGATGTCTGTCTCTGTGGGAGTGAATGCCTTTAGTTGAAGCCACGTCATTGTCGTGCAGAAGTGCCTTGTGCTGCAGAAGCAGGTGCCCAGCTTGTGAGCGTGGTCTGGAGAGCAAAGTCCCGCTCTGCTCACACCAGACCCCCGTGCTGTGTATTTTCAGTGTGCTCCCAGCCATCCGCGGGAGCTCCTCAAAGAAGCTGGAGAAAGGCAGGAGGAAGCCAAGTGCGGAAGGCAGGCTGCCAGCTGTGAGCCCTCCTAATAAAAGCCAAGAGAGGGCAGGGCAGGTATGTGATAGTGATTGAGGTGGTTCTTGTGCCACAGGGGCGCGTGGCAAAGCGCGGTTCTGCGGGCAGTGGGTAGAAAAGCCCTCTTCCTCAGAGTTCTTTCGAGCCCGCCGTGACCTTTCCAGGGGCTTGCTTGAAAAAGCGCAGGCTGAGCTGTCTTTTCTCTCTGCCTTTGCCGCTACTGCCTTCTCAGGAATCCCATTTGAAGCCCCTCTTTGGCCCTGCTCTGAGTGGAAAGGTACATGCTGGGCCTTTCAGGAGAATGAAAGGAGAAACTTCTGTTTCTCTCAGTGATCCCTTAGCTCCTTGGTCAGAAGAGAGCAGGCATTTTCTGTCTGGCCAGTATTAGCTTTTGTGCCTGAGACCGCTGAGAGGAGTGCTGAAGAGAAGATGCCGAAGAGGGGGTGAGAAATTACCTTTGGGCCCTGGAAAGAAGCAGATGCCAAGAATGCTGCTTGCCGTGTCTTTTCTGTGGCCCTCCAGCCCACAGGCTTCCCGTCTGTTCTGCCGGAGCAAAGAGGTCTCTGGGCATGCTGGTCTGAGGCAGAGGAGAAGAAAGAAAGGGCAGCTCCGAAAGCAAAGGCAGAAGCGGAAGAGTCGGAGAGGACCCAGGTACAGGAAGCCTTTCTAAACGTTCAGCCAGGAAAGGCCTTTGCCGTACTGCAGGGGACCTGCGCCTTGAAGGTTCCCCAGGGATGCAGGGTTGGAGGTGCCTTGTTGCTGCCGAGGAGCGGGGCAGGGGCATCGTGACTTTGCTAAAATCTGAAGCCCCCGGGAGCTGCACCTTTCCCTTTCCCGTGGGTTTTGCTGAAAAGACAAGCAAGGCAAGTGAAGAGAAGGGAGCTCGTTTGAGGAATGTTGGAAGAGGAGCCCAGTATTTCCCCTGGAGGTCTTTTCCTGAAGAAAAGAGGCCTAAGAGGCAAAGGAGCACGAGGAATGGAGTGTGTGGTCCGAGAGAAGCGCCAGTGTTAGTAAAGGGCCGTTGGCGGTCTGTTGGGTGTTGGGGAAGCAGGAAGCTGAGCCCTGAGTGCCGAGGACTGCTGCTGCTGGTAAGGGCAGGGCTCACAGGGGGTGTTTAGGGTCATTCAGTGTGCTGTGCTGAAGCCCACAGCAGGGCTGCAGGCATAGCTGCTGTTGAGCCCACAGCAATTCCTTCCCCTCCTTTGCTCTGCTCTGTGCGAGCTCTGTGCCTGAGCAAGAGGGTTTGCCTGGCAGCGCTGGTGAGCCTTGGTGAGGCTGGGACATGCGCTGAGGGCTGCGTGGAGGCGGCTGTGGCCTTTCTCCAGTTACAACTGCAGCGTCCCTGCCCGGGCAGGGGTTTCCGCTGCCTTGGGTGCCTGAGGCAGCAGCAGTCTTGGGGGCTGCTGAGGACCCAGCTCCTGCAGGCACCGGCTGCTCTCGTGCAGGATGTTCAGCGTGTCCGAGTGAGGGGAGACCTGTCATGCAAATGCTGCTCTGGTGCCAATGCAGGTTCGGCGGATGTCACAGACGCTGACAAACCTGCGGCCTGACCTCTGCCTACCCTCGACCAGCCAGGATGAGAGGGCTGATGATCTTCCTCGAGCGAGAAAGCCAAGTGTGAAGGATGTGTACATCTACCACCTGGGGCCAGAGGAGGAGGAAACAGTGTTTGTTTACTTCTCCCACATAGACAAGCAGGAGAAGGAAGAGCAGCAGTCCTCAGAAGAGACGGTCTGCGGAGTGAGTGTGTGTGATTGTGAGGGTGAAACTGGAGCTCAGGAGGGCGTGTGAGGCTTGTGTGCTCTGGGCTGCTGAGCCTGGCAGCAGGATTTCCTTTTGGAGTTCTGCTCTGGCAATGCAAATGCCTTTCGCTCATTCTTGATGTGAGGAAAGAGATCCTAGGGAACAGCAGAGGCCACTGGGGAGCTGCAGCTTTGCCCTGGTGATGGACACATCAGTTTCTGCTGGAGGGGATGGGGGGAGGTTGCTTGCGCCGTATTGAGGTTGCTTTCTGCATTGCAAAGAGCCCCTATGAGAAGTTGTCTGTGGGCTCTATTTGCTTACGGGGCTTGAGGCTGAATATTGCAACTACTAGCTTAAGATTGCTGAGTGTCTGGTGCAAATCAAGCAGCAGAAGAAATAGTGTGCTGCAGGAAGAATCAGCGCGGCTGGACCCCCATCACCAGTCTTTCTCTGGGATGAATGCAGTGCAGGTGTCCTGCTGTGCAAGTCGCTATTCCCTTTGGTCCTTTATGTTGTCAGGAGGGATCAGAGCTTGCGGGAGAAGTGCCACTGGGAAAGCGGAGTGTCACTGGCTGCTGTGTTGGTGCTTGTAGAGAGGCTCTGAGTGTGCTTGGAAGGGAGATTAAAAGCTTCCTTGACCTGTCTTGCAGGTTCAGCAGAGAAGTGAAAGGCAGGCAAGGGTTCGGTCAGGCTCCTGCCTCCCTGCAGCTGTGGAAGAGGAGCTCGGAGGGCAGCTTTGTGAAAAAAGAGCATGCTTTCAGGATGTCGTCAAGTACACCTTGTCATCAGATGAGGAAGAGATTGTGTATGTTTTCTTCTCCCGCATAGAGGAGGAGAAGAAGAGAAGAGCAGCTGAGAGGCGGGAGACACAGGAGAGGGAGTAAGTGTGTGCCAGCTCCAGGAGAAGCCTGGCAGTGTTGAGGGGCAGTGAGGGGCACCCCCGGAGGTGCCAGAATGCCAGGGCCAGGGCCACTGGTTTGAGTCAGGCCTTGATACTACGCACCTCTCCGCAGCCTCGGTGCGTTCAGCCTCAGTCTTGGCCGCACCAGACTCAGTCTCAGGCTGACCAAGAGCTGACCAAGGGCCTGGGGTGGAGCCAGGGCACTGGCTCACATCATAGTGAGCGTGGAAATGCTCTTCAGAAGCACATCCAGACACGCACGGCTGGAAATACTCTTGCTGTATTGCTCTCTCTTTCTCTGTGTGCATCACCCTTAGCATCTTCCTTTCTTGTTCTTTAGCTGTGAGGAGGAGAGTCACCTCCCCAGCCAGCAGGAGAGGCCCCAGTGACTGCCAGCCATCCTGGAACACACGCAGAACTTTGTTCCTGTGGATTAAAGCACCTCTCCAAATGGCCGTGACTGTTTCCTTGGCCTGTGAATGTCAGCGGGTCCAAGAAAGGAAAGATCAGGAGCATGGGCTTGAGTGTCCGTGCCTGCTCGCAGGGCAGCTCTCTCCTGAGGTCATGCGGTAACTGTTTGTCTGCAGCTGTGCCCATGATGTGTCAGGAACCTCCTGCTCTCTGTGGGTGCCAGTCGGAGGAGTGGAGTCAGCCCTTTCATGACAGCACATCGCCTGCTGCAAGGGCATTGCTGCCTTGTCAGGGAGGTGGGAAGAGCTCGTTTGGCCCTTGTGAGGCAGCAAGAGTTGAGCCAGGGCCTCTGTTTCCTGGGGCCAGTGCTGGTCGCCAGAGGGGAGCCCACTCAAGTATGGTGTGCCTGTTTGTTGCACTGAGGGCTTGGTTTTGGGGGTGTGAAGGGAATCCTGGGGATAGCAAGGGCTGGCATTGGAAGCTCACAACCGTGAGGGTGTGGCCAGGGTAGTCCCTGGCTGCCTTGGCTGTAGCGACCATGAATCAGTGGAGTTGCAGACTCTGAGGGGAGTGTGGAAAGAGAGTAGCAGAGTCCAGAGTGGGCACCTTATGTGAGGAAACTTCCCCCTTGTCGGGGAACTGGTAGGGGGATGTCATGGAAGCAGGTCTGCAGGGCAAAGGATCAGGGGAAAACTGGCAGGTATGTGAGGACAGCACCTACTAAGCACAGGGACAACCCTGCTTGATATGCAGGCAAATGAGCAGCAGTAGGATGAGACTGGCTTGGCTGAGCCAGCACCTCCTGGTGGAAGTGCAGTGGAAAAAAAAGGGAGCACAGAGGAGGTGGAAGCAGGGAGAGGCTACAAGGGAGGTACTAGAGCGAGAAGTCCTGGCTGTGCAGGGATGGTGTCAAGAAGGCCAGAGTGCAGCTGGAGCTGAGCCTTGCAAGGGACGTCAAGGAGAACAGGAGCTTCCTGAGCCAAAGAAGTAGGCTGAGAAAGATAGAGGTACCTTGCTGCATGGGGTGGTTGACTTAAGGAGAGGAAAGCACATGCGGCCGAGCTACTCTGTGCCGCCTTAGCCTCAGCCTTCACCAAAAGGTCTCAGGGCCCCTGTGCTTGTGGAAGGTGTTGAAGGAGGAGGAGAGCAAGCAGTAGTGGCAGAGGATGGAGTCAGGGATCTTTGATCCGGCTGGGCAGGCTCTCCGACGCCCTGGAGGACCTCCCAGCAGCTGTCCTCTGGCCTGCCTGCTGCTGGCTTATCAGCTGGCAGAGTCAAGAGGCACCTGCCAGGGAAGGCAGCGGCCATGTGCTCTTTTCCTCCTGCTCACCCACCAGACTGGCCTGGCCAGCCCAGCTGCAGCACCTTGCAGCCCCCGCAGGCCCTCTCTGCACAGAGGCAGAAGCCCTGCTCCTGCAAACCCACCAGCTGCTTTGCTCCTCTTGGCTGCTCTTGCTGCTGCTGAGCCCTGCTCTGCCATCAGGAGCTCAGCTACCACTGTCACCCAGGACATCCTGCTCGGTCACCAGTCTCAGCCTCTCTCCAGCTCACAAGTCAGGCCGAGGATCGAGCACACACTGGACTGTGAGTGCTGTCCTCTCCCTCCATGTTGTGCTCAGGGTGAATGAAGGACTCACCCTGCCATGGGCGGCTCTGGCAGAGCTGTCTGCACCTTAGGCACATGTCACAACAGCGCCCACGTCCCCACACAGGTGCTGGAGCAGGGACTCAGACGGCCTCTTTCACTGTCCCGTCGCACTGTACCCCTTTCTTCTCCCTCTGCAGGAATTCAGAGAAGGACACGCACAACTACCCAGCACAGCTACACGCCCTTGCCTCTTCTGTCCTTCCCATCAGGGATGGGCATGGCACAACCATCTCAGCTCAGGTTCTCCGCGACACGTGTGCAACCTCCATAGTGCTCTTCAGCTTCTCTGGCCATCCCGCATGGTCCAGAAAGGATGTCCCACAGCAGCACGCATGTCCCAGCCACCAGCAGCTCTGCTGCCCCAGAGTCTGCTCTCCAGGGATGGACCTGCAGAGAATTTGCCTTTTGTAGTGACTGAGCTCAAGTGAGAGGAGGGAGCAGAGGAAGTGGCCAGCCATCCAAGCAAGGTTTGAGCCCATGTGCACAGTGCAGAAGGGGTGAGCAGGGCATCGCTGTAACCCTTTGGCCCCCTCTTTGCCCTGCTCTTCAGGTCAGTTGGTATTCTTCAACTTTGTGTGCAACAAATCCAGCTAGAGCAGGTGCTCCTGGACTTTTGGCTCTGTTTTTGCACGCCAGGGCTGTGCAACAGTGAGAAGTCTGAACAACGCGTCCTGTGTTCTTGAAGGCAGTGCTGAGTTGCAGAGCCCCACACTCTCCCGTCGGGTGTGAGGAGGGGGAATGTTCCCTTTTCCCTCTGGGTTTCCCAGGTCAGTTCCTGGGGTCAGAAAAGAGCACTCCCTGGGAGAGTCCCAGCACATCAAGGGGCTGGTGCAGGCACGTCCATGAGATGCTTTGGGAAAGCTTGTGGCATTCTCTTGTGGCTCCTCATGGTTCCCTTTCTTCTCTCCTTTGGAGGGGGACACAGGGCAGAAGGCACAGCAGTCACTAAACCTGGATTTACTCTGTTTTAGCTGTAGTCAAGTGTGTGCCTTGTGCTCCGTGGTGATCCTAGCACTGCTGATCTCCTCCCCATTCCCTTCCTGGGTAACACTCTTCAGCAAGACCCAGCTCTGCACGCACGCACGCATACACACACACACACGCGCACACACAGACACAAACACAGGTGTGCCTG
Organism: Rhea pennata; assembly: GCF_028389875.1. Classification (NCBI taxonomy): domain Eukaryota; kingdom Metazoa; phylum Chordata; class Aves; order Rheiformes; family Rheidae; genus Rhea; species Rhea pennata. Next base: position 1,507,456 of record NC_084691.1, on the reverse strand, counting down.
GGAAGGTCAATGACACCAGCCCTGCCAGCAACAACCCCTCTGTTCACAGCAGCCCAGGTTCAGGAGACAGCCCCCTCCCCGAGCAACTCAGCAGCCTGAAGCAGAGGCACAGGATTAGCGCAGCTTCCTCTGCACTGGTTCAAGGGGACCATGAGCAAAACCCAGGCTGCCGGGCAGCACAACTCCCCAGGCACCCCACCAAGAGGGCACCGTTTCTAGGTGGGCTCCAATCAGCCAGCTTCTGGTTAGCAGCTGAACACGCTGCACCACAGAAAGCCCTAGCAGGGGCCCTCCCGGGGCAGCTCTGGCATCAGGACAGTCAGGAATGGGACCAGTGCTGCAGGAATGGGAACGTCCCTGATCCCAGGCCTGGTGCCAGCCTCAGGGGAGGGCACGCTGCCCTTCAGCAGCTGCTGGGTGCTGGTGGGCAGAGCAGCGCAGGCGGAGGCCTGCTGCCCACCTCAGGGCTGTGGACAGCTCCCTGGCCAGGATGAGAGCCACCTGCTCCCGTGGCCCGTCTGCCGTGCACCCAGGCGGCACTTGGAGCTGTGGGCACATCACCCTGGAGAGGACATTTCCCTCAGCCCACTGCCTCCTGCTGCTGCTGCTGGCGACAGGTGTGACACACACAGCAGTGCTGCACGGGCTGGCAGAGGGGACTCAGGGAAGGGGTTTGTTCCTCTCCATCAACCCTCCCTGGGAGGGCCAGAGCATGCGAGCAGCAACCGCTACAAGACTCTCCTCCTGCCCCCTTCAGCTGCAGAGACAGTGAAGGGGCAGCACTCCATGGGGCAGCCCTGGCCCAGGAGCAGCGCCAGCTAAGAGGCAAGCCCAGCTTCCCCCATGGCAGCCCGCAGCCCAGCACGAGGCTCTGAACGCTGCTTTCTGCTGAAGCTCTCAGAGCACCAGCAGACAACAGGCCTGTGCTCGTCAGGGCCATGTCGTGGGAGGAGAGTGCCCCACACACCATGCCCCCTCCCGCAACAGTGACTCAGATCACCTCTGTGACTGCGGCCTGAGAGGCCATCAGCAGGCAAGCAGGCGGGTGGGCACTGTGAGCTCAGCGGGGGCAGCACAAAACCCCCAGCAGAAAGGAGAGCTCCTGAAGAGGGCGGAGGCAGAGGCAGGGAAAGGTGGCATGGCTGGCAGCTGCTTTGAGAGGTCACTTCTCTTGCAGCAGCCTTTTGGGGTTGCAGGCAGGCAGGCACTGTAAGGTCATGAAGCGGGTGAGAAAACCTTCCCCATGGAGAGGAGAGCTCTGAGGGGAGGGGAGAGGCACAGGAAGGTAGTGGGGGATGACCCCAGAATGATGACCATGTCACTTCTTTTGCACAGTGGCAAGATCTGAGGATTTGAAATTATAACTGTGATACAAGAATGACAGTCACATTTATCATATACATAAAAATATAGAATATATGTTATACTACATACCCCCAATATCTAAAATAACCTCCTCTCTATATACTATATTATACTACATGGCTCCGATCTCTAAGATAAGCAATTCTTGGAGGTGACAACATTCATCTGGAGAACACTCAACACCTGCCACTCTGCAGGCAGCATGGCTTTGTCCATTCTCCTCCTACATGCATGCAAAGCAGGACATCTCAGCAAAAAGACTTTCACTTCAGTAATAACAGCTTGCAAGCCCCTGAGGAAAAGCTGCACCTGAAAACAACTACTGGTCTAACAGGGCAAAGAGTAAAACACATTCCTCCCCAAGAGACACAAGCAGCAGACACATCACCCTTCCTGGGAAAGCTGCATGCATGACTACCTCTCTGAAGTGCTTGTACACCAAGGCATGCAGCATGGGGAATAAACAGGAAGAACCGGAGATGTGTGTGTGGTCGCAGGGCCATGATCTCGTTGCAATTACAGAGGTACGGTGTGATAGCTCGCCTGACTGGAATGCTGTCATGGATGGCTATGTGCTTTTTAGGAAAGACAAGCCAGGAAGGCGAGGTAGTGGGGAGTTGCCCTTCATGTGAGAGAGCAACTGGAATGCATCGAGCTCTGCCTAGGGGTGGTGGAGGAGGAGGCAGTCGAGAGCTTATGGGTGAAGAACAAAGGGCAGGCTAGCATGGGGGACACTGCCGTGGGTGTCTACTGCAGGCCACCTGACCAGGAAGAGGAAGTCAGTGAGGCCTTCTACAGACAGCTGGAAGGAGCCTCACGATCACAGGCCCGGGTTCTCATGGGAGACTTCAACCAATAAGCACGATTGCAACCCTGGAGTTCAGGAGGGCAGACTTTGGGCTCTTCAGAGACCTACTTGGAGGAATCTCATGGGTTAAGGGCATAGAAGGAAGGAGGGTCCAGGAGATCTGGCTAGTATTCAAGCATCACTTCCTCCAAGCTCAAGAGCAGTGCACCCCAAGGAGAAAGAAGTCCAGCAAAGGGGGCAGGAGACCTGCAGGGGTGAGCAAGGAGCTCCTGGCAAAACTCAAACAGAAGCACAAAGTACAGAGAATGTGGAAGAGGGGACAGGCTACTTGGGAGACTTATAGGACTGCTGTCAGAGTGTGTAGAGATGTAGCAAGGAAGGCGAAGGCCCATTTGGAGTGGAGTGTGGCAAGGGATGTTAAGGACAACAGGGCGGGCTTCTTCAAATACATCAGTAGCAAGAGGAGGGCTAGTGAAAATGCGGGCCCACTACCAAATGGGGCGGGGGCCTGTTGTAGTTAGATTCCCGGGGGCCAAACATCCGGTTTGGCCAGCCAGCACAAACTCACACACAAACACTGTTCAGTAGCAAGCAGTTTATTAGTAGATACTTACAAACACACCGACCCGATGGTAATCTCAAGAAGGAGATTCTGGAAGCCACAGAATCTATATGTATCCAACTGCTGTTCTTTCCCATGGATTTCCAAGACCTTGTTAGTTACTTATTTGTATGCCGCTTAACACAGCGGTATTGTTCTAGGCACTAAAAAGTTACAACACTAGACCATTCTCACCAAGTATCAGGTATTACAGATACAAAAGTTACAATACGGACCATTCCCATGAAGTATCAGGTAGTACGGATACAGGGCCCTGGTGACAAAGGCTACAGAGAAGGCAGAATTACCGAATGCCTTCTTTGCTAAAGTCTTCACTGCTAACGGCAGCCCTCAAGAATCCCGGAGCCTGGAAGCAAAGGGAGAAAGTCTGGAGAAAGGAAGACTTTCCTTTGGTTGAGGAGGAGAGGATTAGAGATCTGGGCAAGCCTGACATTCACAAATGCATGGGCCCAGACGGAATGTGCCCACGGGTACTGAGGGAGCTGGCGGATGTTGTTGCCAGGCCATCCTCCCTCAACTTTGAAAAGTCCTGGAGAACTGGAGAGGTGCCTGAGGACTGGAAGAAAGCCAGTGTCACTCCACCCTTCAAAAAGGGCAAGAAGGAGGACCCAGGCAACTATAGGCCGGTCAGTCTCACCTCCATTGCTGGAAAGGTGATGGAACAGCTCATCCTGGATGTTGTCTCCAGACACATGGAGGAAAAGAAGGTGATCAGGAGTAGTCAGCATGGATTCACCAAGGGGAAATCCTGCTTAACCAATCTGATAGCCTTCTCTGATGGCGTGACTGGCTGGGTAGATGAGGGGAGAGCAGTGGACGTGGTGTCCCTTGACTTCAGCAAGGCTCTGTATCCGTGCTACGTGATACTTGATGGGAATGGTCCGTGTTGCAACTTTTGTATCTGTACCACCTGCTATTTGGTGAGAATAGTCTAGTGCTGTAACTTCTTAGTGCCTAGAACAATACCGCTGTGTTAAGCGGGATACAAACAAGTAACTAACAAGGTCATGGAAATCTGTGAGAAAGAACAGCGGTTGGTCACATATAGATTCTGTGGCTTCCAGCCACAGAATCACCATGAGAAGCAGTCAACATGAAGGTCAGAAGCTGAAGAGTAGTGAAATAGCGACCCCCAAAGTCAAATGTGGCCCCGAAATAAGTCTGCACGCGTGTGCAGTATCAGAGCCCGGTTATGCAACCGGGGCGGAGTTGGGCTAGACTCCCTGCACTTGCTGGCCCCAGGTGCCGGGACTCTCGCCTACTGCAAGTAATCATAAATGCCGGAGTTTTCCAAAGGAGGGTGAGGCTGCTACACAACAGAGGACCACGTTGCCTCCTCGGGGACGCCCGAAAAGATTGTGCCTGCCAACTCTCCCTCTCGCCATGCAGATGATCAGGACAAGCACTGAGGTGGTCCTTCTCGAGATTACCATTGGGTCGGTCTGCTTGTAAGTATCTACTAATAAACTGCTTGCTATTGAAGAGTGTTTGTGTGTGTGTGTGTGTGAGTTTGTGCTGGCTGGCCAAACCGGATGTTTGGCCCCCGGGAATCTAACTAGAACAGGCTCTTGACACTGTCTCCCCTGACATCCTCCTAGAGAAGCTCAAGAAGCGTGGGTTAGATGAGTGGACACTGAGGTGGATTGAGAACTGGCTGAAAGGCAGAGCTCAGAGGGTCGTCATCAGTGGTGCGGAGCTGGAGGCCTGTGGCTATTGGAGTTTGCCAGGGCTCAGTACTGGGTCCCATCCTGATCAACTTCTTCATCAATGACCTGGACGAAGGGACAGAGTGGCTCCTCAGTAAGTTTGCAGATGATACCAAGCTGGGAGGAGTGGCTGCTACAGCTGAGGGCTGTGCTGCCATTCAGAGAGAGCTGGCCACGCTGGAGGGCTGGGCGGCGAGGAACCTCCTGAGGTTCAACAAGGGCAAGTGCAGAGTCCTGCACCTAGGGAATAATAACCCTCGGCACCAGTACAAGCTGGGGGCTGACCTTCTGGAGAGCAGCTCTGCAGAGAAGGACCTGGGAGTGCTGGTGGATGACAAATTGACCATGAGCCAGAAATGTGCCCTTGTGGCCAAGAAGGCCAATGGTATTCTGGGGTGTATTGGGAAGAGTGTTGCCAGCAAGTCGAGGGAGGTGATGCTGCCCCTCTCCTCAGCCCTGGGGAGGCCTCATCTCAAGTACTGTGTCCAGTTCTGCATTCCCCAGTAGAAGAGAGACATGGAGCTGCTGGAGAGAGTCCAGCGTAGGGCTACAAAGGTGATCAGAGGGCTGGAGCGTCTGCCCTCTGAGGAACGTCTGCGAGAGCTGGGCCTCTTCAGCCTGGGGAAGAGAAGGCTGAGGGGGGATCTTATCAATGTGTATACTTATACATCCTCCCTTATACATCCTGGGGAGGGTGTCAAGGGGATGAGGCTAAACTCTTTTCAGCTGTCTCATGCGAAAGGACAAGAGGCAATGGGCAAAAAATGAACCACAGAAAGTTCTGCCAGAGTATGAGGAGGAATTTCTTCACTGTGAGAGTGACAGAGCCCTGGAACAGGTTGCCCAGAGAGGTTGCGGAGGCTTCTTCTCTGGAGATATTCAAAGCCCACTTTGATGCAACCCTGTCTAACATGCTTTAGGTGACCCTACTTGAGCAGGGAGGTTGCACTAGATGATCTCCAGAGGTCCTTTCCAACCTTACCGATTCTAGGATTCTATGATTCTGTGATTCTACGGAGACGGCTACAGCTTTCAGACAGCTCCCACGAGGAGAGGGCTGGAGCTTCAGTTAGGCTCCTGGCCAGGGCTGGAGGTGCCAGGGCAGACTGCTCAGCGGAAATGAGTCCTACTCAGTGCACGCCAGGCCCTGATGTTCCAGGCCACAGTTTCTGCAGTTCCCTCCTGCAGTCGCTCCAGTTTTGCAGTGCCTCCCTTGAACTGGCACGGTCACAACTGGACACAGGCGAGGCCTAGCAACTGTGGCGTGTCAGCTCACATTGCTCCATGTGCTCGCACTACAGGAGCTGACGCAGCAAGCACACAGCTGCTGAGGCCAAGAAGGAGAGCAGACCACTCTGTGCTCACGCTGACTGCCCCTCTTGTCTAGTCTTCCACTGCTGCCAGCAGGTGCAGAAGGCAAGAGCCAGCCAAGCCCTCCAGCAAAGCCAAACCCAAATCCCAACCCAAGCCTTGTGCAGACCACAGGAGAGCGGGACTGGGACTGCTGTGGCTTCACACTGGCTTAGGTACTTAGCGGGGGATGTTGTGTGTTTAGAAAATATGAGTGCATGGCACTCAACTCTGCAAAGATCCTTGGCAGCGTGTTCCCTGGAGCATTCAGACACTTCTTGGGGAACTTCCTTGAGCAGTGCAAGCTACTTGGTACTTCTACAATGCACTTGTCGTGTGTATAGTCAGGCAGGGCCGCCTCTGGCCACACTGCCTGCATGCAGGCAGCTCCACTGCCTTAGTAGTTACTATGTGGGTGAGGAGTGGGAAAGGCAGGACAGCCTCAAGCCCTCTGGGTCTCCCACCACTGCTGAAGAAGGGAGAGAGTGGGCACACTCTTGCTGAGAGGCCTGCTTTCAACTCCTCTGCTCTGCCCGCTGCAATGTATTCCCTGCCTTGGCGTGCTGCTCTCCCATGAAATGAGAACTTGCAGGCTATCCACTCAGCTGCAAAAGCTGCAGCTGCACTAGCTGGGGCTTTCGCTTGGAGTCCAAGGACCCTGCCCTGCCCCCAGAGCCAAAGACAGGGCCCATCTTTCAACGCTGCCAGAAAGGTCCTTTCCTCAGGAGAGATGCAAGCGGAACTAGCACTGCAGGAGCTGAGGGCTGAGGCAGGCTCACTGGCCCTGCAGAGACAAGGTGGCACATGCCTCTGCTACAGATCACAGGACCTGTGGAGGATCCTTTTCAAAGAGTCTCCTTCCTCCTTTACTCTGCAGAATGTTCTCGGAGCAAGCCGAGTGCCCTCAGACTTCCTGGATGCATAGCCATGCTTTGCAGAGACCCAGCTCCTCTCCTGCCTCTCTCTTCAGATGCTCACCACGCACATGCCCTATAGTCTGCCTCAAGAATCAAGCTCCAGGTGGGGCAAAAAAACATGAACGAGAGCTGCCACATCTTCTCTTTTTATTCCGAATTACAGAAACTCTCATCTTGTGGCTCAGCTGGTAGTTCTGCCTTGTCATCACCCCATGAACCTGCACTCGATAAATGCACGTGTACCTGGGGTTCCCCTAGTTGCTCTGCACCTGGAATTCGATGTAGCGGAAGGCTCTGGGCAGCTGCTTCTGTAAAGGAAACAGGCATCCTGTTGAGGCAGCCATCGTTGCTCGGGTGGAAAGAGAGACAGCACAGCAAGGGCGCTTCCTCTGCCAGCCCCATCCCTGCTGGGGAACCAAACGCAGCCCTGGCAGAGGAGGCAGCCGTGCTTCCCCTGCCAGAGCCACAAGGCACAGGATGCTTTGGCTCATCCTCCACGCTCTGTCGTCCAAGCACTTGCAGGCAAACCTCAGTCTGCTGCTCGCGTCGTGCCCACACGCACTCCCGGTACCTTGAGGCGGAAGGTCTGAACAGCCTCCTGGTCCACCTCAAACACAAAGAGCCCCAGGAGAGTTTCTGCTGCTGCTTCCTCATCCACGCCCTCAAAGGCAAGTGACAAGGGGAGCACGTCATGCTCAAGCAGAGCTGAAGGAAAAGTGTCTGCTGAGGTGCAACCGGGCAACCCTGCCTCGTGTGCCGCTCCTCTAGCAGGAGCCGAGAAGAGCTTAGTGTGGGTGTGGGTGAGGCTGCTCTGAGCAAGCGCTCCAAGACCCTTGGCCAGAGAGCATTCAGCAAGCCCGAGTGGCATACCACCACCGTGGGCCACCCCACGCAGGGGATGCAATGCTCTGCAGAAACCAGCCCACGCTTCTCTGGGAGAAGCCGCCAGGAGATACAAGGCTCCTTTGCAGCTTTCGGCCAGGGCCGCTGGGCCTCGTTCCCTCCCCGCCCCCCGCGGAGGTGCAAGGCAGAGACTTACGGAGACAGCAAAATCTTTGGGGGCGCTGCTGACTTCCCCGGAAGGAGAGACTGCCTTGGAGATGTGCTCCACAGTGACAGCCATTGGCCAGATCTCCTCAGGCAACCGAATGACCACTTGGCCCTCTGCTCCTTGGAAAACCCAGCAGTGTCCGGAGGAAGTAGGCAGCTGAAACCAGAAAGTAGCCTCCTTCAGTGGCAAGGCACTGCAAGAGCCCACAGAACTGGCGGCTTTGCGAGCAGCACAGGCCTGCCTTAGTCTCTTGGCTGACATTCTGCATGCAAAGGCACACCAGTGGATGAAAGGGACAGGAGGAGACTGGTCAACTTGATTTCAGAAGATGGAAATCTTCATTAGCAAACAGTTAGGCTCTACTGCCTTTGCAAAACCCTGCTCTGATTTTGCACAGCATTCAGAGACAGGGCAGGTCTCCCTAGTGGACCTCACCCCAGGAGCCTTCAAAGACTGCGCGGGAGAGACGAGGCTCCCGTCTGTCGCCACGCTTCCTGCAATGCGACACATCCTGCCAGCCTTGGGGGCCTGCAGGAGGTCCTGTCCTTGCCTCAGTGGCTTGGCAGCCCCCCCCCCACACACAGCTTCCTCTTTCTCTGGCAAGGGACCACTGGAGTTGAGGAGGGAAAACGCAGCTGCCAAGAACAAAGGTCCCCAGCAAACTGCCAGCAGGGGTTGTGGGCTGGCTCCTGCCATTGGCTTCAGCTCTGTTGCCCTCCAGGAGGGAAGGCAGCACTGGGGGGAAGTGCAGGTGATGCTCTGGCAGAGGGTGAGCCCTGCAGGGCTGAGCAGTCCTGCTGCTGCGAAGGGAGGGGCTTGGGGCTTGGGGCCCCAACTTGAAAGCAAGGCACTGCCTTGGAAGTCATGCTTTCCACGCTATTACCTGCAAAATAGTATCCGGAGGGTTGGCCACCAACAAGAACGGAACGCAAAGCCAGCAAGCCTCACTGCCTTGCCCGCTGTAGGTGCTGGATGTTCTCTCCTCGTCGATGGTAGCCCCTGAAATGCACATGCAAAGCAGCTGCCTAGGACAGGCCGGAGGCTAGCAGAAGCACTGAGCTAGCCGGTATTTCTGAGGCTGCAAGCCCGGCCGCGCAGCCTTTCTGGCAGGGCCATACAGCAGGCGAGTGCCAGCAGGCTTTCCCTACGCACTCCTGTGCTTTTCAGAGCCCAGTCCATCGTCTCCAGGTACTTTGCCCCTATCTGCTCAAGTGCTTCTCAAGTTGAGAAGGGCCTGGGAAAAACATTGCCAAGGCAGAGACGGAGGTGAGCACGGAGAATGACACACACTCATCGAGGGGCACTTCGGCATGAACACTGAGGGCTTGCCCAGAGCAAAGGAGAGCCTCGGGGTCAGTCCACCAAAGGCAAGGCTTGCTGAGAAAGGCACCACCCCTTTGGGTCAGTGCTTTCTGACGAGCCGAGTGAGGACTCGTGGAGAACAGCAGTCTCCAGAGCCACGCTGCAGACCTGCCTCAGGTCACCAGTCAGGGCCCCAAGGAGCCCCGAGAGCCAGCTGCATGCTGCGCAGCAAGAGGACAGAGCTGACTCTCCAAAGGGCCAAGAGGAAGCAGCAGGAGGGAGCCTCCAAATGATAGCAAGGTCTTTGATGAAATGCCAGCCTCCCTACCGCTCTCTTCTTCTTGACCATCTCACTCTCCTCCAAAACCTCTTCCACCGACTGCAGGATGGCTTCCTTCGCAGCACCCGTCTCGGCACGTAGGCGAGCCACCTGCTCTTCTAGGAGCTCCTGCTCACGGATCTTCTCCCGCAGCAAGGCCAGCGAGTTACTGAAGACAAAGGGTAAGCAGATCTTGTCCAACAGCTGCCCAGCCCCTGCAGGCAGGCTCCCAACGCACTCACGAGCAGGGTTGTGCTCTTCCACTTCCCTCCCTCCCTCTGACACAGATTGTCCCCAACACTGCACAGGAAGTGATCAAGCAAAGGGTTCAGGAGTGCTCCACTCGCAGGGCAATGGCAAACTCATGCTCCATTTCCATCCTGCTACAGCTCTCCAACACCACACATCACTTTTTCCTTTTACTTCTGCCTCCTCTTGCAGCAGCAGAACGGACAAATAAATCAGAGGAACTCAGACCTTCCAGACATGGGCTCTACCAAGGAGGGATGTGTTTGCTTGGTCTTCAGAGTCTGTGTGGTTTTAATCGCATTCCCTTCCAAACGGGCACTGCTGCCCTTCGCTTACGACCTGCTCTGTTCCACTCGCTCCTCCACGTCTGCCTACGGTGCCACCAGTGCTGCAGCTCTCACCCCTCAGGCCTTCTCAGCCCCTCTCAGTCCGCAGCACAGACCAAAAACCCCCTCTGTGTCCCTGGGATGCTCACAGGCAGCAGCCACCACAGCCCAGCACAGAGCTTTCTCACCCGCCCCTCCCCTCCTGTCCCCTCCCGTCCCCGAGTCTCGCCCAGGCCCCAGAGCAGAGCGGGGCCCTGCGGCAGCAGCGCCCGGCAGCAGCGTTTCCCCGCGGACGCTGCCCTGCAGCACAAGTGCCGCAGCCCAGGGCCAGCGCGGGCGCCGCTGCCCCTCGCTCACGGCCTGGGCCGCGGGCAGCAGCCACCGCCGCAGGCTCCACGTACAGGAGCAGCTGCCGCGCGGCAGCGTCGCTCTGGGCTCCCTGTGCAGCCGCCGCCAACGCCCGTCGCTGCCGCAGCTGCTTCTCGGCGGCCGCAGAGCGGCGCCGCGCCAGGGCCAGGCGGCGGCGGGGCCAGCGGGCACCTGCGCCGGCACCATGGCCACACGGGCCCCGCCCCCACCGCCGGAAGTGACGCCTCCCGCGCCCAGGACCCTCCCACCCGGCGCTCCCCCATTGGCTCCCGTGGGGCTGGGAAAGACGGAGGCGGGGCGGGCGTGAAAGGGTCGTCAGTGCGCGTGCGCTGGGCGGGCCTGGGGCCGCGGGGGGCGGGTCCCCGAGGGGAGGGGCGGAGCAGTGACGGGGTGGGGCGGAGCATGCGCACTGGCACGGAGGAGGGCGGCGAGGGGCGGGGCCGGGGCGGGGCGGGGCCGGGAGGCGGCTGCTGCGGCGCGGGGCGGCGTCTGCCGGCGCGGGGCCGCCCGGAGCCTTTAGCCGCGGCGCCGGGAGCTGCAGCGCCGGGGCCGAAGGCCGCTGTCGGGGCGGAGCGAGCGGCTGTGCGTGCGGGGGGGCCGGAGCCGCCGCAGCCCGGCCGTGTGCCAGGAGCGGCTGGGCGAGGCCCGGCCGGGCCTGGGCCGCCTCCGGCCCCACGGGAGCCCCCGGCTCTTGCGCCCCTGCTGCGGGCGGCCCCGTGGCTCGGAGCCGCCTGCGGTGGAGGCTGGTCAGGGCCGTCTCGGCTGCGCGGGGACCCTCAGCATCAGTGTCAGCACAGGAGCTTCACCCCCCCCGCTCCTCCGTCCCACACCGGGAGCCCCAGGGAGCCCCAGAGCAGCCCCAGAGCAGCACACGCAGGGGAGAAAGGAGGGGAAACGCTGTGATGCAGCTGCGGGGGGAAGCCCAGGCAGCAGAGACCGCCAGGCCCTCGGCACAGCACACCGAGCAGCGGCAGGGCAGCGGCACCCGGGCCCGCGCCAGGAGCTGTGCCCCTCTGCTCTGCCGGAGGTCTGGCTGCAGCGCAGGGGGCTCGTGGCCTGGCCCCGGGGCCTGCAGTGTGGCGGCTCTGCGGGTGGCAGAGGGCACGCGGGTCTTGCTTTGAGGGGGATGGCTGCACGGGAGGGGTGTGTGGGCGTTGGCCAGGTTCCCCCTCCCGCAGCATTTCTGCTTGAGTTTCCGCTCCTTCTGTGGCCCTGGCTCCAGTGCCTGGAGCTTTTCCTGCAGCAGCTCTTTCCCTGTGCTGCGTCTTGGCCCTGTCTTGAGTCCTACCGTCTGAAATAGCAGCATGTGCTGAAGGAGAATGAGTTTCCAGAGGGATGAAGTTGCCTTTAGCACAAACTTCCCAATTTCTTCAGCAGGACTTCAGTAGCATCTTGACGGCAAATATTCCGTGTGTCCTACGAAAGCTGCAGTTCTGTTGTAAGAAGTCTTTGTGCATCTGATCCAAGAGGGAGAGAGCGCAGCAGTGATGGTACCAGCTGCCCTGGGGAGCCTAACTTTGGCAAAAGCATGATTTCTGTTGAAAAAAGACCAAAGTATCCCTGGAGCACCTGCTATTCTTTTGGAAAGGAAATAGAAAAACCAAATACCAAAAAGGAAAAGAGCCCTTAGAAACTGCTTTCAGTCTCTGTTCCTGAGGCAGAAGTTTTCAGAAGGCTTCCTCTTTGTCTTAGCCGACGTACTGCTTTGACTCCTGCCTTCTGCTTGGTGGGGAGGTGTGCAGCTGAGAGTTTTTGAAAGACCTAGTTGCTGAGCCCTTCTTGAGCAGTGGGTTATTTCCGTGTGTGGATGGGTTGCATTTCCGTCCTTCTTAGTTCCTCACCTCCTAAGGCATTTCTACCCCCGGTTTGAGTGTGTTCAGAGCGGAGATCTGTGGAACACCTCGGAGGGTCTCTTGTGTCTTAAAGATGGTCCTTCGGGCATCTTTTTGAAATCCTGAGAACTTGCATTTAACCTGATGCCAAGTGCCAGGTTGACAGCGCTGAGCGGGGATTCCCTGCCAGTTTTCTGCACAAGCAAACTGCCAAGGGCAGGACCGTGGTTTCAAGGTGCTGGAAGAATGTTTCAGTCACTGCGAAGGAATTGGTGGAGGTTTTGTGGCAGTCAGTTGTCAGCGCTTCCTGCCCTAGTGATGGCAGCCACGTCGGCTGTGTCGCCGTGGGGCGAGTGCAGCACCGTGCCCACCGCCCTCCCTCACCACCAGGTTTCGTGCACGGGACCATGGCCAGGTGAGAGCAGCCATAATGCCCAGCCCAGGCAGGACCTCCAGTGGGGTCATCCCTGCTGCACGACCTGCATGGGGTCAGGGGCAGCCCCCGAGCATCCCATGCAGTGCCTGCCTCCAAGTGGGCGAGGGGGGCGTGGGGACGAGTATGGCTGTGCCCCTCTGTGACACGGGCTGTGCTCACAGGGGACATCCTGTGTCACAGTGACCGCTGCCCTCTCGCACACGGACACAGCCTCTCCACACACGTCCTGGCCAGGCTGGCGGAGCCCAGGCACTGGAGCTGCTCTCGGCACCAGTCTGCTGCGAGGAGCCGCCAAGGCCGAGCGGGAGTCAGCGAGGGGAGGCCGGGGCAGCACGGGCTACCGTGAAGTGTGGAAGAGGAGGAGGAAGAGGAGGCGGTGGTGTTTCCTCATCACCTCCTGCTGTAGGGGTGACCCAGAGCAGGGAGGAGAAGGATGGAGCTCTGGGACGCTGGCCACGGGAGGCAGTGTGGACAGCGGGTGCCAACGCTTCCCTTAGAGGGTAAGAAGTTTGGGAGCGCTTCCCCGGGAGCTGTCACAGAGATCATTAATGCTGAACATGGCTGTGGAAAGTGTGCTTGGAGGGAGCTGGAGGCTGCGGCCAAAGCCCCGACTGATGGTCCTCTCTGGCTCAGGTGCCAGTGTGGCTGCCAGGACTCCTGCGTCCCAAGCATGATGCCCTGCCATCTCGTGGCACCGCTGGGCAGAAGTCCCGGTGGTGAGGGACCCTGCTGGCCTGGCAGAAGGGGCTCGGGCAGCCCAGCTCCTGCTGGGGGAAAGAGCTGGAGCTGCTGCAGTAGTCGTGCAGAGCCTGGGCATGCAGGGATGCCATACGGGCAGACTTGCCTTGCAGGGGAGACCCTGCGGATGCTCTGAGCCCCTGAACTGCCATGGGCACAGCATCGTGCCCTCGGCATCGTGGAAATGCATTGCCAATATCCCAAGGGAGGGGGCCGCCCTGTTAGAGCTGCGTCTGGAAGGAAAGGAGCCCTGCCTGAAGAAGGCTGAGGGGTCCTGCAGCTGTTGCTGGGCTCTGGAGAGGCTGCTGGGAACACCTGTGCTGGAAAGGAAACCTTGGACTTCTGTTCAGCTCAGCAGGGCTTTTTGGGCAGGATCCCAGCCACTGCCTCTACTCCTTCCCCTTGGTTCTCCTTGTAGCTGCAGACTGGTAGAGCAGGCTTTGAGCTCGGGGCACACTGTGGATGTCCCATGGAAAGGTGTCTGCGTGCTAATGGCTCTGTTTCAGCTCCAGACCCCTCCAGGGAGCAGATACAAGGTTCTCACCTCAAGGTGGTTCCCACCTTAGCTGCTGAGTGCCTGTCGGCACTGGGCTGACATTGGGGAGGGGGAGGCTCTTTGAAGACGCTTGCACTTGCCATCTCCTTGCTTCGGCATGTGCTGAACGGTTGTGAGGTGGCCCACCCTAGCATGACGTGCCTTTCCCTTATTTTGCAGAGCGCCTTGCTATCTGGGAAGGTGTATCGGACTACATTGTACGGCAGCTGATGCTGAACCAGGTGGGTTTGCCGTCCTGGGCCTCCTCAGGAAAGCCTTCTTGTGCATGTTCTGTGAGGGGAGGGATGACCTCTCTGCTTTTCCTGGTAGTTTGGAGAGGGTGAAGAGGAGAGGGGTGAACATCTCTAGGAAATTCTTCCAAAGAACCTCTCCAGGGCTTCTCCAAAGCGTTCCAAGGGTGGGCAGGCCACCAAGCACCGTTGCCATGCGCTCACAGGTTAGCAGCCTCTCCACCTAAGAGTCTCATACGTCTCCTCTTCTTTGCTGTTTTCAGGGAGTCCGAATTATTCGGCTTGGGACCTTGGACGTTGTTACTGAGCAACTTGGGGGTGGGAAGGCTGGTCTCCTGACTGTTCGCAGACCCGTCTTCCGCCTTGCGCAGAATATTGCAGCGGTTCACGGCCTCACCCACCGTGAGGCCTACGCTCCTGGTAAGAAGACAGGTGGAGACTGTTGCTTGCCCTGGGGACCTCTCTGGGGAGTGCACAACTGCTGTTTGTCAGTGACTGTTAGAAATTGAGAATTGCGTCACCAGGTCCTGAGAACAGCTTCCGATTTTTTTAAATAATCCAGACGTCATTATGCGCATTACCACTATACTCCCTCTCTGGATGTCTTGCTTGAACAGCTGTGCACTTCTGAGGTGCTGAGGGTAGCTGGAAGGCTCTGACGGGCTGCAGTGCAATGCTTGTGTTCTCCTTCCTCCTTGAAGCCATGAGACATGGCACAGCTAAAGCTCTCCCAGGCTGGAATGCACAGAGTGGAGGAACTTGCCCCCCTTGCTGCTCTCCTTGTCCTGCCGTCATGTGTCATGTTCCTAGGAGATGGCAGGGACCCGTTCCTTCTAGCTGTGTGGGGAAGAAAATGTTGCAGTACACTTGGCACACGCGCTTGTAGAGTGCTTGGGAGTTGTCCTGGGGAGGGATGGTGTCAGCTTCCCCCATGAGCTTTTCCCGCACGTTAAAGAAGACAGCCCCGAATCAGGGTCCTGCTTGGAGAGCTCCAAGCTGCTGACACTCTGGTCTTGCCTGCTCAGGCGCTCTGTTAGTGACTGTGTGGCTCTTCTGCTGCTTCCTAGGTCACAAGCAAGCTGAGCCCCTGAAGTATGCTCGCATAGCCTCGGACATCTCTGTGCCTCGGAAAAGAGTGCAGGCCTGCATAGAGGAGACCGTGCATCTTTTCTGCCGCTGCCTGGAGAGCGGGAAGAATGTTGCCTTTGTTCTGAAGCACGTTGGCATGCTTGTCATTCAAGGAAGCAACGTGAAAATGAGGTTCTACAGAGACTTGCTGCAAAGGCTGAATGGGACGGCACAGCTGGTAGCAGCTTCTCTTAGGGTACCGTTTCCATTTCTGTGCCGCTGCTTCTAGTCCTTTGGAAATCCTAGCCAAGTGGATGGATTTTTACTGGCCTGCCACGACCTTTCTGGGCACCCGCATAGCTGTGGCCTCGAGTACCGGCAGCTCCCTGCCCCGTTCTTCTGGAACATTCTGAGACCTTGGTGGCGGAGCAGAGCCTGGGAATTTCTGTACTGGGTCCAACCAACGCTCCCTGCAGCCCAGGGTCCCGTTGTGATGTGGTCAGGGAAAAAGATCAAAGGAAAGGGCAGGCTGATTATGTATTTTCTTCCTGGAGATCTCGCCTTCCAGCAAGCTACAGTTTAGCGCCTTTTTGCGTTAGGATCATGTTTGGATTGGTGACGGGAAGCGGAGACACAAGCAGACCAAGGCCCAGCTGGCAGCAGACCCCTTTTGCCGCTGTCACTGTGTTGGTCTAGTTGTGCTGAGCAGCTCTTCCGAGGGCCCCTGGAGGCGGAGGAGCCCAAAGCAGGGCTTTTCCTGATGTGTGCATCTGCACGCTGCTAGTGGTGGCCACAGAGAACATTATTGCAGCCCATGCTCTTCCCCAGGTCTGTAGCTGAGCCCCGTCCTTCCCGTGGGCTTTCAGGTGCAGCCAGAAAGAGGACATGTGAGAGCAGTTCAAGCTGAGCCCCTTAGGACTAAGCTGGAGATGCAACTTAGCCGTAGCCCGGCCCTGGTTCCCAGCTCTGTCTCTTCCTTCCGTCCGAGTCTGTGGTGTCTCTTCAGGCCATTCTCTGGGCCAGGGGTTTTCTGCCGCCTTTGTTCCAGGGAGTCCCAGGGCAGGACCCTCAGCAGCCCCTTGAGTACACCGCAGAGGTTTGGCCCTCCCAGTTGTTACCCACTGTACAAAGGCAAAGGCTGGGCTTTTTCTCTCACCACCTCAGGGGTGCAGAGGCAGCGGCCTGAGTGTGAGGAGACCCTGGGGGGGGGCGGGTTACTGCCACCGCTGAGCCGCCCTCTGTTCTCAGCTCACGAGGCATCAACTCAAGGCATCCGGGAAAAGGCAGCAGCCAGGAAGGCTGGCTAGTGCAATGCCTTCTCCTGTGCTTGCCTCCATCGGCCTCTGCATTGGGAAAGACCTGGTGCCTGGGCTGCGTCTCTGGATTCCTTCCCTTGCCCAAAGCCTGCCAGTGCTCTTACCCTTGCTCACTGATTTCCCGGCAGCTGCTACGGTGTCTCCGTGAGGGGCTGCTGAGAGGAAGGCAGTTCTTTGTTGCAGCATTGCTGAGAGGAAGCTGCTTCTCTGAGCAGTGGGAAGATTTGCTGCCCTTGTGAGCCCTGAGCTACTCGTCTTGGCATCCTCTCACCTGTGTCTCTCGCCTTGCAGATGCCAGCGATGAGGGATTCAGTCCTCTCAGGCACCAGAACTGCTGCTTCTCAGACCCTTTCTGGTCGTGTCATTGTCTTTCCCGAGTGAGTACATTTGCTTCTTAGCGGCTGGCTCCCACAGGAGATGGGAGGTGGTGTGCAACGGCAGCCGAGAGGACTGAGGTTGCAAGGAGCTTTCTCACGGGAAGGAGGGGGAAGGCCTGGAAGAGCTTGATGAGGAAGCTGGTGCCCCCCGGCGGGTGGTGGTGGGTTTGTGGTTCCAGGAGGACTTCTGCACGTTTCTCAGCTTGCTACTACACTCGTCCAGGATGGGGCATAGTCTGCTTTGGAAAAAGATGGGCTTCAGAGAAGCTCCCCAGTACCACTGTGTGCCCATTATTCCCCCAAGGTGCCAAGGAAGGGTGGTGCCCTGCGTCCCGAGTGATGTGTTTTTCCTGTGTCCAGGTACAAGCTGGAGAGTGTAGCTGGGAGACCAGCTGTGAGGCGCGTGGCACGTGCGAAGGCGAGGCAGGAAGAGGAGAAGAGAGAGGCTGACTGCGGTGGCAAGAAAGGTAATGGCAGAGCTGATTAGTGTCCGGGGTTTGTGCCTTGGCCGCCAGGGCTCCTGGCTGGGGCATCAGAGCCAGGGTGCCAGTGTGATGGCTCGGGCAGCCTGAGGCACTAGACGTGATGCTGCTTAGCCGTTCTGGGAAAGCTCATGAGGGAAGCAGGCCTCAGGGCAGCCCAGCCCTCCCACCTGCAGTGGATGCCTCCGAGTTACACTTTCCCCCACTTGCAAGGGGAATCCATGCCCTGGTGTGCATTGGAAGCTACTCCTGTGTTGGAGGAGGCGGTGCAGAAAGGAGTCAACCGTGAGGCCAGTCAGAGGTTGGGCCTGGAGCTGTAGGTAACGCAAGGGTTCACCTGTCTCAGGGATTCGTGTGTTTGTCTCTGAGGGGAAGAGTCACCTTGAGGAGCTGGTGAAAAGTCTGGCAAGCTGTGCCACGACTTCCTTTCATTTTCAAAGCAAGGTGTAACCTGTCTTTCTGAATTTCTCATCCTCATGCCCAGAACAATGCCTTTGCCTTGACGGTGTCAAGAGGGGACCTGTCGGCATAGGAGAACAGTAGAGAGATCCAAGACTGTGTTCCCCTTGAGTGAGCTTCCTGCCCCCAGAGAGACTCTCTGAGGTCAGCAGCACATGCCCACAAGCCCCCTTTTCCAGCATGTGACTGGGCTAGAGCATGAGAAAAGCAGTAGCAGAAGAAATGATGCTGCACAGTAAAAACGGCAAGTTGGACAGGAGCCAGCATCTGGACGGGCCTAGGAGTGCCCGGGAAACAAGGCTGGAGGCATGGGAGTTTTACCACAGGCTTGAGGAGATTTGCATATCCTTCCTGTTCCAGAAGTCTCCACAACACTGTCCCAAAGTGTCTTCTTGTCTCCTGCTTTCAGGAAATCTTCCTGGCAAGCACCTCGTCTTGCAAGAGCAGCCTCCTCAACGCAGAGCAACTGCGGTCACTCTGGAGAAGGGAAGGGGAGACAGGGGCAAGGGCAAAGCTGCTCCTGGCAGGTGAGACAGTTGTGGAAGTGGATGAGGGTGAACCTGTACTCTTGGGGTTGTTTGAGGGAGACCTTTCCTTTGGACACCGTGTTTCTAGCAGCTCTGAATGCCTTTGAGCATGTGTCATCCTGACTGCTGATGCCATGGTGGCTGGCCAGCAGCCAGGGAGTTCTTGGGAGACCCCCGTGTTTGCTTCCTGTTTCTCCGGCCTCTGCCTTCAGGTTACAAGGTTTTTGGAGACTCGGTGCACACGTAGCCTGTGGGAGATGAGTGCCCTTTTCTGAGAGCCTTCATGTTTAAGTACCCAGCATCCCTTTCTGCTGGGGACAAGAGTACTGGGGGCCTATAGGCATTGTCTGAGGATGGGGGCAAGACTGAATGCTCTTGCAATGCCTTTCAAAGAGAGGAGATGTTTGTGGGAGCTTGGTCCCATTCTCTGGGCTGCTGCCAAGGGGAAACGAGTCCCAAGTCAGAATGGCTTAAACATGCGGGAGCTCTTTCTTGGAAGGGAAAGCATGTTGCTTTGCATGGCAGAGTGAAATTGCAGTCATCCTGGCACCCAGGATACAGAGCAGAGAGTCTTGTCCAGATTTCAGTTTGACATGGTGAGGCTGAAGCCTTCTCCTTCCTCTGAAAAGTTGTCTTGTGGCTGGCCCAAGAGAGTGGCAGGGACAGGTAAAAGGCAGGCACGCTTTGCTGCCTGTGTAACTTGCTCCCTCTTGGGCCCTGGCTCCCCATGATACTACATTTGACGTGCCCAAACACAGAGTATTTTGGACCAGGGAGCAGTGCTAAATGGAAGTGCCAGGCAAGGCGGTGGGGTCGGGGGGAGTGGTGTCTCTCAGAGCCTGTGCCTGCAGAAGAGCTGGCCCCACTGCTTGCTGTGTCAAGAGGGAGCCTGGATCTGGGCATCGTGAGGATTTTTGTGGGCATGCTTTGTTGGTTTAATGCTGGGGGCATTTCAGCCTGGGGGTCTCTGTGCCTCTGTGGAAATGAACACGTGCATTTGAACCCAGGTGCTTGCCCTGCAGAAGTGCCATGTGCTGCAGAAGCAAGAGCCCAGCTGGTGAGCTTGGGGTGGAGACCAAACTGCCCCTGTGCTCACACCGCCTCCCGCTGCTGTGCGTTTGCAGTGTGCTCGCAGCCGCGCAAGGGAGCTCCTTGAGCAAGGTGGAGAAAGGCAGGAGGAAGGCAAGTGTGGAAGGCAGAGGCGCAGAATCGTCAGCAAAGCCAAAGCCAAAGCAAGAAAGGGCATCACTGAAGGCCACGAGAGAAATGGAAGAGGCTGAGAGGACCCAGGTACAGGAAGCGTTTTTAAACCTTGAGACAGGAAAAGCCTTTCTTCTACTCTGGGGGATCTGAGGCTCGAAGGTGCTTCGGGGACCTGTCCCAGGTGCCTTGAAAGGCATCTAGAGGAGGCCAAGAACCATCCAGAATGGGCTCTGTGGTCCAAGAGAAGTGCTAGTGTTAGTAAAGGGCCGTTGCGGGTCTGTTGGGTGTTAGGGAAGCAGGAAGTGAGGCCATGTGCAGTCCCGGTAAGGGTAAAACGTGAGGTCCGCCTGGCTCTTTAGGGTCATTCTGTGTGCTGTGCTGAAGCCCACAGCAGGGCTGCAGCCTTAGCTCCCGCTCAGCCCACAGCAATTCCTTCCCCTCCTTTGCTCTGCTATATGCGAGCTCTGTGCCTGAGTGAGAGGGTCTGTCTGGCAGTGGTGGTAGGCCTTGGTGAGGCTGGGACATGCCCTAAGGGCAACTGCAGCATCCCTGCCAGAGCAGGGGTTTCCGCTGCCTTGGGTGCCTGAGGCAGCAGCAGTCTTGGGGGCTGCTGAGGACCCAGCTCCTGCAGTCGCTGGCTGCTGTCGTGCAGGATGTTCAGTGTGTCCGAGTGAGGAGAGACCTGTCATGCAAATGCTGCTCTGATGCCAATGCAGGTTCGGCGGATGTCACAGACGCTGACAAACCTGCGGCCTGATCTCTGCCTGCCGATGACCAGCCAGGATGAGAGGGCCGAGGATCCCCCTCGAGCGAGAAAGCCGAGCATTGAGGATGTGTACATCTACCACCTGGGGCCAGAGGAGGAGGAAACAGTGTTTGTTTACTTCTCCCACATAGACAAGAAGAAAGAGCAGCAGTCCTTAGAAGAGACAGTCTGCAGAGTGAGTGTGTGTGATTGTGAGGGTGAGAGCGGAGCTCGGGAGGGCTTGTGAGGATTGTGTGCTCTGAGCTGCTGAGCCTGGCAGCAGGCCTTGCTTCTGGAGTTCTGCTCTGGCAATGACCATTCTCTCTGCTTGTTGTTGATGTGAGGAGCGAGGCCCCGGTGGGGTAGTGGGGTCCGGTGGGGAGCAGCAGGGATGCACCGGCGACGCATGAGTTTCTCCCGGAGAGCACCTTGAGCTCCAGCGTTTCTGGGTTGTCGCGCTGCTGCAAAGTGCTCCTGTGGGGAGTCTCTGGTGGGTGTTGTGGTGTGGGCAGCAGCAGTGCACAGTCGGAAGGTTGTCTGAGAATCTGTGTGCATGTGCAGGATTCGTCCACTTGCTGGATGATGGAGGAGTGGGAGATATATAAAGGAGAGTCATCTGCAAGCTACAAGGCCAGCGGCACCTGCCTGAAAAGGTACGTGTGGCCCAGGTGCAGCAAGGCCTGTGGCATTTGGATAGCGGTGCCCGCCTGCGGGGTGAGAAAGACACGTTGCTGGGTGGTGGAGTTGTACTGGCCCAGGAGGCTCTGCTTTTGCTGGGCATGGGAACGACTCGGGTAGACCCTGTGGGCAAGCACCTCTCAGCATCTTCCAGCAAGTAGGAAAAACTTCTCTGGAGCTGTGGGCTGTAAGTCCAGTTGGGAGTTATGTGCACAGGGCCTTTGGGAGAGAGGAGGGCTCCATGCCGAGTGTAAGAGAGAGTGTGTGCCCGCTCTCGCAGGATGCTTTCCAAGCCTAGTGTGCGTGTGCTTCGAGCAGCAGCGAGCAGCCTAGTGCAGGAGGCAGAGAAGAGTCAGGTGGAAGAGGTGGGAGGAAGGAATGCTGCTGCGGAAGCGGAGTGCCTCAGGTGCGTATCTCCCCAAACGAGCGTGGCTTCCCTTTGTGCAGTGCCCTTGCTTGCCCGCCCAGCAGCACGGGGGAAGGAGGGTCTTTTGCGGAGAGGTGTGAGGGGACAGCGAGCAGCAGGCTTGCAAGTCTGTGTGCCTGGATGAGGTGGCCCTTCCACCAAAGGCTGAGTTGTTGGTGCCTCAGAGGAGGATTTCCACGTGGGCCAGGAGTGCTGGAGGAATGCCGAGTCAAAGGGACAGAGCAGTGGGCATTGCCAGTGTTTCAGGTTTCCTGAGTTCCCTAGAAACTTCTTCTTTGGACTACAGGCTGTTTTTATGCCTGGCACGCAAGAGTGCAGGGATGGGTAAATGGTAGGCATGCTTTTGTCCCTTGAGCACTTGCTGCATTCTTGCCCGAGAGTCGCCAGTGCAAAAGCATTCTCCATGCCTAAACCCGGAGGGTTAGGAGCATGGAGCTGTGGTGAATGCAACTGCCAGGGTGGGGGTGTGGGTTAATGGTGTCTTCCGCGGCCTGTGCTTGCAGAAGAGCTGGCTTCTGTCTGTGCTGCCTCAGGAGGGAGCCTGGATTTGGGCATCTGGAGCTTTCCTCTGGGCATGTCGTGTAGGCTTGCCGTTTCAGCTGGGGCTGATGTCTGTCTCTGTGGGAGTGAATGCCTTTAGTTGAAGCCACGTCATTGTCGTGCAGAAGTGCCTTGTGCTGCAGAAGCAGGTGCCCAGCTTGTGAGCGTGGTCTGGAGAGCAAAGTCCCGCTCTGCTCACACCAGACCCCCGTGCTGTGTATTTTCAGTGTGCTCCCAGCCATCCGCGGGAGCTCCTCAAAGAAGCTGGAGAAAGGCAGGAGGAAGCCAAGTGCGGAAGGCAGGCTGCCAGCTGTGAGCCCTCCTAATAAAAGCCAAGAGAGGGCAGGGCAGGTATGTGATAGTGATTGAGGTGGTTCTTGTGCCACAGGGGCGCGTGGCAAAGCGCGGTTCTGCGGGCAGTGGGTAGAAAAGCCCTCTTCCTCAGAGTTCTTTCGAGCCCGCCGTGACCTTTCCAGGGGCTTGCTTGAAAAAGCGCAGGCTGAGCTGTCTTTTCTCTCTGCCTTTGCCGCTACTGCCTTCTCAGGAATCCCATTTGAAGCCCCTCTTTGGCCCTGCTCTGAGTGGAAAGGTACGTGCTGGGCCTTTCAGGAGAATGAAAGGAGAAACCTTCTGTTTCTCTCAGTGATCCCTTAGCTCCTTGGTCAGAAGAGAGCAGGCATTTTCTGTCTGGCCAGTACTAGCTTTTGTGCCTGAGACCGCTGAGAGGAGTGCTGAAGAGAAGGGGCCGAAGAGGGGGTGAGAAATTACCTTTGGGCCCTGGAAAGAAGCAGATGCCAAGAATGCTGCTTGCCGTGTCTTTTCTGTGGCCCTCCAGCCCACAGGCTTCCCGTCTGTTCTGCCGGAGCAAAGAGGTCTCTGGGAATGCTGGTCTGAGGCGGAGGAGAAGAAAGAAAGGGCAGCTCCGAAAGCAAAGGCAGAAGCGGAAGAGTCGGAGAGGACCCAGGTACAGGAAGCCTTTCTAAACCTTCAGCCAGGAAAGGCCTTTGCCGTACTGCAGGGGACCTGCGCCTTGAAGGTTCCCCAGGGATGCAGGGTTGGAGGTGCCTTGTTGCTGCCGAGGAGCGGGGCAGGGGCATCGTGACTTTGCTAAAATCTGAAGCCCCCGGGAGGTGCACCTTTCCCTTTCCCGTGGGTTTTGCTGAAAAGACAAGCAAGGCAAGTGAAGAGAAGGGAGCTCGTTTGAGGAATGTTGGAAGAGGAGCCCAGTATTTCCCCTGGAGGTCTTTTCCTGAAGAAAAGAGGCCTAAGAGGCAAAGGAGCACGAGGAATGGAGTGTGTGGTCCGAGAGAAGCGCCAGTGTTAGTAAAGGGCCGTTGGCGGTCTGTTGGGTGTTGGGGAAGCAGGAAGCTGAGCCCTGAGTGCCGAGGACTGCTGCTGCTGGTAAGGGCAGGGCTCACAGGGGGTGTTTAGGGTCATTCAGTGTGCTGTGCTGAAGCCCACAGCAGGGCTGCAGGCATAGCTGCTGTTGAGCCCACAGCAATTCCTTCCCCTCCTTTGCTCTGCTCTGTGCGAGCTCTGTGCCTGAGCAAGAGGGTTTGCCTGGCAGCGCTGGTGAGCCTTGGTGAGGCTGGGACACGCGCTGAGGGCTGCGTGGAGGCGGCTGTGGCCTTTCTCCAGTTACAACTGCAGCGTCCCTCACTGGGCAGGGGTTTCCGCTGCCTTGGGTGCCTGAGGCAGCAGCAGTCTTGGGGGCTGCTGAGGACCCTGCTCCTGCAGGCCCTGGCTGCTCTCGTGCAGGATGTTCAGTGTGTCCGAGTGAGGGGAGACCTGTCATGTAAATGCTGCTCTGATGCCAATGCAGATTCGGCAGATGTCACAGACGCTGACAAACCTGCGGCCTGACCTCTGCCTACCCTCGACCAGCCAGGATGAGAGGGCTGATGATCTTCCTCGAGCGAGAAAGCCAAGTGTGAAGGATGTGTACATCTACCACCTGGGGCCAGAGGAGGAGGAAACAGTGTTTGTTTACTTCTCCCACATAGACAAGCAGGAGAAGGAAGAGCAGCAGTCCTCAGAAGAGACGGTCTGCGGAGTGAGTGTATGTGATTGTGAGGGGGAAACTGGAGCTCAGGAGGGCGTGTGAGGCTTGTGTGCTCTGGGCTGCTGAGCCTGGCAGCAGGATTTCCTTTTGGAGTTCTGCTCTGGCAATGCAAATGCCTTTCGCTCATTCTTGATGTGAGGAAAGAGATCCTAGGGAACAGCAGAGGCCACTGGGGAGCTGCAGCTTTGCCCTGGTGATGGACACATCAGTTTCTGCTGGAGGGGATGGGGGGAGGTTGCTTGCGCCGTATTGAGGTTGCTTTCTGCATTGCAAAGAGCCCCTATGAGAAGTTGTCTGTGGGCTCTATTTGCTTACGGGGCTTGAGGCTGAATATTGCAACTACTAGCTTAAGATTGCTGAGTGTCTGGTGCAAATCAAGCAGCAGAAGAAATAGTGTGCTGCAGGAAGAATCAGCGCGGCTGGACCCCCATCACCAGTCTTTCTCTGGGATGAATGCAGTGCAGGTGTCCTGCTGTGCAAGTCGCTATTCCCTTTGGTCCTTTATGTTGTCAGGAGGGATCAGAGCTTGCGGGAGAAGTGCCACTGGGAAAGCGGAGTGTCACTGGCTGCTGTGTTGGTGCTTGTAGAGAGGCTCTGAGTGTGCTTGGAAGGGAGATTAAAAGCTTCCTTGACCTGTCTTGCAGGTTCAGCAGAGAAGTGAAAGGCAGGCAAGGGTTCGGTCAGGCTCCTGCCTCCCTGCAGCTGCGGAAGAGGAGCTCGGAGGGCAGCTTTGTGAAAAAAGAGCATGCTTTCAGGATGTCGTCAAGTACACCTTGTCATCAGATGAGGAAGAGATTGTGTATGTTTTCTTCTCCCGCATAGAGGAGGAGAAGAAGAGAAGAGCAGCTGAGAGGCGGGAGACACAGGAGAGGGAGTAAGTGTGTGCCAGCTCCAGGAGAAGCCTGGCAGTGTTGAGGGGCAGTGAGGGGCACCCCCGGAGGTGCCAGAATGCCAGGGCCAGGGCCACTGGTTTGAGTCAGGCCTTGATACTACGCACCTCTCCGCAGCCTCGGTGCGTTCAGCCTCAGTCTTGGCCGCACCAGACTCAGTCTCAGGCTGACCAAGAGCTGACCAAGGGCCTGGGGTGGAGCCAGGGCACTGGCTCACATCATAGTGAGCGTGGAAATGCCCTTCAGAAGCACATCCAGACACGCACGGCTGGAAATACTCTTGCTGTATTGCTCTCTCTTTCTCTGTGTGCATCACCCTTAGCATCTTCCTTTCTTGTTCTTTAGCTGTGAGGAGGAGAGTCACCTCCCCAGCCAGCAGGAGAGGCCCCAGTGACTGCCAGCCATCCCGGAACACACGCAGAACTTTGTTCCTGTGGATTAAAGCACCTCTCCAAATGGCCATGACTGTTTCCTTGGCATGGTGCGAACTCTGCTGTTTGCAGTCTGTGAACGTCAGCGGGTCCAAGAAAGGAAAGATCAGGAGCGTGGGCTTGAGTGTCCATGCCTGCTCACAGGGCAGCTCTCTCCTGAGGTCATGCGGTAACTGTTTGTCTGCAGCTGTGCCCATGATGTGTCAGGGACCTCCTGCTCTCTGTGGGTGCCAGTCGGAGGAGTGGAGTCAGCCCTTTCATGACAGCACATCGCCTGCTGCAAGGGCATGCTGCCTTGTCAGGGAGGTGGGAAGAGCTCGTTTGGCCCTCGTGAGGCGGCAAGAGTTGAGCCAGGGCCTCTGTTTCCTGGGGCCAGTGCTGGTCGCCAGAGGGGAGCCCACTCAAGTATGGTGTGCCTGTTTGTTGCACTGAGGGCTTGGTTTTGGGGGTGTGAAGGGAATCCTGGGGATAGCAAGGGCTGGCATTGGAAGCTCACAACCGTGAGGGTGTGGCCAGGGTAGTCCCTGGCTGCCTTGGCTGTAGCGACCATGAAACAGTGGAGTTGCAGACTCTGAGGGGAGTGTGGAAAGAGAGTAGCAGAGTCCAGAGTGGGCACCTTATGTGAGGAAACTTCCCCCTTGTCGGGGAACTGGTAGGGGGATGTCATGGAAGCAGGTCTGCAGGGCAAAGGATCAGGGGAAAACTGGCAGGTATGTGAGGACAGCACCTACTAAGCACAGGGACAACCCTGCTTGATATGCAGGCAAATGAGCAGCGGTAGGACGAGACTGGCTTGGCTGAGCCAGCACCTCCTGGTGGAAGTGCAGTGGAAAAAAAAGGGAGCACAGAGGAGGTGGAAGCAGGGAGAGGCTACAAGGGAGGTACTAGAGCGAGAAGTCCTGGCTGTGCAGGGATGGTGTCAAGAAGGCCAGAGTGCGGCTGGAGCTGAGCCTTGCAAGGGACGTCAAGGAGAACAGGAGCTTCCTGAGCCAAAGGAGTAGGCTGAGAAAGATAGAGGTACCTTGCTGCATGGGGTGGTTGACTTAAGGAGAGGAAAGCACATGCGGCCGAGCTACTCTGTGCCGCCTTAGCCTCAGCCTTCACCAAAAGGTCTCAGGGCCCCTGTGCTTGTGGAAGGTGTTGAAGGAGGAGGAGAGCAAGCAGTAGTGGCAGAGGATGGAGTCAGGGATCTTTGATCCGGCTGGGCAGGCTCTCCGACGCCCTGGAGGACCTCCCAGCAGCTGTCCTCTGGCCTGCCTGCTGCTGGCTTATCAGCTGGCAGAGTCAAGAGGCACCTGCCAGGGAAGGCAGCGGCCATGTGCTCTTTTCCTCCTGCTCACCCACCAGACTGGCCTGGCCAGCCCAGCTGCAGCACCTTGCAGCCCCCGCAGGCCCTCTCTGCACAGAGGCAGAAGCCCTGCTCCTGCAAACCCACCAGCTGCTTTGCTCCTCTTGGCTGCTCTTGCTGCTGCTGAGCCCTGCTCTGCCATCAGGAGCTCAGCTACCACTGTCACCCAGGACATCCTGCTCGGTCACCAGTCTCAGCCTCTCTCCAGCTCACAAGTCAGGCCGAGGATCGAGCACACACTGGACTGTGAGTGCTGTCCTCTCCCTCCATGTTGTGCTCAGGGTGAATGAAGGACTCACCCTGCCATGGGCGGCTCTGGCAGAGCTGTCTGCACCTTAGGCACATGTCACAACAGCGCCCACGTCCCCACACAGGTGCTGGAGCAGGGACTCAGACGGCCTCTTTCACTGTCCCGTCGCACTGTACCCCTTTCTTCTCCCTCTGCAGGAATTCAGAGAAGGACACGCACAACTACCCAGCACAGCTACACGCCCTTGCCTCTTCTGTCCTTCCCATCAGGGATGGGCATGGCACAACCATCTCAGCTCAGGTTCTCCGCGACACGTGTGCAACCTCCATAGTGCTCTTCAGCTTCTCTGGCCATCCCGCATGGTCCAGAAAGGATGTCCCACAGCAGCACGCATGTCCCAGCCACCAGCAGCTCTGCTGCCCCAGAGTCTGCTCTCCAGGGATGGACCTGCAGAGAATTTGCCTTTTGTAGTGACTGAGCTCAAGTGAGAGGAGGGAGCAGAGGAAGTGGCCAGCCATCCAAGCAAGGTTTGAGCCCATGTGCACAGTGCAGAAGGGGTGAGCAGGGCATCGCTGTAACCCTTTGGCCCCCTCTTTGCCCTGCTCTTCAGGTCAGTTGGTATTCTTCAACTTTGTGTGCAACAAATCCAGCTAGAGCACGTGCTCCTGGACTTTTGGCTCTGTTTTTGCACGCCAGGGCTGTGCAACAGTGAGAAGTCTGAACAACGCGTCCTGTGTTCTTGAAGGCAGTGCTGAGTTGCAGAGCCCCACACTCTCCCGTCGGGTGTGAGGAGGGGGAATGTTCCCTTTTCCCTCTGGGTTTCCCAGGTCAGTTCCTGGGGTCCGAAAAGAGCACTCCCTGGGAGAGTCCCAGCACATCAAGGGGCTGGTGCAGGCACGTCCATGAGATGCTTTGGGAAAGCTTGTGGCATTCTCTTGTGGCTCCTCATGGTTCCCTTTCTTCTCTCCTTTGGAGGGGGACACAGGGCAGAAGGCACAGCAGTCACTAAACCTGGATTTACTCTGTTTTAGC
This sequence comes from Rhea pennata, assembly GCF_028389875.1. Lineage (NCBI taxonomy): Eukaryota > Metazoa > Chordata > Aves > Rheiformes > Rheidae > Rhea > Rhea pennata. The sequence continues at coordinate 1,479,445 of NC_084691.1, read as the reverse complement.
TGTAGTCAAGTGTGTGCCTTGTGCTCCGTGGTGATCCTAGCACTGCTGATCTCCTCCCCATTCCCTTCCTGGGTAACACTCTTCAGCAAGACCCAGCTCTGCACGCACGCACGCATACACACACACACACGCGCACACACAGACACAAACACAGGTGTGACTGGGAAGGTCAATGACACCAGCCCTGCCAGCAACAACCCCTCTGTTCACAGCAGCCCAGGTTCAGGAGACAGCCCCCTCCCCGAGCAACTCAGCAGCCTGAAGCAGAGGCACAGGATTAGCGCAGCTTCCTCTGCACTGGTTCAAGGGGACCATGAGCAAAACCCAGGCTGCCGGGCAGCACAACTCCCCAGGCACCCCACCAAGAGGGCACCGTTTCTAGGTGGGCTCCAATCAGCCAGCTTCTGGTTAGCAGCTGAACACGCTGCACCACAGAAAGCCCTAGCAGGGGCCCTCCCGGGGCAGCTCTGGCATCAGGACAGTCAGGAATGGGACCAGTGCTGCAGGAATGGGAACGTCCCTGATCCCAGGCCTGGTGCCAGCCTCAGGGGAGGGCACGCTGCCCTTCAGCAGCTGCTGGGTGCTGGTGGGCAGAGCAGCGCAGGCGGAGGCCTGCTGCCCACCTCAGGGCTGTGGACAGCTCCCTGGCCAGGATGAGAGCCACCTGCTCCCGTGGCCCGTCTGCCGTGCACCCAGGCGGCACTTGGAGCTGTGGGCACATCACCCTGGAGAGGACATTTCCCTCAGCCCACTGCCTCCTGCTGCTGCTGCTGGCGACAGGTGTGACACACACAGCAGTGCTGCACGGGCTGGCAGAGGGGACTCAGGGAAGGGGTTTGTTCCTCTCCATCAACCCTCCCTGGGAGGGCCAGAGCATGCGAGCAGCAACCGCTACAAGACTCTCCTCCTGCCCCCTTCAGCTGCAGAGACAGTGAAGGGGCAGCACTCCATGGGGCAGCCCTGGCCCAGGAGCAGCGCCAGCTAAGAGGCAAGCCCAGCTTCCCCCATGGCAGCCCGCAGCCCAGCACGAGGCTCTGAACGCTGCTTTCTGCTGAAGCTCTCAGAGCACCAGCAGACAACAGGCCTGTGCTCGTCAGGGCCATGTCGTGGGAGGAGAGTGCCCCACACACCATGCCCCCTCCCGCAACAGTGACTCAGATCACCTCTGTGACTGCGGCCTGAGAGGCCATCAGCAGGCAAGCAGGCGGGTGGGCACTGTGAGCTCAGCGGGGGCAGCACAAAACCCCAGCAGAAAGGAGAGCTCCTGAAGAGGGCGGAGGCAGAGGCAGGGAAAGGTGGCTTGGCTGGCAGCTGCTTTGAGAGGTCACTTCTCTTGCAGCAGCCTTTTGGGGTTGCAGGCAGGCAGGCACTGTAAGGTCATGAAGCGGGTGAGAAAACCTTCCCCATGGAGAGGAGAGCTCTGAGGGGAGGGGAGAGGCACAGGAAGGTAGTGGGGGATGACCCCAGAATGATGACCATGTCACTTCTTTTGCACAGTGGCAAGATCTGAGGATTTGAAATTATAACTGTGATACAAGAATGACAGTCACATTTATCATATACATAAAAATATAGAATATATGTTATACTACATACCCCCAATATCTAAAATAACCTCCTCTCTATATACTATATTATACTACATGGCTCCGATCTCTAAGATAAGCAATTCTTGGAGGTGACAACATTCATCTGGAGAACACTCAACACCTGCCACTCTGCAGGCAGCATGGCTTTGTCCATTCTCCTCCTACATGCATGCAAAGCAGGACATCTCAGCAAAAAGACTTTCACTTCAGTAATAACAGCTTGCAAGCCCCTGAGGAAAAGCTGCACCTGAAAACAACTACTGGTCTAACAGGGCAAAGAGTAAAACACATTCCTCCCCAAGAGACACAAGCAGCAGACACATCACCCTTCCTGGGAAAGCTGCATGCATGACTACCTCTCTGAAGTGCTTGTACACCAAGGCATGCAGCATGGGGAATAAACAGGAAGAACCGGAGATGTGTGTGTGGTCGCAGGGCCATGATCTCGTTGCAATTTCAGAGGTACGGTGTGATAGCTCGCCTGACTGGAATGCTGTCATGGATGGCTATGTGCTTTTTAGGAAAGACAAGCCAGGAAGGCGAGGTAGTGGGGAGTTGCCCTTCATGTGAGAGAGCAACTGGAATGCATCGAGCTCTGCCTAGGGGTGGTGGAGGAGGAGGCAGTCGAGAGCTTATGGGTGAAGAACAAAGGGCAGGCTAGCATGGGGGACACTGCCGTGGGTGTCTACTGCAGGCCACCTGACCAGGAAGAGGAAGTCAGTGAGGCCTTCTACAGACAGCTGGAAGGAGCCTCACGATCACAGGCCCGGGTTCTCATGGGAGACTTCAACCAATAAGCACGATTGCAACCCTGGAGTTCAGGAGGGCAGACTTTGGGCTCTTCAGAGACCTACTTGGAGGAATCTCATGGGTTAAGGGCATAGAAGGAAGGAGGGTCCAGGAGATCTGGCTAGTATTCAAGCATCACTTCCTCCAAGCTCAAGAGCAGTGCACCCCAAGGAGAAAGAAGTCCAGCAAAGGGGGCAGGAGACCTGCAGGGGTGAGCAAGGAGCTCCTGGCAAAACTCAAACAGAAGCACAAAGTACAGAGAATGTGGAAGAGGGGACAGGCTACTTGGGAGACTTATAGGACTGCTGTCAGAGTGTGTAGAGATGTAGCCAGGAAGGCGAAGGCCCATTTGGAGTGGAGTGTGGCAAGGGATGTTAAGGACAACAGGGCGGGCTTCTTCAAATACATCAGTAGCAAGAAGAGGGCTAGTGAAAATGCGGGCCCACTACCAAATGGGGCGGGGGCCTGTTGTAGTTAGATTCCCGGGGGCCAAACATCCGGTTTGGCCAGCCAGCACAAACTCACACACAAACACTGTTCAGTAGCAAGCAGTTTATTAGTAGATACTTACAAACAGACCGACCCGATGGTAATCTCAAGAAGGAGATTCTGGAAGCCACAGAATCTATATGTATCCAACTGCTGTTCTTTCCCATGGATTTCCAAGACCTTGTTAGTTACTTATTTGTATGCCGCTTAACACAGCGGTATTGTTCTAGGCACTAAAAAGTTACAACACTAGACCATTCTCACCAAGTATCAGGTATTACAGATACAAAAGTTACAATACGGACCATTCCCATGAAGTATCAGGTAGTACGGATACAGAGCCCTGGTGACAAAGGCTACAGAGAAGGCAGAATTACCGAATGCCTTCTTTGCTAAAGTCTTCACTGCTAACGGCAGCCCTCAAGAATCCCGGAGCCTGGAAGCAAAGGGAGAAAGTCTGGAGAAAGGAAGACTTTCCTTTGGTTGAGGAGGAGAGGATTAGAGATCTGGGCAAGCCTGACATTCACAAATGCATGGGCCCAGACGGAATGTGCCCACGGGTACTGAGGGAGCTGGCGGATGTTGTTGCCAGGCCATCCTCCCTCAACTTTGAAAAGTCCTGGAGAACTGGAGAGGTGCCTGAGGACTGGAAGAAAGCCAGTGTCACTCCACCCTTCAAAAAGGGCAAGAAGGAGGACCCAGGCAACTATAGGCCGGTCAGTCTCACCTCCATTGCTGGAAAGGTGATGGAACAGCTCATCCTGGATGTTGTCTCCAGACACATGGAGGAAAAGAAGGTGATCAGGAGTAGTCAGCATGGATTCACCAAGGGGAAATCCTGCTTAACCAATCTGATAGCCTTCTCTGATGGCGTGACTGGCTGGGTAGATGAGGGGAGAGCAGTGGACGTGGTGTCCCTTGACTTCAGCAAGGCTCTGTATCCGTGCTACGTGATACTTGATGGGAATGGTCCGTGTTGCAACTTTTGTATCTGTACCACCTGCTATTTGGTGAGAATAGTCTAGTGCTGTAACTTCTTAGTGCCTAGAACAATACCGCTGTGTTAAGCGGGATACAAACAAGTAACTAACAAGGTCATGGAAATCTGTGAGAAAGAACAGCGGTTGGTCACATATAGATTCTGTGGCTTCCAGCCACAGAATCACCATGAGAAGCAGTCAACATGAAGGTCAGAAGCTGAAGAGTAGTGAAATAGCGACCCCCAAAGTCAAATGTGGCCCCGAAATAAGTCTGCACGCGTGTGCAGTATCAGAGCCCGGTTATGCAACCGGGGCGGAGTTGGGCTAGACTCCCTGCACTTGCTGGCCCCAGGTGCCGGGACTCTCGCCTACTGCAAGTAATCATAAATGCCGGAGTTTTCCAAAGGAGGGTGAGGCTGCTACACAACAGAGGACCACGTTGCCTCCTCGGGGACGCCCGAAAAGATTGTGCCTGCCAACTCTCCCTCTCGCCATGCAGATGATCAGGACAAGCACTGAGGTGGTCCTTCTCGAGATTACCATTGGGTCGGTCTGCTTGTAAGTATCTACTAATAAACTGCTTGCTATTGAAGAGTGTTTGTGTGTGTGTGTGTGTGAGTTTGTGCTGGCTGGCCAAACCGGATGTTTGGCCCCCGGGAATCTAACTAGAACAGGCTCTTGACACTGTCTCCCCTGACATCCTCCTAGAGAAGCTCAAGAAGCGTGGGTTAGATGAGTGGACACTGAGGTGGATTGAGAACTGGCTGAAAGGCAGAGCTCAGAGGGTCGTCATCAGTGGTGCGGAGCTGGAGGCCTGTGGCTATTGGAGTTTGCCAGGGCTCAGTACTGGGTCCCATCCTGATCAACTTCTTCATCAATGACCTGGACGAAGGGACAGAGTGGCTCCTCAGTAAGTTTGCAGATGATACCAAGCTGGGAGGAGTGGCTGCTACAGCTGAGGGCTGTGCTGCCATTCAGAGAGAGCTGGCCACGCTGGAAGGCTGGGCGGCGAGGAACCTCCTGAGGTTCAACAAGGGCAAGTGCAGAGTCCTGCACCTAGGGAATAATAACCCTCGGCACCAGTACAAGCTGGGGGCTGACCTTCTGGAGAGCAGCTCTGCAGAGAAGGACCTGGGAGTGCTGGTGGATGACAAATTGACCATGAGCCAGAAATGTGCCCTTGTGGCCAAGAAGGCCAATGGTATTCTGGGGTGTATTGGGAAGAGTGTTGCCAGCAAGTCGAGGGAGGTGATGCTGCCCCTCTCCTCAGCCCTGGGGAGGCCTCATCTCAAGTACTGTGTCCAGTTCTGCATTCCCCAGTAGAAGAGAGACATGGAGCTGCTGGAGAGAGTCCAGCGTAGGGCTACAAAGGTGATCAGAGGGCTGGAGCGTCTGCCCTCTGAGGAACGTCTGCGAGAGCTGGGCCTCTTCAGCCTGGGGAAGAGAAGGCTGAGGGGGGATCTTATCAATGTGTATACTTATACATCCTCCCTTATACATCCTGGGGAGGGTGTCAAGGGGATGAGGCTAAACTCTTTTCAGCTGTCTCATGCGAAAGGACAAGAGGCAATGGGCAAAAAATGAACCACAGAAAGTTCTGCCAGAGTATGAGGAGGAATTTCTTCACTGTGAGAGTGACAGAGCCCTGGAACAGGTTGCCCAGAGAGGTTGCGGAGGCTTCTTCTCTGGAGATATTCAAAGCCCACTTTGATGCAACCCTGTCTAACATGCTTTAGGTGACCCTACTTGAGCAGGGAGGTTGCACTAGATGATCTCCAGAGGTCCTTTCCAACCTTACCGATTCTAGGATTCTATGATTCTGTGATTCTACGGAGACGGCTACAGCTTTCAGACAGCTCCCACGAGGAGAGGGCTGGAGCTTCAGTTAGGCTCCTGGCCAGGGCTGGAGGTGCCAGGGCAGACTGCTCAGCGGAAATGAGTCCTACTCAGTGCACGCCAGGCCCTGATGTTCCAGGCCACAGTTTCTGCAGTTCCCTCCTGCAGTCGCTCCAGTTTTGCAGTGCCTCCCTTGAACTGGCACGGTCACAACTGGACACAGGCGAGGCCTAGCAACTGTGGCGTGTCAGCTCACATTGCTCCATGTGCTCGCACTACAGGAGCTGACGCAGCAAGCACACAGCTGCTGAGGCCAAGAAGGAGAGCAGACCACTCTGTGCTCACGCTGACTGCCCCTCTTGTCTAGTCTTCCACTGCTGCCAGCAGGTGCAGAAGGCAAGAGCCAGCCAAGCCCTCCAGCAAAGCCAAACCCAAATCCCAACCCAAGCCTTGTGCAGACCACAGGAGAGCGGGACTGGGACTGCTGTGGCTTCACACTGGCTTAGGTACTTAGCGGGGGATGTTGTGTGTTTAGAAAATATGAGTGCATGGCACTCAACTCTGCAAAGATCCTTGGCAGCGTGTTCCCTGGAGCATTCAGACACTTCTTGGGGAACTTCCTTGAGCAGTGCAAGCTACTTGGTACTTCTACAATGCACTTGTTATGTGTATAGTCAGGCAGGGCCGCCTCTGGCCACACTGCCTGCATGCAGGCAGCTCCACTGCCTTAGTAGTTACTATGTGGGTGAGGAGTGGGAAAGGCAGGACAGCCTCAAGCCCTCTGGGTCTCCCACCACTGCTGAAGAAGGGAGAGAGTGGGCACACTCTTGCTGAGAGGCCTGCTTTCAACTCCTCTGCTCTGCCCGCTGCAATGTATTCCCTGCCTTGGCGTGCTGCTCTCCCATGAAATGAGAACTTGCAGGCTATCCACTCAGCTGCAAAAGCTGCAGCTGCACTAGCTGGGGCTTTCGCTTGGAGTCCAAGGACCCTGCCCTGCCCCCAGAGCCAAAGACAGGGCCCATCTTTCAACGCTGCCAGAAAGGTCCTTTCCTCAGGAGAGATGCAAGCGGAACTAGCACTGCAGGAGCTGAGGGCTGAGGCAGGCTCACTGGCCCTGCAGAGACAAGGTGGCACATGCCTCTGCTACAGATCACAGGACCTGTGGAGGATCCTTTTCAAAGAGTCTCCTTCCTCCTTTACTCTGCAGAATGTTCTCGGAGCAAGCCGAGTGCCCTCAGACTTCCTGGATGCATAGCCATGCTTTGCAGAGACCCAGCTCCTCTCCTGCCTCTCTCTTCAGATGCTCACCACGCACATGCCCTATAGTCTGCCTCAAGAATCAAGCTCCAGGTGGGGCAAAAAAACATGAACGAGAGCTGCCACATCTTCTCTTTTTATTCCGAATTACAGAAACTCTCATCTTGTGGCTCAGCTGGTAGTTCTGCCTTGTCATCACCCCATGAACCTGCACTCGATAAATGCACGTGTACCTGGGGTTCCCCTAGTTGCTCTGCACCTGGAATTCGATGTAGCGGAAGGCTCTGGGCAGCTGCTTCTGTAAAGGAAACAGGCATCCTGTTGAGGCAGCCATCGTTGCTCGGGTGGAAAGAGAGACAGCACAGCAAGGGCGCTTCCTCTGCCAGCCCCATCCCTGCTGGGGAACCAAACGCAGCCCTGGCAGAGGAGGCAGCCGTGCTTCCCCTGCCAGAGCCACAAGGCACAGGATGCTTTGGCTCATCCTCCACGCTCTGTCGTCCAAGCACTTGCAGGCAAACCTCAGTCTGCTGCTCGCGTCGTGCCCACACGCACTCCCGGTACCTTGAGGCGGAAGGTCTGAACAGCCTCCTGGTCCACCTCAAACACAAAGAGCCCCAGGAGAGTTTCTGCTGCTGCTTCCTCATCCACGCCCTCAAAGGCAAGTGACAAGGGGAGCACGTCATGCTCAAGCAGAGCTGAAGGAAAAGTGTCTGCTGAGGTGCAACCGGGCAACCCTGCCTCGTGTGCCGCTCCTCTAGCAGGAGCCGAGAAGAGCTTAGTGTGGGTGTGGGTGAGGCTGCTCTGAGCAAGCGCTCCAAGACCCTTGGCCAGAGAGCATTCAGCAAGCCCGAGTGGCATACCACCACCGTGGGCCACCCCACGCAGGGGATGCAATGCTCTGCAGAAACCAGCCCACGCTTCTCTGGGAGAAGCCGCCAGGAGATACAAGGCTCCTTTGCAGCTTTCGGCCAGGGCCGCTGGGCCTCGTTCCCTCCCCGCCCCCCGCGGAGGTGCAAGGCAGAGACTTACGGAGACAGCAAAATCTTTGGGGGCGCTGCTGACTTCCCCGGAAGGAGAGACTGCCTTGGAGATGTGCTCCACAGTGACAGCCATTGGCCAGATCTCCTCAGGCAACCGAATGACCACTTGGCCCTCTGCTCCTTGGAAAACCCAGCAGTGTCCGGAGGAAGTAGGCAGCTGAAACCAGAAAGTAGCCTCCTTCAGTGGCAAGGCACTGCAAGAGCCCACAGAACTGGCGGCTTTGCGAGCAGCACAGGCCTGCCTTAGTCTCTTGGCTGACATTCTGCATGCAAAGGCACACCAGTGGATGAAAGGGACAGGAGGAGACTGGTCAACTTGATTTCAGAAGATGGAAATCTTCATTAGCAAACAGTTAGGCTCTACTGCCTTTGCAAAACCCTGCTCTGATTTTGCACAGCATTCAGAGACAGGGCAGGTCTCCCTAGTGGACCTCACCCCAGGAGCCTTCAAAGACTGCGCGGGAGAGACGAGGCTCCCGTCTGTCGCCACGCTTCCTGCAATGCGACACATCCTGCCAGCCTTGGGGGCCTGCAGGAGGTCCTGTCCTTGCCTCAGTGGCTTGGCAGCCCCCCCCCCACACACAGCTTCCTCTTTCTCTGGCAAGGGACCACTGGAGTTGAGGAGGGAAAACGCAGCTGCCAAGAACAAAGGTCCCCAGCAAACTGCCAGCAGGGGTTGTGGGCTGGCTCCTGCCATTGGCTTCAGCTCTGTTGCCCTCCAGGAGGGAAGGCAGCACTGGGGGGAAGTGCAGGTGATGCTCTGGCAGAGGGTGAGCCCTGCAGGGCTGAGCAGTCCTGCTGCTGCGAAGGGAGGGGCTTGGGGCTTGGGGCCCCAACTTGAAAGCAAGGCACTGCCTTGGAAGTCATGCTTTCCACGCTATTACCTGCAAAATAGTATCCGGAGGGTTGGCCACCAACAAGAACGGAACGCAAAGCCAGCAAGCCTCACTGCCTTGCCCGCTGTAGGTGCTGGATGTTCTCTCCTCGTCGATGGTAGCCCCTGAAATGCACATGCAAAGCAGCTGCCTAGGACAGGCCGGAGGCTAGCAGAAGCACTGAGCTAGCCGGTATTTCTGAGGCTGCAAGCCCGGCTGCGCAGCCTTTCTGGCAGGGCCATACAGCAGGCGAGTGCCAGCAGGCTTTCCCTACGCACTCCTGTGCTTTTCAGAGCCCAGTCCATCGTCTCCAGGTACTTTGCCCCTATCTGCTCAAGTGCTTCTCAAGTTGAGAAGGGCCTGGGAAAAACATTGCCAAGGCAGAGACGGAGGTGAGCACGGAGAATGACACACACTCATCGAGGGGCACTTCGGCATGAACACTGAGGGCTTGCCCAGAGCAAAGGAGAGCCTCGGGGTCAGTCCACCAAAGGCAAGGCTTGCTGAGAAAGGCACCACCCCTTTGGGTCAGTGCTTTCTGACGAGCCGAGTGAGGACTCGCGGAGAACAGCAGTCTCCAGAGCCACGCTGCAGACCTGCCTCAGGTCACCAGTCAGGGCCCCAAGGAGCCCCGAGAGCCAGCTGCATGCTGTGCAGCAAGAGGACAGAGCTGACTCTCCAAAGGGCCAAGAGGAAGCAGCAGGAGGGAGCCTCCAAATGATAGCAAGGTCTTTGATGAAATGCCAGCCTCCCTACCGCTCTCTTCTTCTTGACCATCTCACTCTCCTCCAAAACCTCTTCCACCGACTGCAGGATGGCTTCCTTCGCAGCACCCGTCTCGGCACGTAGGCGAGCCACCTGCTCTTCTAGGAGCTCCTGCTCACGGATCTTCTCCCGCAGCAAGGCCAGCGAGTTACTGAAGACAAAGGGTAAGCAGATCTTGTCCAACAGCTGCCCAGCCCCTGCAGGCAGGCTCCCAACGCACTCACGAGCAGGGTTGTGCTCTTCCACTTCCCTCCCTCCCTCTGACACAGATTGTCCCCAACACTGCACAGGAAGTGATCAAGCAAAGGGTTCAGGAGTGCTCCACTCGCAGGGCAATGGCAAACTCATGCTCCATTTCCATCCTGCTACAGCTCTCCAACACCACACATCACTTTTTCCTTTTACTTCTGCCTCCTCTTGCAGCAGCAGAACGGACAAATAAATCAGAGGAACTCAGACCTTCCAGACATGGGCTCTACCAAGGAGGGATGTGTTTGCTTGGTCTTCAGAGTCTGTGTGGTTTTAATCGCATTCCCTTCCAAACGGGCACTGCTGCCCTTCGCTTACGACCTGCTCTGTTCCACTCGCTCCTCCACGTCTGCCTACGGTGCCACCAGTGCTGCAGCTCTCACCCCTCAGGCCTTCTCAGCCCCTCTCAGTCCGCAGCACAGACCAAAAACCCCCTCTGTGTCCCTGGGATGCTCACAGGCAGCAGCCACCACAGCCCAGCACAGAGCTTTCTCACCCGCCCCTCCCCTCCTGTCCCCTCCCGTCCCCGAGTCTCGCCCAGGCCCCAGAGCAGAGCGGGGCCCTGCGGCAGCAGCGCCCGGCAGCAGCGTTTCCCCGCGGACGCTGCCCTGCAGCACAAGTGCCGCAGCCCAGGGCCAGCGCGGGCGCCGCTGCCCCTCGCTCACGGCCTGGGCCGCGGGCAGCAGCCACCGCCGCAGGCTCCACGTACAGGAGCAGCTGCCGCGCGGCAGCGTCGCTCTGGGCTCCCTGTGCAGCCGCCGCCAACGCCCGTCGCTGCCGCAGCTGCTTCTCGGCGGCCGCAGAGCGGCGCCGCGCCAGGGCCAGGCGGCGGCGGGGCCAGCGGGCACCTGCGCCGGCACCATGGCCACACGGGCCCCGCCCCCACCGCCGGAAGTGACGCCTCCCGCGCCCAGGACCCTCCCACCCGGCGCTCCCCCATTGGCTCCCGTGGGGCTGGGAAAGACGGAGGCGGGGCGGGCGTGAAAGGGTCGTCAGTGCGCGTGCGCTGGGCGGGCCTGGGGCCGCGGGGGGCGGGTCCCCGAGGGGAGGGGCGGAGCAGTGACGGGGTGGGGCGGAGCATGCGCACTGGCACGGAGGAGGGCGGCGAGGGGCGGGGCCGGGGCGGGGCGGGGCCGGGAGGCGGCTGCTGCGGCGCGGGGCGGCGTCTGCCGGCGCGGGGCCGCCCGGAGCCTTTAGCCGCGGCGCCGGGAGCTGCAGCGCCGGGGCCGAAGGCCGCTGTCGGGGCGGAGCGAGCGGCTGTGCGTGCGGGGGGGCCGGAGCCGCCGCAGCCCGGCCGTGTGCCAGGAGCGGCTGGGCGAGGCCCGGCCGGGCCTGGGCCGCCTCCGGCCCCACGGGAGCCCCCGGCTCTTGCGCCCCTGCTGCGGGCGGCCCCGTGGCTCGGAGCCGCCTGCGGTGGAGGCTGGTCAGGGCCGTCTCGGCTGCGCGGGGACCCTCAGCATCAGTGTCAGCACAGGAGCTTCACCCCCCCCGCTCCTCCGTCCCACACCGGGAGCCCCAGGGAGCCCCAGAGCAGCCCCAGAGCAGCACACGCAGGGGAGAAAGGAGGGGAAACGCTGTGATGCAGCTGCGGGGGGAAGCCCAGGCAGCAGAGACCGCCAGGCCCTCGGCACAGCACACCGAGCAGCGGCAGGGCAGCGGCACCCGGGCCCGCGCCAGGAGCTGTGCCCCTCTGCTCTGCCGGAGGTCTGGCTGCAGCGCAGGGGGCTCGTGGCCTGGCCCCGGGGCCTGCAGTGTGGCGGCTCTGCGGGTGGCAGAGGGCACGCGGGTCTTGCTTTGAGGGGGATGGCTGCACGGGAGGGGTGTGTGGGCGTTGGCCAGGTTCCCCCTCCCGCAGCATTTCTGCTTGAGTTTCCGCTCCTTCTGTGGCCCTGGCTCCAGTGCCTGGAGCTTTTCCTGCAGCAGCTCTTTCCCTGTGCTGCGTCTTGGCCCTGTCTTGAGTCCTACCGTCTGAAATAGCAGCATGTGCTGAAGGAGAATGAGTTTCCAGAGGGATGAAGTTGCCTTTAGCACAAACTTCCCAATTTCTTCAGCAGGACTTCAGTAGCATCTTGACGGCAAATATTCCGTGTGTCCTACGAAAGCTGCAGTTCTGTTGTAAGAAGTTTTTGTGCATCTGATCCAAGAGGGAGAGAGCGCAGCAGTGATGGTACCAGCTGCCCTGGGGAGCCTAACTTTGGCAAAAGCATGATTTCTGTTGAAAAAAGACCAAAGTATCCCTGGAGCACCTGCTATTCTTTTGGAAAGGAAATAGAAAAACCAAATACCAAAAAGGAAAAGAGCCCTTAGAAACTGCTTTCAGTCTCTGTTCCTGAGGCAGAAGTTTTCAGAAGGCTTCCTCTTTGTCTTAGCCGACGTACTGCTTTGACTCCTGCCTTCTGCTTGGTGGGGAGGTGTGCAGCTGAGAGTTTTTGAAAGACCTAGTTGCTGAGCCCTTCTTGAGCAGTGGGTTATTTCCGTGTGTGGATGGGTTGCATTTCCGTCCTTCTTAGTTCCTCACCTCCTAAGGCATTTCTACCCCCGGTTTGAGTGTGTTCAGAGCGGAGATCTGTGGAACACCTCGGAGGGTCTCTTGTGTCTTAAAGATGGTCCTTCGGGCATCTTTTTGAAATCCTGGGAACTTGCATTTAACCTGATGCCAAGTGCCAGGTTGACAGCGCTGAGCGGGGATTCCCTGCCAGTTTTCTGCACAAGCAAACTGCCAAGGGCAGGACCGTGGTTTCAAGGTGCTGGAAGAATGTTTCAGTCACTGCGAAGGAATTGGTGGAGGTTTTGTGGCAGTCAGTTGTCAGCGCTTCCTGCCCTAGTGATGGCAGCCACGTCGGCTGTGTCGCCGTGGGGCGAGTGCAGCACCGTGCCCACCGCCCTCCCTCACCACCAGGTTTCGTGCACCGGACCATGGCCAGGTGAGAGCAGCCATAATGCCCAGCCCAGGCAGGACCTCCAGTGGGGTCATCCCTGCTGCACGACCTGCATGGGGTCAGGGGCAGCCCCCGAGCATCCCATGCAGTGCCTGCCTCCAAGTGGGCGAGGGGGGCGTGGGGACGAGTATGGCTGTGCCCCTCTGTGACACGGGCTGTGCTCACAGGGGACATCCCGTGTCACAGTGACCGCTGCCCTCTCGCACACGGACACAGCCTCTCCACACACGTCCTGGCCAGGCTGGCGGAGCCCAGGCACTGGAGCTGCTCTCGGCACCAGTCTGCTGCGAGGAGCCGCCAAGGCCGAGCGGGAGTCAGCGAGGGGAGGCCGGGGCAGCACGGGCTACCGTGAAGTGTGGAAGAGGAGGAGGAAGAGGAGGCGGTGGTGTTTCCTCATCACCTCCTGCTGTAGGGGTGACCCAGAGCAGGGAGGAGAAGGATGGAGCTCTGGGACGCTGGCCACGGGAGGCAGCGTGGACAGCGGGTGCCAACGCTTCCCTTAGAGGGTAAGAAGTTTGGGAGCGCTTCCCCGGGAGCTGTCACAGAGATCATTAATGCTGAACATGGCTGTGGAAAGTGTGCTTGGAGGGAGCTGGAGGCTGCGGCCAAAGCCCCGACTGATGGTCCTCTCTGGCTCAGGTGCCAGTGTGGCTGCCAGGACTCCTGCGTCCCAAGCATGATGCCCTGCCATCTCGTGGCACCGCTGGGCAGAAGTCCCGGTGGTGAGGGACCCTGCTGGCCTGGCAGAAGGGGCTCGGGCAGCCCAGCTCCTGCTGGGGGAAAGAGCTGGAGCTGCTGCAGTAGTCGTGCAGAGCCTGGGCATGCAGGGATGCCATACGGGCAGACTTGCCCTGCAGGGGAGACCCTGCGGATGCTCTGAGCCCCTGAACTGCCATGGGCACAGCATCGTGCCCTCGGCATCGTGGAAATGCATTGCCAATATCCCAAGGGAGGGGGCCGCCCTGTTAGAGCTGCGTCTGGAAGGAAAGGAGCCCTGCCTGAAGAAGGCTGAGGGGTCCTGCAGCTGTTGCTGGGCTCTGGAGAGGCTGCTGGGAACACCTGTGCTGGAAAGGAAACCTTGGACTTCTGTTCAGCTCAGCAGGGCTTTTTGGGCAGGATCCCAGCCACTGCCTCTACTCCTTCCCCTTGGTTCTCCTTGTAGCTGCAGACTGGTAGAGCAGGCTTTGAGCTCGGGGCACACTGTGGATGTCCCATGGAAAGGTGTCTGCGTGCTAATGGCTCTGTTTCAGCTCCAGACCCCTCCAGGGAGCAGATACAAGGTTCTCACCTCAAGGTGGTTCCCACCTTAGCTGCTGAGTGCCTGTCGGCACTGGGCTGACATTGGGGAGGGGGAGGCTCTTTGAAGACGCTTGCACTTGCCATCTCCTTGCTTCGGCATGTGCTGAACGGTTGTGAGGTGGCCCACCCTAGCATGACGTGCCTTTCCCTTATTTTGCAGAGCACCTTGCTATCTGGGAAGGTGTATCGGACTACATTGTACGGCAGCTGATGCTGAACCAGGTGGGTTTGCCGTCCTGGGCCTCCTCAGGAAAGCCTTCTTGTGCATGTTCTGTGAGGGGAGGGATGACCTCTCTGCTTTTCCTGGTAGTTTGGAGAGGGTGAAGAGGAGAGGGGTGAACATCTCTAGGAAATTCTTCCAAAGAACCTCTCCAGGGCTTCTCCAAAGCGTTCCAAGGGTGGGCAGGCCACCAAGCACCATTGCCATGCGCTCACAGGTTAGCAGCCTCTCCACCTAAGAGTCTCATACGTCTCCTCTTCTTTGCTGTTTTCAGGGAGTCCGAATTATTCGGCTTGGGACCTTGGACGTTGTTACTGAGCAACTTGGGGGTGGGAAGGCTGGTCTCCTGACTGTTCGCAGACCCGTCTTCCGCCTTGCGCAGAATATTGCAGCGGTTCACGGCCTCACCCACCGTGAGGCCTACGCTCCTGGTAAGAAGACAGGTGGAGACTGTTGCTTGCCCTGGGGACCTCTCTGGGGAGTGCACAACTGCTGTTTGTCAGTGACTGTTAGAAATTGAGAATTGCGTCACCAGGTCCTGAGAACAGCTTCCGATTTTTTTAAATAATCCAGACGTCATTATGCGCATTACCACTATACTCCCTCTCTGGATGTCTTGCTTGAACAGCTGTGCACTTCTGAGGTGCTGAGGGTAGCTGGAAGGCTCTGACGGGCTGCAGTGCAATGCTTGTGTTCTCCTTCCTCCTTGAAGCCATGAGACATGGCACAGCTAAAGCTCTCCCAGGCTGGAATGCACAGAGTGGAGGAACTTGCCCCCCTTGCTGCTCTCCTTGTCCTGCCGTCATGTGTCATGTTCCTAGGAGATGGCAGGGACCCGTTCCTTCTAGCTGTGTGGGGAAGAAAATGTTGCAGTACACTTGGCACACGCGCTTGTAGAGTGCTTGGGAGTTGTCCTGGGGAGGGATGGTGTCAGCTTCCCCCATGAGCTTTTCCCGCACGTTAAAGAAGACAGCCCCGAATCAGGGTCCTGCTTGGAGAGCTCCAAGCTGCTGACACTCTGGTCTTGCCTGCTCAGGCGCTCTGTTAGTGACTGTGTGGCTCTTCTGCTGCTTCCTAGGTCACAAGCAAGCTGAGCCCCTGAAGTATGCTCGCATAGCCTCGGACATCTCTGTGCCTCGGAAAAGAGTGCAGGCCTGCATAGAGGAGACCGTGCATCTTTTCTGCCGCTGCCTGGAGAGCGGGAAGAATGTTGCCTTTGTTCTGAAGCACGTTGGCATGCTTGTCATTCAAGGAAGCAACGTGAAAATGAGGTTCTACAGAGACTTGCTGCAAAGGCTGAATGGGACGGCACAGCTGGTAGCAGCTTCTCTTAGGGTACCGTTTCCATTTCTGTGCCGCTGCTTCTAGTCCTTTGGAAATCCTAGCCAAGTGGATGGATTTTTACTGGCCTGCCACGACCTTTCTGGGCACCCGCATAGCTGTGGCCTCGAGTACCGGCAGCTCCCTGCCCCGTTCTTCTGGAACATTCTGAGACCTTGGTGGCGGAGCAGAGCCTGGGAATTTCTGTACTGGGTCCAACCAACGCTCCCTGCAGCCCAGGGTCCCGTTGTGATGTGGTCAGGGAAAAAGATCAAAGGAAAGGGCAGGCTGATTATGTATTTTCTTCCTGGAGATCTCGCCTTCCAGCAAGCTACAGTTTAGCGCCTTTTTGCGTTAGGATCATGTTTGGATTGGTGACGGGAAGCGGAGACACAAGCAGACCAAGGCCCAGCTGGCAGCAGACCCCTTTTGCCGCTGTCACTGTGTTGGTCTAGTTGTGCTGAGCAGCTCTTCCGAGGGCCCCTGGAGGCGGAGGAGCCCAAAGCAGGGCTTTTCCTGATGTGTGCATCTGCACGCTGCTAGTGGTGGCCACAGAGAACATTATTGCAGCCCATGCTCTTCCCCAGGTCTGTAGCTGAGCCCCGTCCTTCCCGTGGGCTTTCAGGTGCAGCCAGAAAGAG
Organism: Rhea pennata; assembly: GCF_028389875.1. NCBI lineage: Eukaryota > Metazoa > Chordata > Aves > Rheiformes > Rheidae > Rhea > Rhea pennata. The sequence goes on along the minus strand of NC_084691.1, from coordinate 1,463,157 downwards.
GACATGTGAGAGCAGTTCAAGCTGAGCCCCTTAGGACTAAGCTGGAGATGCAACTTAGCCGTAGCCCGGCCCTGGTTCCCAGCTCTGTCTCTTCCTTCCGTCCGAGTCTGTGGTGTCTCTTCAGGCCATTCTCTGGGCCAGGGGTTTTCTGCCGCCTTTGTTCCAGGGAGTCCCAGGGCAGGACCCTCAGCAGCCCCTTGAGTACACCGCAGAGGTTTGGCCCTCCCAGTTGTTACCCACTGTACAAAGGCAAAGGCTGGGCTTTTTCTCTCACCACCTCAGGGGTGCAGAGGCAGCGGCCTGAGTGTGAGGAGACCCTGGGGGGGGGCGGGTTACTGCCACCGCTGAGCTGCCCTCTGTTCTCAGCTCACGAGGCATCAACTCAAGGCATCCGGGAAAAGGCAGCAGCCAGGAAGGCTGGCTAGTGCAATGCCTTCTCCTGTGCTTGCCTCCATCGGCCTCTGCATTGGGAAAGACCTGGTGCCTGGGCTGCGTCTCTGGATTCCTTCCCTTGCCCAAAGCCTGCCAGTGCTCTTACCCTTGCTCACTGATTTCCCGGCAGCTGCTACGGTGTCTCCGTGAGGGGCTGCTGAGAGGAAGGCAGTTCTTTGTTGCAGCATTGCTGAGAGGAAGCTGCTTCTCTGAGCAGTGGGAAGATTTGCTGCCCTTGTGAGCCCTGAGCTACTCGTCTTGGCATCCTCTCACCTGTGTCTCTCGCCTTGCAGATGCCAGCGATGAGGGATTCAGTCCTCTCAGGCACCAGAACTGCTGCTTCTCAGACCCTTTCTGGTCGTGTCATTGTCTTTCCCGAGTGAGTACATTTGCTTCTTAGCGGCTGGCTCCCACAGGAGATGGGAGGTGGTGTGCAACGGCAGCCGAGAGGACTGAGGTTGCAAGGAGCTTTCTCACGGGAAGGAGGGGGAAGGCCTGGAAGAGCTTGATGAGGAAGCTGGTGCCCCCCGGCGGGTGGTGGTGGGTTTGTGGTTCCAGGAGGACTTCTGCACGTTTCTCAGCTTGCTACTACACTCGTCCAGGATGGGGCATAGTCTGCTTTGGAAAAAGATGGGCTTCAGAGAAGCTCCCCAGTACCACTGTGTGCCCATTATTCCCCCAAGGTGCCAAGGAAGGGTGGTGCCCTGCGTCCCGAGTGATGTGTTTTTCCTGTGTCCAGGTACAAGCTGGAGAGTGTAGCTGGGAGACCAGCTGTGAGGCGCGTGGCACGTGCGAAGGCGAGGCAGGAAGAGGAGAAGAGAGAGGCTGACTGCGGTGGCAAGAAAGGTAATGGCAGAGCTGATTAGTGTCCGGGGTTTGTGCCTTGGCCGCCAGGGCTCCTGGCTGGGGCATCAGAGCCAGGGTGCCAGTGTGATGGCTCGGGCAGCCTGAGGCACTAGACGTGATGCTGCTTAGCCGTTCTGGGAAAGCTCATGAGGGAAGCAGGCCTCAGGGCAGCCCAGCCCTCCCACCTGCAGTGGATGCCTCCGAGTTACACTTTCCCCCACTTGCAAGGGGAATCCATGCCCTGGTGTGCATTGGAAGCTACTCCTGTGTTGGAGGAGGCGGTGCAGAAAGGAGTCAACCGTGAGGCCAGTCAGAGGTTGGGCCTGGAGCTGTAGGTAACGCAAGGGTTCACCTGTCTCAGGGATTCGTGTGTTTGTCTCTGAGGGGAAGAGTCACCTTGAGGAGCTGGTGAAAAGTCTGGCAAGCTGTGCCACGACTTCCTTTCATTTTCAAAGCAAGGTGTAACCTGTCTTTCTGAATTTCTCATCCTCATGCCCAGAACAATGCCTTTGCCTTGACGGTGTCAAGAGGGGACCTGTCGGCATAGGAGAACAGTAGAGAGATCCAAGACTGTGTTCCCCTTGAGTGAGCTTCCTGCCCCCAGAGAGACTCTCTGAGGTCAGCAGCACATGCCCACAAGCCCCCTTTTCCAGCATGTGACTGGGCTAGAGCATGAGAAAAGCAGTAGCAGAAGAAATGATGCTGCACAGTAAAAACGGCAAGTTGGACAGGAGCCAGCATCTGGACGGGCCTAGGAGTGCCCGGGAAACAAGGCTGGAGGCATGGGAGTTTTACCACAGGCTTGAGGAGATTTGCATATCCTTCCTGTTCCAGAAGTCTCCACAACACTGTCCCAAAGTGTCTTCTTGTCTCCTGCTTTCAGGAAATCTTCCTGGCAAGCACCTCGTCTTGCAAGAGCAGCCTCCTCAACGCAGAGCAACTGCGGTCACTCTGGAGAAGGGAAGGGGAGACAGGGGCAAGGGCAAAGCTGCTCCTGGCAGGTGAGACAGTTGTGGAAGTGGATGAGGGTGAGCCTGTACTCTTGGGGTTGTTTGAGGGAGACCTTTCCTTTGGACACCGTGTTTCTAGCAGCTCTGAATGCCTTTGAGCATGTGTCATCCTGACTGCTGATGCCATGGTGGCTGGCCAGCAGCCAGGGAGTTCTTGGGAGACCCCCGTGTTTGCTTCCTGTTTCTCCCGCCTCTGCCTTCAGGTTACAAGGTTTTTGGAGACTCGGTGCACACGTAGCCTGTGGGAGATGAGTGCCCTTTTCTGAGAGCCTTCATGTTTAAGTACCCAGCATCCCTTTCTGCTGGGGACAAGAGTACTGGGGGCCTATAGGCATTGTCTGAGGATGGGGGCAAGACTGAATGCTCTTGCAATGCCTTTCAAAGAGAGGAGATGTTTGTGGGAGCTTGGTCCCATTCTCTGGGCTGCTGCCAAGGGGAAACGAGTCCCAAGTCAGAATGGCTTAAACATGCGGGAGCTCTTTCTTGGAAGGGAAAGCATGTTGCTTTGCATGGCAGAGTGAAATTGCAGTCATCCTGGCACCCAGGATACAGAGCAGAGAGTCTTGTCCAGATTTCAGTTTGACATGGTGAGGCTGAAGCCTTCTCCTTCCTCTGAAAAGTTGTCTTGTGGCTGGCCCAAGAGAGTGGCAGGGACAGGTAAAAGGCAGGCACGCTTTGCTGCCTGTGTAACTTGCTCCCTCTTGGGCCCTGGCTCCCCATGATACTACATTTGACGTGCCCAAACACAGAGTATTTTGGACCAGGGAGCAGTGCTAAATGGAAGTGCCAGGCAAGGCGGTGGGGTCGGGGGGAGTGGTGTCTCTCAGAGCCTGTGCCTGCAGAAGAGCTGGCCCCACTGCTTGCTGTGTCAAGAGGGAGCCTGGATCTGGGCATCGTGAGGATTTTTGTGGGCATGCTTTGTTGGTTTAATGCTGGGGGCATTTCAGCCTGGGGGTCTCTGTGCCTCTGTGGAAATGAACACGTGCATTTGAACCCAGGTGCTTGCCCTGCAGAAGTGCCATGTGCTGCAGAAGCAAGAGCCCAGCTGGTGAGCTTGGGGTGGAGACCAAACTGCCCCTGTGCTCACACCGCCTCCCGCTGCTGTGCGTTTGCAGTGTGCTCGCAGCCGCGCAAGGGAGCTCCTTGAGCAAGGTGGAGAAAGGCAGGAGGAAGGCAAGTGTGGAAGGCAGAGGCGCAGAATCGTCAGCAAAGCCAAAGCCAAAGCAAGAAAGGGCATCACTGAAGGCCACGAGAGAAATGGAAGAGGCTGAGAGGACCCAGGTACAGGAAGCGTTTTTAAACCTTGAGACAGGAAAAGCCTTTCTTCTACTCTGGGGGATCTGAGGCTCGAAGGTGCTTTGGGGACCTGTCCCAGGTGCCTTGAAAGGCATCTAGAGGAGGCCAAGAACCATCCAGAATGGGCTCTGTGGTCCAAGAGAAGTGCTAGTGTTAGTAAAGGGCCGTTGCGGGTCTGTTGGGTGTTAGGGAAGCAGGAAGTGAGGCCATGTGCAGTCCCGGTAAGGGTAAAACGTGAGGTCCGCCTGGCTCTTTAGGGTCATTCTGTGTGCTGTGCTGAAGCCCACAGCAGGGCTGCAGCCTTAGCTCCCGCTCAGCCCACAGCAATTCCTTCCCCTCCTTTGCTCTGCTATATGCGAGCTCTGTGCCTGAGTGAGAGGGTCTGTCTGGCAGTGGTGGTAGGCCTTGGTGAGGCTGGGACATGCCCTAAGGGCAACTGCAGCATCCCTGCCAGAGCAGGGGTTTCCGCTGCCTTGGGTGCCTGAGGCAGCAGCAGTCTTGGGGGCTGCTGAGGACCCAGCTCCTGCAGTCGCTGGCTGCTGTCGTGCAGGATGTTCAGTGTGTCCGAGTGAGGAGAGACCTAGCATGCAAATGCTGCTCTGATGCCAATGCAGATTCGGCGGATGTCACAGACGCTGACAAACCTGCGGCCTGATCTCTGCCTGCCGATGACCAGCCAGGATGAGAGGGCCGAGGATCCCCCTCGAGCGAGAAAGCCGAGCATTGAGGATGTGTACATCTACCACCTGGGGCCAGAGGAGGAGGAAACAGTGTTTGTTTACTTCTCCCACATAGACAAGAAGAAAGAGCAGCAGTCCTTAGAAGAGACAGTCTGCAGAGTGAGTGTGTGTGATTGTGAGGGTGAGAGCGGAGCTCGGGAGGGCTTGTGAGGATTGTGTGCTCTGAGCTGCTGAGCCTGGCAGCAGGCCTTGCTTCTGGAGTTCTGCTCTGGCAATGACCATTCTCTCTGCTTGTTGTTGATGTGAGGAGCGAGGCCCCGGTGGGGTAGTGGGGTCCGGTGGGGAGCAGCAGGGATGCACCGGCGACGCATGAGTTTCTCCCGGAGAGCACCTTGAGCTCCAGCGTTTCTGGGTTGTCGCGCTGCTGCAAAGTGCTCCTGTGGGGAGTCTCTGGTGGGTGTTGTGGTGTGGGCAGCAGCAGTGCACAGTCGGAAGGTTGTCTGAGAATCTGTGTGCATGTGCAGGATTCGTCCACTTGCTGGATGATGGAGGAGTGGGAGATATATAAAGGAGAGTCATCTGCAAGCTACAAGGCCAGCGGCACCTGCCTGAAAAGGTACGTGTGGCCCAGGTGCAGCAAGGCCTGTGGCATTTGGATAGCGGTGCCCGCCTGCGGGGTGAGAAAGACACATTGCTGGGTGGTGGAGTTGTACTGGCCCAGGAGGCTCTGCTTTTGCTGGGCATGGGAACGACTCGGGTAGACCCTGTGGGCAAGCACCTCTCAGCATCTTCCAGCAAGTAGGAAAAACTTCTCTGGAGCTGTGGGCTGTAAGTCCAGTTGGGAGTTATGTGCACAGGGCCTTTGGGAGAGAGGAGGGCTCCATGCCGAGTGTAAGAGAGAGTGTGTGCCCGCTCTCGCAGGATGCTTTCCAAGCCTAGTGTGCGTGTGCTTCGAGCAGCAGCGAGCAGCCTAGTGCAGGAGGCAGAGAAGAGTCAGGTGGAAGAGGTGGGAGGAAGGAATGCTGCTGCGGAAGCGGAGTGCCTCAGGTGCGTATCTCCCCAAACGAGCGTGGCTTCCCTTTGTGCAGTGCCCTTGCTTGCCCGCCCAGCAGCACGGGGGAAGGAGGGTCTTTTGCGGAGAGGTGTGAGGGGACAGCGAGCAGCAGGCTTGCAAGTCTGTGTGCCTGGATGAGGTGGCCCTTCCACCAAAGGCTGAGTTGTTGGTGCCTCAGAGGAGGATTTCCACGTGGGCCAGGAGTGCTGGAGGAATGCCGAGTCAAAGGGACAGAGCAGTGGGCATTGCCAGTGTTTCAGGTTTCCTGAGTTCCCTAGAAACTTCTTCTTTGGACTACAGGCTGTTTTTATGCCTGGCACGCAAGAGTGCAGGGATGGGTAAATGGTAGGCATGCTTTTGTCCCTTGAGCACTTGCTGCATTCTTGCCCGAGAGTCGCCAGTGCAAAAGCATTCTCCATGCCTAAACCCGGAGGGTTAGGAGCATGGAGCTGTGGTGAATGCAACTGCCAGGGTGGGGGTGTGGGTTAATGGTGTCTTCCGCGGCCTGTGCTTGCAGAAGAGCTGGCTTCTGTCTGTGCTGCCTCAGGAGGGAGCCTGGATTTGGGCATCTGGAGCTTTCCTCTGGGCATGTCGTGTAGGCTTGCCGTTTCAGCTGGGGCTGATGTCTGTCTCTGTGGGAGTGAATGCCTTTAGTTGAAGCCACGTCATTGTCGTGCAGAAGTGCCTTGTGCTGCAGAAGCAGGTGCCCAGCTTGTGAGCGTGGTCTGGAGAGCAAAGTCCCGCTCTGCTCACACCAGACCCCCGTGCTGTGTATTTTCAGTGTGCTCCCAGCCATCCGCGGGAGCTCCTCAAAGAAGCTGGAGAAAGGCAGGAGGAAGCCAAGTGCGGAAGGCAGGCTGCCAGCTGTGAGCCCTCCTAATAAAAGCCAAGAGAGGGCAGGGCAGGTATGTGATAGTGATTGAGTTGGTTCTTGTGCCACAGGGGCGCGTGGCAAAGCGCGGTTCTGCGGGCAGTGGGTAGAAAAGCCCTCTTCCTCAGAGTTCTTTCGAGCCCGCCGTGACCTTTCCAGGGGCTTGCTTGAAAAAGCACAGGCTGAGCTGTCTTTTCTCTCTGCCTTTGCCGCTACTGCCTTCTCAGGAATCCCATTTGAAGCCCCTCTTTGGCCCTGCTCTGAGTGGAAAGGTACGTGCTGGGCCTTTCAGGAGAATGAAAGGAGAAACCTTCTGTTTCTCTCAGTGATCCCTTAGCTCCTTGGTCAGAAGAGAGCAGGCATTTTCTGTCTGGCCAGTACTAGCTTTTGTGCCTGAGACCGCTGAGAGGAGTGCTGAAGAGAAGGGGCCGAAGAGGGGGTGAGAAATTACCTTTGGGCCCTGGAAAGAAGCAGATGCCAAGAATGCTGCTTGCCGTGTCTTTTCTGTGGCCCTCCAGCCCACAGGCTTCCCGTCTGTTCTGCCGGAGCAAAGAGGTCTCTGGGCATGCTGGTCTGAGGCGGAGGAGAAGAAAGAAAGGGCAGCTCCGAAAGCAAAGGCAGAAGCGGAAGAGTCGGAGAGGACCCAGGTACAGGAAGCCTTTCTAAACGTTCAGCCAGGAAAGGCCTTTGCCGTACTGCAGGGGACCTGCGCCTTGAAGGTTCCCCAGGGATGCAGGGTTGGAGGTGCCTTGTTGCTGCCGAGGAGCGGGGCAGGGGCATCGTGACTTTGCTAAAATCTGAAGCCCCCGGGAGGTGCACCTTTCCCTTTCCCGTGGGTTTTGCTGAAAAGACAAGCAAGGCAAGTGAAGAGAAGGGAGCTCGTTTGAGGAATGTTGGAAGAGGAGCCCAGTATTTCCCCTGGAGGTCTTTTCCTGAAGAAAAGAGGCCTAAGAGGCAAAGGAGCACGAGGAATGGAGTGTGTGGTCCGAGAGAAGCGCCAGTGTTAGTAAAGGGCCGTTGGCGGTCTGTTGGGTGTTGGGGAAGCAGGAAGCTGAGCCCTGAGTGCTGAGGACTGCTGCTGCTGGTAAGGGCAGGGCTCACAGGGGGTGTTTAGGGTCATTCAGTGTGCTGTGCTGAAGCCCACAGCAGGGCTGCAGGCATAGCTGCTGTTGAGCCCACAGCAATTCCTTCCCCTCCTTTGCTCTGCTCTGTGCGAGCTCTGTGCCTGAGCAAGAGGGTTTGCCTGGCAGCGCTGGTGAGCCTTGGTGAGGCTGGGACACGCGCTGAGGGCTGCGTGGAGGCGGCTGTGGCCTTTCTCCAGTTACAACTGCAGCGTCCCTCACTGGGCAGGGGTTTCCGCTGCCTTGGGTGCCTGAGGCAGCAGCAGTCTTGGGGGCTGCTGAGGACCCTGCTCCTGCAGGCCCTGGCTGCTCTCGTGCAGGATGTTCAGTGTGTCCGAGTGAGGGGAGACCTGTCATGTAAATGCTGCTCTGATGCCAATGCAGATTCGGCAGATGTCACAGACGCTGACAAACCTGCGGCCTGACCTCTGCCTACCCTCGACCAGCCAGGATGAGAGGGCTGATGATCTTCCTCGAGCGAGAAAGCCAAGTGTGAAGGATGTGTACATCTACCACCTGGGGCCAGAGGAGGAGGAAACAGTGTTTGTTTACTTCTCCCACATAGACAAGCAGGAGAAGGAAGAGCAGCAGTCCTCAGAAGAGACGGTCTGCGGAGTGAGTGTATGTGATTGTGAGGGGGAAACTGGAGCTCAGGAGGGCGTGTGAGGCTTGTGTGCTCTGGGCTGCTGAGCCTGGCAGCAGGATTTCCTTTTGGAGTTCTGCTCTGGCAATGCAAATGCCTTTCGCTCATTCTTGATGTGAGGAAAGAGATCCTAGGGAACAGCAGAGGCCACTGGGGAGCTGCAGCTTTGCCCTGGTGATGGACACATCAGTTTCTGCTGGAGGGGATGGGGGGAGGTTGCTTGCGCCGTATTGAGGTTGCTTTCTGCATTGCAAAGAGCCCCTATGAGAAGTTGTCTGTGGGCTCTATTTGCTTACGGGGCTTGAGGCTGAATATTGCAACTACTAGCTTAAGATTGCTGAGTGTCTGGTGCAAATCAAGCAGCAGAAGAAATAGTGTGCTGCAGGAAGAATCAGCGCGGCTGGACCCCCATCACCAGTCTTTCTCTGGGATGAATGCAGTGCAGGTGTCCTGCTGTGCAAGTCGCTATTCCCTTTGGTCCTTTATGTTGTCAGGAGGGATCAGAGCTTGCGGGAGAAGTGCCACTGGGAAAGCGGAGTGTCACTGGCTGCTGTGTTGGTGCTTGTAGAGAGGCTCTGAGTGTGCTTGGAAGGGAGATTAAAAGCTTCCTTGACCTGTCTTGCAGGTTCAGCAGAGAAGTGAAAGGCAGGCAAGGGTTCGGTCAGGCTCCTGCCTCCCTGCAGCTGCGGAAGAGGAGCTCGGAGGGCAGCTTTGTGAAAAAAGAGCATGCTTTCAGGATGTCGTCAAGTACACCTTGTCATCAGATGAGGAAGAGATTGTGTATGTTTTCTTCTCCCGCATAGAGGAGGAGAAGAAGAGAAGAGCAGCTGAGAGGCGGGAGACACAGGAGAGGGAGTAAGTGTGTGCCAGCTCCAGGAGAAGCCTGGCAGTGTTGAGGGGCAGTGAGGGGCACCCCCGGAGGTGCCAGAATGCCAGGGCCAGGGCCACTGGTTTGAGTCAGGCCTTGATACTACGCACCTCTCCGCAGCCTCGGTGCGTTCAGCCTCAGTCTTGGCCGCACCAGACTCAGTCTCAGGCTGACCAAGAGCTGACCAAGGGCCTGGGGTGGAGCCAGGGCACTGGCTCACATCATAGTGAGCGTGGAAATGCCCTTCAGAAGCACATCCAGACACGCACGGCTGGAAATACTCTTGCTGTATTGCTCTCTCTTTCTCTGTGTGCATCACCCTTAGCATCTTCCTTTCTTGTTCTTTAGCTGTGAGGAGGAGAGTCACCTCCCCAGCCAGCAGGAGAGGCCCCAGTGACTGCCAGCCATCCCGGAACACACGCAGAACTTTGTTCCTGTGGATTAAAGCACCTCTCCAAATGGCCATGACTGTTTCCTTGGCATGGTGCGAACTCTGCTGTTTGCAGTCTGTGAACGTCAGCGGGTCCAAGAAAGGAAAGATCAGGAGCGTGGGCTTGAGTGTCCGTGCCTGCTCACAGGGCAGCTCTCTCCTGAGGTCATGCGGTAACTGTTTGTCTGCAGCTGTGCCCATGATGTGTCAGGGACCTCCTGCTCTCTGTGGGTGCCAGTCGGAGGAGTGGAGTCAGCCCTTTCATGACAGCACATCGCCTGCTGCAAGGGCATGCTGCCTTGTCAGGGAGGTGGGAAGAGCTCGTTTGGCCCTCGTGAGGCGGCAAGAGTTGAGCCAGGGCCTCTGTTTCCTGGGGCCAGTGCTGGTCGCCAGAGGGGAGCCCACTCAAGTATGGTGTGCCTGTTTGTTGCACTGAGGGCTTGGTTTTGGGGGTGTGAAGGGAATCCTGGGGATAGCAAGGGCTGGCATTGGAAGCTCACAACCGTGAGGGTGTGGCCAGGGTAGTCCCTGGCTGCCTTGGCTGTAGCGACCATGAAACAGTGGAGTTGCAGACTCTGAGGGGAGTGTGGAAAGAGAGTAGCAGAGTCCAGAGTGGGCACCTTATGTGAGGAAACTTCCCCCTTGTCGGGGAACTGGTAGGGGGATGTCATGGAAGCAGGTCTGCAGGGCAAAGGATCAGGGGAAAACTGGCAGGTATGTGAGGACAGCACCTACTAAGCACAGGGACAACCCTGCTTGATATGCAGGCAAATGAGCAGCGGTAGGACGAGACTGGCTTGGCTGAGCCAGCACCTCCTGGTGGAAGTGCAGTGGAAAAAAAAGGGAGCACAGAGGAGGTGGAAGCAGGGAGAGGCTACAAGGGAGGTACTAGAGCGAGAAGTCCTGGCTGTGCAGGGATGGTGTCAAGAAGGCCAGAGTGCGGCTGGAGCTGAGCCTTGCAAGGGACGTCAAGGAGAACAGGAGCTTCCTGAGCCAAAGGAGTAGGCTGAGAAAGATAGAGGTACCTTGCTGCATGGGGTGGTTGACTTAAGGAGAGGAAAGCACATGCGGCCGAGCTACTCTGTGCCGCCTTAGCCTCAGCCTTCACCAAAAGGTCTCAGGGCCCCTGTGCTTGTGGAAGGTGTTGAAGGAGGAGGAGAGCAAGCAGTAGTGGCAGAGGATGGAGTCAGGGATCTTTGATCCGGCTGGGCAGGCTCTCCGACGCCCTGGAGGACCTCCCAGCAGCTGTCCTCTGGCCTGCCTGCTGCTGGCTTATCAGCTGGCAGAGTCAAGAGGCACCTGCCAGGGAAGGCAGCGGCCATGTGCTCTTTTCCTCCTGCTCACCCACCAGACTGGCCTGGCCAGCCCAGCTGCAGCACCTTGCAGCCCCCGCAGGCCCTCTCTGCACAGAGGCAGAAGCCCTGCTCCTGCAAACCCACCAGCTGCTTTGCTCCTCTTGGCTGCTCTTGCTGCTGCTGAGCCCTGCTCTGCCATCAGGAGCTCAGCTACCACTGTCACCCAGGACATCCTGCTCGGTCACCAGTCTCAGCCTCTCTCCAGCTCACAAGTCAGGCCGAGGATCGAGCACACACTGGACTGTGAGTGCTGTCCTCTCCCTCCATGTTGTGCTCAGGGTGAATGAAGGACTCACCCTGCCATGGGCGGCTCTGGCAGAGCTGTCTGCACCTTAGGCACATGTCACAACAGCGCCCACGTCCCCACACAGGTGCTGGAGCAGGGACTCAGACGGCCTCTTTCACTGTCCCGTCGCACTGTACCCCTTTCTTCTCCCTCTGCAGGAATTCAGAGAAGGACACGCACAACTACCCAGCACAGCTACACGCCCTTGCCTCTTCTGTCCTTCCCATCAGGGATGGGCATGGCACAACCATCTCAGCTCAGGTTCTCCGCGACACGTGTGCAACCTCCATAGTGCTCTTCAGCTTCTCTGGCCATCCCGCATGGTCCAGAAAGGATGTCCCACAGCAGCACGCATGTCCCAGCCACCAGCAGCTCTGCTGCCCCAGAGTCTGCTCTCCAGGGATGGACCTGCAGAGAATTTGCCTTTTGTAGTGACTGAGCTCAAGTGAGAGGAGGGAGCAGAGGAAGTGGCCAGCCATCCAAGCAAGGTTTGAGCCCATGTGCACAGTGCAGAAGGGGTGAGCAGGGCATCGCTGTAACCCTTTGGCCCCCTCTTTGCCCTGCTCTTCAGGTCAGTTGGTATTCTTCAACTTTGTGTGCAACAAATCCAGCTAGAGCACGTGCTCCTGGACTTTTGGCTCTGTTTTTGCACGCCAGGGCTGTGCAACAGTGAGAAGTCTGAACAACGCGTCCTGTGTTCTTGAAGGCAGTGCTGAGTTGCAGAGCCCCACACTCTCCCGTGGGGTGTGAGAAGGGGGAATGTTCCCTTTTCCCTCTGGGTTTCCCAGGTCAGTTCCTGGGGTCCGAAAAGAGCACTCCCTGGGAGAGTCCCAGCACATCAAGGGGCTGGTGCAGGCACGTCCATGAGATGCTTTGGGAAAGCTTGTGGCATTCTCTTGTGGCTCCTCATGGTTCCCTTTCTTCTCTCCTTTGGAGGGGGACACAGGGCAGAAGGCACAGCAGTCACTAAACCTGGATTTACTCTGTTTTAGCTGTAGTCAAGTGTGTGCCTTGTGCTCCGTGGTGATCCTAGCACTGCTGATCTCCTCCCCATTCCCTTCCTGGGTAACACTCTTCAGCAAGACCCAGCTCTGCACGCACGCACGCATACACACACACACACGCGCACACACAGACACAAACACAGGTGTGACTGGGAAGGTCAATGACACCAGCCCTGCCAGCAACAACCCCTCTGTTCACAGCAGCCCAGGTTCAGGAGACAGCCCCCTCCCCGAGCAACTCAGCAGCCTGAAGCAGAGGCACAGGATTAGCGCAGCTTCCTCTGCACTGATTCAAGGGGACCATGAGCAAAACCCAGGCTGCCGGGCAGCACAACTCCCCAGGCACCCCACCAAGAGGGCACCGTTTCTAGGTGGGCTCCAATCAGCCAGCTTCTGGTTAGCAGCTGAACACGCTGCACCACAGAAAGCCCTAGCAGGGGCCCTGCCGGGGCAGCTCTGGCATCAGGACAGTCAGGAATGGGACCAGTGCTGCAGGAATGGGAACGTCCCTGATCCCAGGCCTGGTGCCAGCCTCAGGGGAGGGCACGCTGCCCTTCAGCAGCTGCTGGGTGCTGGTGGGCAGAGCAAGGCAGGCGGATGCCTGCTGCCCACCTCAGGGCTGTGGACAGCTCCCTGGCCAGGATCAGAGCCACCTGCTCCCGTGGCCCCTCTGCCGTGCACCCAGGCGGCACTTGGAGCTGTGGGCACATCACCCTGGAGAGGACATTTCCCTCAGCCCACTGCCTCCTGCTGCTGCTGCTGGCGACAGGTGTGACACACACAGCAGTGCTGCACGGGCTGGCAGAGGGGACTCAGGGAAGGGGTTTGTCCCTCTCCATCAACCCTCCCTGGGAGGGCCAGAGCATGCGAGCAGCAACCGCTACAAGACTCTCCTCCTGCCCCCTTCAGCTGCAGAGACAGTGAAGGGGCAGCACTCCATGGGGCAGCCCTGGCCCAGGAGCAGCGCCAGCTAAGAGGCAAGCCCAGCTTCCCCCATGGCAGCCCGCAGCCCAGCACGAGGCTCTGAACGCTGCTTTCTGCTGAAGCTCTCAGAGCACCAGCAGACAACAGGCCTGTGCTCGTCAGGGCCATGTCGTGGGAGGAGAGTGCCCCACACACCATGCCCCCTCCCGCAACAGTGACTCAGATCACCTCTGTGACTGCGGCCTGAGAGGCCATCAGCAGGCAAGCAGGCGGGTGGGCACTGTGAGCTCAGCGGGGGCAGCACAAAACCCCCAGCAGAAAGGAGAGCTCCTGAAGAGGGCGGAGGCAGAGGCAGGGAAAGGTGGCATGGCTGGCAGCTGCTTTGGGAGGTCACTTCTCTTGCAGCAATCTTTTGGGGTTGCAGGCAGGCAGGCACTGTAAGGTCATGAAGCGGGTGAGAAAACCTTCCCCATGGAGAGGAGAGCTCTGAGGGGAGGGGAGAGGCACAGGAAGGTAGTGGGGGATGACCCCAGAATGATGACCATGTCACTTCTTTTGCACAGTGGCAAGATCTGAGGATTTGAAATTATAACTGTGATACAAGAATGACAGTCACATTTATCATATACATAAAAATATGGAATATATGTTATACTACATACCCCCAATATCTAAAATAACCTCCTCTCTATATACTATATTATACTACATGGCTCCGATCTCTAAGATAAGCAATTCTTGGAGGTGACAACATTCATCTGGAGAACACTCAACACCTGCCACTCTGCAGGCAGCATGGCTTTGTCCATTCTCCTCCTACATGCATGCAAAGCAGGACATCTCAGCAAAAAGACTTTCACTTCAGTAATAACAGCTTGCAAGCCCCTGAGGAAAAGCTGCACCTGAAAACAACTACTGGTCTAACAGGGCAAAGAGTAAAACATATTCCTCCCCAAGAGACACAAGCAGCAGACACATCACCCTTCCTGGGAAAGCTGCATGCATGACTACCTCTCTGAAGTGCTTGTACACCAAGGCATGCAGCATGGGGAATAAACAGGAAGAACCGGAGATGTGTGTGTGGTCGCAGGGCCATGATCTCGTTGCAATTTCAGAGGTACGGTGTGATAGCTCGCCTGACTGGAATGCTGTCATGGATGGCTATGTGCTTTTTAGGAAAGACAAGCCAGGAAGGCGAGGTAGTGGGGAGTTGCCCTTCATGTGAGAGAGCAACTGGAATGCATCGAGCTCTGCCTAGGGGTGGTGGAGGAGGAGGCAGTCGAGAGCTTATGGGTGAAGAACAAAGGGCAGGCTAGCATGGGGGACACTGCCGTGGGTGTCTACTGCAGGCCACCTGACCAGGAAGAGGAAGTCAGTGAGGCCTTCTACAGACAGCTGGAAGGAGCCTCACGATCACAGGCCCGGGTTCTCATGGGAGACTTCAACCAATAAGCACGATTGCAACCCTGGAGTTCAGGAGGGCAGACTTTGGGCTCTTCAGAGACCTACTTGGAGGAATCTCATGGGTTAAGGGCATAGAAGGAAGGAGGGTCCAGGAGATCTGGCTAGTATTCAAGCATCACTTCCTCCAAGCTCAAGAGCAGTGCACCCCAAGGAGAAAGAAGTCCAGCAAAGGGGGCAGGAGACCTGCAGGGGTGAGCAAGGAGCTCCTGGCAAAACTCAAACAGAAGCACAAAGTACAGAGAATGTGGAAGAGGGGACAGGCTACTTGGGAGACTTATAGGACTGCTGTCAGAGTGTGTAGAGATGTAGCCAGGAAGGCGAAGGCCCATTTGGAGTGGAGTGTGGCAAGGGATGTTAAGGACAACAGGGCGGGCTTCTTCAAATACATCAGTAGCAAGAGGAGGGCTAGTGAAAATGCGGGCCCACTACCAAATGGGGCGGGGGCCTGTTGTAGTTAGATTCCCGGGGGCCAAACATCCGGTTTGGCCAGCCAGCACAAACTCACACACAAACACTGTTCAGTAGCAAGCAGTTTATTAGTAGATACTTACAAACAGACCGACCCGATGGTAATCTCAAGAAGGAGATTCTGGAAGCCACAGAATCTATATGTATCCAACTGCTGTTCTTTCCCATGGATTTCCAAGACCTTGTTAGTTACTTATTTGTATGCCGCTTAACACAGCGGTATTGTTCTAGGCACTAAAAAGTTACAACACTAGACCATTCTCACCAAGTATCAGGTATTACAGATACAAAAGTTACAATACGGACCATTCCCATGAAGTATCAGGTAGTACGGATACAGAGCCCTGGTGACAAAGGCTACAGAGAAGGCAGAATTACCGAATGCCTTCTTTGCTAAAGTCTTCACTGCTAACGGCAGCCCTCAAGAATCCCGGAGCCTGGAAGCAAAGGGAGAAAGTCTGGAGAAAGGAAGACTTTCCTTTGGTTGAGGAGGAGAGGATTAGAGATCTGGGCAAGCCTGACATTCACAAATGCATGGGCCCAGACGGAATGTGCCCACGGGTACTGAGGGAGCTGGCGGATGTTGTTGCCAGGCCATCCTCCCTCAACTTTGAAAAGTCCTGGAGAACTGGAGAGGTGCCTGAGGACTGGAAGAAAGCCAGTGTCACTCCACCCTTCAAAAAGGGCAAGAAGGAGGACCCAGGCAACTATAGGCCGGTCAGTCTCACCTCCATTGCTGGAAAGGTGATGGAACAGCTCATCCTGGATGTTGTCTCCAGACACATGGAGGAAAAGAAGGTGATCAGGAGTAGTCAGCATGGATTCACCAAGGGGAAATCCTGCTTAACCAATCTGATAGCCTTCTCTGATGGCGTGACTGGCTGGGTAGATGAGGGGAGAGCAGTGGACGTTTTGTCCCTTGACTTCAGCAAGGCTCTGTATCCGTGCTACGTGATACTTGATGGGAATGGTCCGTGTTGCAACTTTTGTATCTGTACCACCTGCTATTTGGTGAGAATAGTCTAGTGCTGTAACTTCTTAGTGCCTAGAACAATACCGCTGTGTTAAGCGGGATACAAACAAGTAACTAACAAGGTCATGGAAATCTGTGAGAAAGAACAGCGGTTGGTCACATATAGATTCTGTGGCTTCCAGCCACAGAATCACCATGAGAAGCAGTCAACATGAAGGTCAGAAGCTGAAGAGTAGTGAAATAGCGACCCCCAAAGTCAAATGTGGCCCCGAAATAAGTCTGCACGCGTGTGCAGTATCAGAGCCCGGTTATGCCGGGACTCTCGCCTACTGCAAGTAATCATAAATGCCAGAGTTTTCCAAAGGAGGGTGAGGCTGCTACACAACAGAGGACCACGTTGCCTCCTCGGGGACGCCCGAAAAGATTGTGCCTGCCGACTCTCCCTCTCGCCATGCAGACGATCAGGACAAGCACTGAGGTGGTCCGTCTCGAGATTACCATTGGGTCGGTCTGCTTGTAAGTATCTACTAATAAACTGCTTGCTATTGAAGAGTGTTTGTGTGTGTGTGTGTGTGTGAGTTTGTGCTGGCTGGCCAAACCGGATGTTTGGCCCCCGGGAATATAACTAGAACAGGCTCTTGACACTGTCTCCCCTGACATCCTCCTAGAGAAGCTCAAGAAGCGTGGGTTAGATGAGTGGACACTGAGGTGGATTGAGAACTGGCTGAAAGGCAGAGCTCAGAGGGTCGTCATCAGTGGTGCGGAGCTGGAGGCCTGTGGCTATTGGAGTTTGCCAGGGCTCAGTACTGGGTCCCATCCTGATCAACTTCTTCATCAATGACCTGGACGAAGGGACAGAGTGGCTCCTCAGTAAGTTTGCAGATGATACCAAGCTGGGAGGAGTGGCTGCTACAGCTGAGGGCTGTGCTGCCATTCAGAGAGAGCTGGCCACGCTGGAAGGCTGGGCGGCGAGGAACCTCCTGAGGTTCAACAAGGGCAAGTGCAGAGTCCTGCACCTAGGGAATAATAACCCTCGGCACCAGTACAAGCTGGGGGCTGACCTTCTGGAGAGCAGCTCTGCAGAGAAGGACCTGGGAGTGCTGGTGGATGACAAATTGACCATGAGCCAGAAATGTGCCCTTGTGGCCAAGAAGGCCAATGGTATTCTGGGGTGTATTGGGAAGAGTGTTGCCAGCAAGTCGAGGGAGGTGATGCTGCCCCTCTCCTCAGCCCTGGGGAGGCCTCATCTCAAGTACTGTGTCCAGTTCTGCATTCCCCAGTAGAAGAGAGACATGGAGCTGCTGGAGAGAGTCCAGCGTAGGGCTACAAAGGTGATCAGAGGGCTGGAGCGTCTGCCCTCTGAGGAACGTCTGCGAGAGCTGGGCCTCTTCAGCCTGGGGAAGAGAAGGCTGAGGGGGGATCTTATCAATGTGTATACTTATACATCCTCCCTTATACATCCTGGGGAGGGTGTCAAGGGGATGAGGCTAAACTCTTTTCAGCTGTCTCATGCGAAAGGACAAGAGGCAATGGGCAAAAAATGAACCACAGAAAGTTCTGCCAGAGTATGAGGAGGAATTTCTTCACTGTGAGAGTGACAGAGCCCTGGAACAGGTTGCCCAGAGAGGTTGCGGAGGCTTCTTCTCTGGAGATATTCAAAGCCCACTTTGATGCAACCCTGTCTAACATGCTTTAGGTGACCCTACTTGAGCAGGGAGGTTGCACTAGATGATCTCCAGAGGTCCTTTCCAACCTTACCGATTCTAGGATTCTATGATTCTGTGATTCTACGGAGACGGCTACAGCTTTCAGACAGCTCCCACGAGGAGAGGGCTGGAGCTTCAGTTAGGCTCCTGGCCAGGGCTGGAGGTGCCAGGGCAGACTGCTCAGGGGAAATGAGTCCTACTCAGTGCACGCCAGGCCCTGATGTTCCAGGCCACAGTTTCTGCAGTTCCCTCCTGCAGTCGCTCCAGTTTTGCAGTGCCTCCCTTGAACTGGCACGGTCACAACTGGACACAGGCGAGGCCTAGCAACTGTGGCGTGTCAGCTCACATTGCTCCATGTGCTCGCTCTACAGGAGCTGACGCAGCAAGCACACAGCTAAGAAGGAGAGGCCAGAAGGAGAGTAGACCACTCTGTGCTCACGCTGACTGCCCCTCTTGTCTAGTCTTCCACTGCTGCCAGCAGGTGCAGAAGGCAAGAGCCAGCCAAGCCCTCCAGCAAAGCCAAACCCAAATCCCAACCCAAGCCTTGTGCAGACCACAGGAGAGCGGGACTGGGACTGCTGTGGCTTCACACTGGCTTAGGTACTTAGCGGGGGATGTTGTGTGTTTAGAAAATATGAGTGCATGGCACTCAACTCTGCAAAGATCCTTGGCAGCGTGTTCCCTGGAGCATTCAGACACTTCTTGGGGAACTTCCTTGAGCAGTGCAAGCTACTTGGTACTTCTACAATGCACTTGTTATGTGTATAGTCAGGCAGGGCCGCCTCTGGCCACACTGCCTGCATGCAGGCAGCTCCACTGCCTTAGTAGTTACTATGTGGGTGAGGAGTGGGAAAGGCAGGACAGCCTCAAGCCCTCTGGGTCTCCCACCACTGCTGAAGAAGGGAGAGAGTGGGCACACTCTTGCTGAGAGGCCTGCTTTCAACTCCTCTGCTCTGCCCGCTGCAATGTATTCCCTGCCTTGGCGTGCTGCTCTCCCATGAAATGAGAACTTGCAGGCTATCCACTCAGCTGCAAAAGCTGCAGCTGCACTAGCTGGGGCTTTCGCTTGGAGTCCAAGGACCCTGCCCTGCCCCCAGAGCCAAAGACAGGGCCCATCTTTCAACGCTGCCAGAAAGGTCCTTTCCTCAGGAGAGATGCAAGCGGAACTAGCACTGCAGGAGCTGAGGGCTGAGGCAGGCTCACTGGCCCTGCAGAGACAAGGTGGCACATGCCTCTGCTACAGATCACAGGACCTGTGGAGGATCCTTTTCAAAGAGTCTCCTTCCTCCTTTACTCTGCAGAATGTTCTCGGAGCAAGCCGAGTGCCCTCAGACTTCCTGGATGCATAGCCATGCTTTGCAGAGACCCAGCTCCTCTCCTGCCTCTCTCTTCAGATGCTCACCACGCACATGCCCTATAGTCTGCCTCAAGAATCAAGCTCCAGGTGGGGCAAAAAAACATGAACGAGAGCTGCCACATCTTCTCTTTTTATTCCGAATTACAGAAACTCTCATCTTGTGGCTCAGCTGGTAGTTCTGCCTTGTCATCACCCCATGAACCTGCACTCGATAAATGCACGTGTACCTGGGGTTCCCCTAGTTGCTCTGCACCTGGAATTCGATGTAGCGGAAGGCTCTGGGCAGCTGCTTCTGTAAAGGAAACAGGCATCCTGTTGAGGCAGCCATCGTTGCTCGGGTGGAAAGAGAGACAGCACAGCAAGGGCGCTTCCTCTGCCAGCCCCATCCCTGCTGGGGAACCAAACGCAGCCCTGGCAGAGGAGGCAGCCGTGCTTCCCCTGCCAGAGCCACAAGGCACAGGATGCTTTGGCTCATCCTCCACGCTCTGTCGTCCAAGCACTTGCAGGCAAACCTCAGTCTGCTGCTCGCGTCGTGCCCACACGCACTCCCGGTACCTTGAGGCGGAAGGTCTGAACAGCCTCCTGGTCCACCTCAAACACAAAGAGCCCCAGGAGAGTTTCTGCTGCTGCTTCCTCATCCACGCCCTCAAAGGCAAGTGACAAGGGGAGCACGTCATGCTCAAGCAGAGCTGAAGGAAAAGTGTCTGCTGAGGTGCAACCGGGCAACCCTGCCTCGTGTGCCGCTCCTCTAGCAGGAGCCGAGAAGAGCTTAGTGTGGGTGTGGGTGAGGCTGCTCTGAGCAAGCGCTCCAAGACCCTTGGCCAGAGAGCATTCAGCAAGCCCGAGTGGCATACCACCACCGTGGGCCACCCCACGCAGGGGATGCAATGCTCTGCAGAAACCAGCCCACGCTTCTCTGGGAGAAGCCGCCAGGAGATACAAGGCTCCTTTGCAGCTTTCGGCCAGGGCCGCTGGGCCTCGTTCCCTCCCCGCCCCCCGCGGAGGTGCAAGGCAGAGACTTACGGAGACAGCAAAATCTTTGGGGGCGCTGCTGACTTCCCCGGAAGGAGAGACTGCCTTGGAGATGTGCTCCACAGTGACAGCCATTGGCCAGATCTCCTCAGGCAACCGAATGACCACTTGGCCCTCTGCTCCTTGGAAAACCCAGCAGTGTCCGGAGGAAGTAGGCAGCTGAAACCAGAAAGTAGCCTCCTTCAGTGGCAAGGCACTGCAAGAGCCCACAGAACTGGCGGCTTTGCGAGCAGCACAGGCCTGCCTTAGTCTCTTGGCTGACATTCTGCATGCAAAGGCACACCAGTGGATGAAAGGGACAGGAGGAGACTGGTGAACTTGATTTCAGAAGATGGGCAGATGCTAACACTTTTACTTCAGTAATAACAGCTTGCAAGCCGCTGAGGAAAAGCTGCACCTGAAAACAACTACTGGTCTAACAGGGCAAAGAGTAAAACACATCCCTCCCCAAAAGACACAGGCACCACACACATCACAAAGCCATTCGCTGCAGTCCCTGGCCCAGGAAGAATTGCACAGCTACTGCTGGGAAGCAGGTACCAGAAAGCAAGACAGACAATACAGCTCTGCCCCGTGAACTTCCTGACCTGTGCCTACGCACCAAACATGCAGAGAGCTGTAAGACTCCAGGCCCTGCCCCAGACACTTCACAGCAACAGAACTTCCCCTCCTCTTTCCTCTGGGCAAGACATCTGCAACTGTTGAGGGGCTTCACATGCCCGGCTCAGATGACACACTTGTCTCTGCAGACATAACCTGCTGAACTTGCACAGAAAAAAAAAACACAGTTGCCTCTATTCAGGTGGTGTGGATTTTCCTAATGGAGAAGGGAGAACAGAGGGAGAAGCTTCCTCTGTGCTGGTTTCCTGGCCCACTTGCCCTCTCAGCTGGTACACTAAGAAGAGCAGGAGATGCTGATGGGCTTTCTCTAACAGCTTAGCCTCCTTAGCACCACTTAGGGCCCCTGTGAAGAGGAGTTCCAGGTCCTTTTTCCAGTCAAAGCTGTGCTCTCATACACAGGACTCCAGGCTCTGCAGAACCACTCCAGATAAAAACAGCTCCAGGCGTCTCTTTGACTTGTTTGCTTCTGGCAAGGGCTGCCTGTTGGAAACAAAACACAAAAAAGCATTCATTCATCTCCGTCTTTTAGGCCAACAGAAAATTGCTGCAGAAGCATCAAAGGACACTCAACGACTGGGCAAGACAGTGTCCGTGGATATTCTCTGCAGGGGAAGCAAAGCATCTGTCGGAGAAAAATCCCAAATCTTAACTTTACATGCGCAGTGACAGGCTGTGACCAATAATGCCGATTGGCAAAGGGACCCAACCAGTCACAGGAGATGTCCACGAAACCACAAGCCCCTTGCTCAGCAGAGCTCAGAAGAAGTAAAGCAAACATCCCGAGAAAAGCAACAGGAAATCTGAGGATGGAATTTCGTTCGGCCCTTCTGTAGATTCATGGTGTCCTTAGAGCCCACAGAGCGGGGGTGCTTCTGGAAGAACAAACACCAGGAAGGTTATCTAAAGCTACTGCATCTGGCTGCGGAAGCTCCCAGGCCACAGCCTGCCAGAAGAAGAGGCTAAGGAAAAGAATCACTATATACGGCCCTGCTCCGATTCTCCCTCCGAGGCGGTACAAGTTCAACACTGTCCAAGAGAGCACCAGGCTGAAAAAAACTCCCGTTGAGCTCAGCAGCCCATCTGCTCTGCCAAGCTCTTGCTGTAACCGTCCTCACTACCTCTACATCAGTGGCAAAGACATCTAAGGATGCCAGGCCAGCTAGCGATTGGTGTTAGGCCACCTAACATACCTGGAAACGGCTGGTTCAAACACTTTGCTGCTGCCAAAACGGGAGCAGGCAGCTGCCTGAGAGAGCTCCAGTCTCAGCTTCTGTTCCCACGCTTCGGTGCTTGCTTGCTTACTACAGAGTTGCCTAGAAACACTTGTCACCCGCTCCAACTCACCTAGGTTCTTCAGTATTCTGAGTATTCTTGAGTATCTGAGGTGTGACTAACTGTGCGCAGCATCACCACACAAGACGTACAGGTGCTCTCGGGAATACTGTGCCTCTCAAGGCTGAAAATCAGAAGCTGCCCACGGACACGGCTGAGATCTGCAGCGGCAGGTCAGCAAAGACCTTTGGAAAGCAAACTCACACACACTCTCCAGGGGCAGCATCTTCCCCGGCTTGCCTTCCTCAAAGGCAGCAATGAGCCCTCTCGCCGTGGCCTGAAAAGACACAGCTCCAGGAGACAAAGTCCTCAGCACACTAACCTCTGCGCAGCAGGCAGCTGAAACAAGGCCTCTCAAGCCTCCGAAGCTAGAGCTTGGAAACTGCAATAGTCTTTCAGAGCACAGCATCACTGCCTTCCTCGGTTTGCTGCTCAGTTAGCCACAGCAGCCTGGTGTTTTGTCTCACAGTGCTTACTTTGAAGGGCAGCGTTCTTTCCACCTGTTTTCATGGCAGGGCTAACAGGTGCAAGAAGCAAGAGCACAAGCTGACAGAAGTCACCAGGACTAGTAAACACAAGAAAGCAGAGGAGCAATGAACACAAGGACAGCAAATGCCTCGTCTCCCACAGCAGGCTGCAGCCCTCGCAACAGCGAGCTTTCAGCCAACCACAGCAGGCATTCTGTGCACCAAGGCAGCTCAGACAGTAACCTGGAAGGTCTGGAAGGTGGTCAGCTTCCACGGCAACCGAACTGACAGTGCCACGGGAAACAGAGGTGACCACTCGGGAGTCCGACAATCGGATCTGCAACAGCATCTTCTGCTTGTGGAGGCTGCGTAAACCAAAAACACCCTTTCTCCTCAGGCCACAGCACTACTCTGCAGCCTTTAGGAAGACCTTCTTTTGCTAGCCCTTTCCAAGCCCAGTGCTAGCAAGCAAGCACAGCCTGACTAACAGGCAATGCAAAAACATCTTGATCATGCAGACAAGTGCGAGAAGGATATTCTGCACACACAATCAATAAACCAGCACGATTTCGGCATGGCTGCTTTCAAACTCTGCAACCACGTGCTACTGCTTCCACGCTTAAAGAGATGCAAGAAAGCCACAGAGGTGCTTTGCTTTGAACAAGCGTTAAGAAGCTCAGCAAAGACTCCCTAGATAGGCCTGCAGGTGAGACTCAGACTGATCATGCTCATTTCCACAGTCAGGCTTGTACTTCTCATCTCAGTCCTTATCACAACTGAAAGGCAAAAGATGCATCGTGTAGCTCACCAAATGCCTAAGAGGAGACTCAACACATGCTGCAACCTTGTACTGTGAGTCAACTCAGCTGATGCTTGGTGGGCTTTGAAGTGTTACACTCAACAGGCAAGAGGGGAAGAATTCAAAGAGCGCAGTGCAGAGTGCTCAGAATGGCACAGCAACAAAAGACATGACAGCAGGAATCCTCCCTGAAAGTGCCATCTGCCGAAGAATGCTGCCCCTTCCCAGGGGAAAAACAACTGGCACAACAGCATTCTTCACTCAACAACATACACGGAAGAGGGCAAATATTTACGGCTGAATATACTCTATCATCTTTCCCTAAAACAGAAATGATAAACAACAGAAGCTTACCTCTGCACTGCCTTGCTTCACTGGTTTGTCCTGCTCATGGGACTCTTTAGTCCCTTCATGTCTGCAGGCTGTTCCGCTGCTCTCCAATGCCTGAGAGAAGCACAGAAAGACAGAACTCAGCTCTTGTCACTGCTGTCCCAGTCGATTCTGAGGAATCCACCTCCTAGCTACGAAAGGCTTTTTGCAGTGCTGCATCCGGCTACGACCTCTGTTGCCTGCATGAGCAGGGGAAAATATCCTGTCAGCACCTAGCACAATTCTTCCAGAGCAACAAGGTGAGGAGAGAATGGAAAGCTGGGCTCCTTTCCCACTTTCTTCCCTCAACGCACAGCAGGAGCCCTTTCTTTCTCTGCAGCACTTTCACTACCTGGGACACAGGCAAGCCACCAGCACCTCCTCTGTCAAGCGCTTGGGCATCTACTGCGGAGGAATACTGCAAACCAGGTGTTATCCTGCAAGGCAAAACTTGGATGTTTCCAACCACCCTTGCACCCAAAGCACTGTTAGCTCACTCTGACTAAAGACCACCTCACTGAGTGACAAACACGTCTTGAAGACGTTCACTTGCATTCTAGAGGCTAGTCAGGAGGCGGATTATCCTCCGTTGGAAGGGAGCACGAGTAGAACCATGCAGACTCTGAAGACCAAGCAAACACACACACATTGCACTGCTTCCTACATGCATCCCTTCGCCTCCAAAAATAGCTATTTTTGTCACCAAGCATCCACCTTTGCAGAGGGGAGACCTACAATGGACACTCATGCTATCCCATGGTGCTTTCGAGGCAGGCAATCCAGCAGGGTAACAGAGAGCCCAGCTGGCCCCAAAGATCACCGCCCTTCATAGCTGCACTGAAAGAGGGCAACGTGTTGAGAGAAAAAATTCAAGCCGACTTGTAAGGAGAAATAAATGTACAGAGCTCTATGCTTAGGCGTGCTAGTGCAGACAGCTAATCCTGACTGCCTGAGGAGAAAGTCTCAACTCCAACAAACAAGCCTGTGAAAGTTCATGAAAACTGAAGTAGGGCAGCTGCTAGCGGGTTCGTTCTGAGACTCCACACTGGCCCGTACTAGCCATTTTGCAACAACAGAGGCTGCTTCTGGCTCTCCAGCAGAGCTTCTCAGTTGCACCACAAGACAAGCTTTCCTCAAATAAATAGTAATGCAAACAATGCAACCAGGCTTGTCCAGAAAAGCTGCAAGTCACTTACTTCTTTTGGAAGCTCTGCCATCACAAAAAACAACCCACCAACAAAATTGCCAACAGTTACAAAGGAATTAGTTAAGAATTTTCTGTAACTCCACGATTAAGCTAAGGAAAAGGCACCCAAGGGGGCACCAGGGCTTTATCATCTCCCGTCCCTGCAAGCGGCCAGCCACTACAAAGCAATGGTCACTGCTGTGAGGTGAGAACACAGTTCAGCCTACACCACAGAAACCCACTGGCACACTAAAGCCTCTCTCATACACTTTCGAACGCACATTTTCCCTTTCACATGAACCTTACAAAGCCACTTCAGCCACAGCGATTTTTCTTTCTGCCTTTTCTTTCTTTCTTTCCAGGCACACCTTGCTGCCTCCCATAGCTTCCGACAGAGGCACAAGGAGCATAAGTGCTCTGGCTGATTTACATTTCCTCCACCTAAACATTTTAGGCTTTCCGCTCAAATGCACTGGCTGCTGCCCATGGCTAGAGGCACACAACCAGAACACAATGCCTGGACTACAGGTCACTCTACTGACATGAGATCCCTCCTGCTGGCAGCAGAAGTAGAGTAGCCTCTCACATTCACGCAGCACGGTAACATCAGGCCTAGGGCTAGCTCCCACGACACCTCCTCAGGCCACGGGACACACAGGTGGTCACAAAGAGAAAAGAACGGATGAAAAGCCACACAGTTGCAGTCACAAGGACTTAACAGAAGAGCCAGGGTTTTCCGCAATACATGACACCTACGAACAATAAGGCGTCTTCATTACTTGAACGATGGGTAACCCCTCCCTTTCTCCTCCTTGCGCCAGTCTGGCCACGCTCTTCCACCCAGGCCTCCATGGGCAGAACCTCCCACCAAAACACAGGAAGGCCTCTCTACCGGCAGCTACTGACACCATGCAGCATCTCAGCAGCACCCCACACACCTTGCCCACTCAGACACAGCTACTTCTCCCACCACCACCACATCTCTCCCCCCTTTCTCACAGGCCTTCCAGCAACACCCCTTCGAGCACCCAACGCTGCTTTCTCAGTGCTGCTAGCAACAAAGGACTACCCAGGCTGAGATGTAAAGCTTGCCTCCTTCCTCAAGGAAAGCGACACGCTAAAGAGTACTGAGCCACTGAAGGTCCAAAGCTAACGAGTTCATCCTGACCTTCTGAAAGCTCCAGGAAAAGAAAAGTCTACGTCCGACAGGGAAGAAAGACAGAAAAGCAACTCACAAATACCCACTTTAATAAGGTCCTGCTAAAGCTCTGCTCCGGAGCTCGGTCTGCGCTGCACGCTTCCTCACTAGGCAGAAGGCAACAGTTGCTGGAACTATTTTGTCAAGTGATTCACAGCTGATGCAAAGAGTAGGAAACACTGTAAGTCTTCTTCAAGCTTTCTTCAACAAAATCTCGTCTTTGCAGCTCTTTGGCTCCCAGTCCCAGCCAGTAGCATCACTACTGGCTAGTCTCACAATGTGACCTTCAGGGCTAACAGCTTAACTACGCGGCCATGCTTGTAAGGAATAAGGTTATTGGGGTTGAGGAATATTGGAAACGTTGGGAAAGACAGGCCATAACCTGTCAATGCTCTGAAAACACTCGCCGTGCAAGGGCTTGCTCACATCCTTCCCCTTTGCCCGGTGAGGACAGTTCATCACTTGAAGCTGAAGAAAAAAACACTTAAATTTTCACAGTTAATCACAAACAACTGAAAGCTGCACTGCCCCGCCACACTACAACACCAGCTCCTGCCTGTCTACTTTCCCCACCAGTTGCCCACGCACACCCAGAGCGTTTCTGCTTTCCACCAGGCCAGAGCATTCAGCGGCAGAAGCAGCAAAGAAAGCAGCTGCTCTGTTCCGCTCACTCCTCCACGGCTGCCTGCGGTGCCACCAGTGCTGCAGCTCTCACACCTCAGGCCTTCTCGGCCCCTGACAGGCCGCAGCGCAGCCAAAAACCCGCTCTGTGTCCCTGGGATGCTCACAGGCAGCAGCCGCCACAGCCCAGCACAGAGCTTTCTCACCCGCCCCTCCCCGAGCCTCGCCCAGGCCCCAGAGCAGAGCGGGGCCCTGCGGCAGCAGCGCCCGGCAGCAGCGTTTCCCCGCGGACGCTGCCCTGCAGCACAAGTGCCGCAGCCCAGGGCCAGCGCGGGCGCCGCTGCCCCTCGCTCACGGCCTGGGCCGCGGGCAGCAGCCACCGCCGCAGGCTCCACGTACAGGAGCAGCTGCCACGCGGCAGCGTCGCTCTGGGCTCCCTGTGCAGCCGCCGCCAACGCCCGTCGCTGCCGCAGCTGCTTCTCGGCGGCCGCAGAGCGGCGCCGCGCCAGGGCCAGGCGGCGGCGGGGCCAGCGGGCACCTGCGCCGGCACCATGGCCACACGGGCCCCGCCCCCACCGCCGGAAGTGACGCCTCCCGCGCCCAGGACCCTCCCACCCGGCGCTCCCCCATTGGCTCCCGTGGGGCTGGGAAAGACGGAGGCGGGGCGGGCGTGAAAGGGTCGTCAGTGCGCGTGCGCTGGGCGGGCCTGGGGCCGCGGGGGGCGGGTCCCCGAGGGGAGGGGCGGAGCAGTGACGGGGTGGGGCGGAGCATGCGCACTGGCACGGAGGAGGGCGGCGAGGGGCGGGGCCGGGGCGGGGCGGGGCCGGGAGGCGGCTGCTGCGGCGCGGGGCGGCGTCTGCCGGCGCGGGGCCGCCCGGAGCCTTTAGCCGCGGCGCCGGGAGCTGCAGCGCCGGGGCCGAAGGCCGCTGTCGGGGCGGAGCGAGCGGCTGTGCGTGCGGGGGGGCCGGAGCCGCCGCAGCCCGGCCGTGTGCCAGGAGCGGCTGGGCGAGGCCCGGCCGGGCCTGGGCCGCCTCCGGCCCCACGGGAGCCCCCGGCTCTTGCGCCCCTGCTGCGGGCGGCCCCGTGGCTCGGAGCCGCCTGCGGTGGAGGCTGGTCAGGGCCGTCTCGGCTGCGCGGGGACCCTCAGCATCAGTGTCAGCACAGGAGCTTCACCCCCCCGCTCCTCCGTCCCACACCGGGAGCCCCAGGGAGCCCCAGAGCAGCCCCAGAGCAGCACACGCAGGGGAGAAAGGAGGGGAAACGCTGTGATGCAGCTGCGGGGGGAAGCCCAGGCAGCAGAGACCGCCAGGCCCTCGGCACAGCACACCGAGCAGCGGCAGGGCAGCAGCACCCGGGCCCGCGCCAGGAGCTGTGCCCCTCTGCTCTGCCGGAGGTCTGGCTGCAGCGCACGGGGCTCGTGGCCTGGCCCCGGGGCCTGCAGTGCGGTGGCTCTGCGGGTGGCAGAGGGCACGCGGGTCTTGCTTTGAGGGGGATGGCTGCACGGGAGGGGTGTGTGGGCGTTGGCCAGGTTCCCCCTCCCGCAGCATTTCTGCTTGAGTTTCCGCTCCTTCTGTGGCCCTGGCTCCAGTGCCTGGAGCTTTTCCTGCAGCAGCTCTTTCCTTGTGCTGCGTCTTGGCCCTGTCTTGAGTCCTACCTTCTGAAATAGCAGCATGTGCTGAAGGAGAATGAGTTTCCAGAGGGATGAAGTTGTCTTTAGCACAAACTTCCCAATTTCTTCAGCAGGACTTCAGTAGCATCTTGACGGCAAATATTCCGTGTGTCCTACGAAAGCTGCAGTTCTGTTGTAAGAAGTTTTTGTGCATCTGATCCAAGAGGGAGAGAGCGCAGCAGTGATGGTACCAGCTGCCCTGGGGAGCCTAACTTTGGCAAAAGCATGATTTCTGTTGAAAAAAGACCAAAGTATCCCTGGAGCACCTGCTATTCTTTTGGAAAGGAAATAGAAAAACCAAATACCAAAAAGGAAAAGAGCCCTTAGAAACTGCTTTCAGTCTCTGTTCCTGAGGCAGAAGTTTTCAGAAGGCTTCCTCTTTGTCTTAGCCGACGTACTGCTTTGACTCCTGCCTTCTGCTTGGTGGGGAGGTGTGCAGCTGAGAGTTTTTGAAAGACCTAGTTGCTGAGCCCTTCTTGAGCAGTGTCTTAGAGATGTTCCTTCGGGCATCTTTTTGAAATCCTGAGAACTTGCATTTAACCTGATGCCAAGTGCCAGGTTGACAGCGCTGAGCGGGGATTCCCTGCCAGTTTTCTGCACAAGCAAACTGCCAAGGGCAGGACCGTGGTTTCAAGGTGCTGGAAGAATGTTTCAGTCACTGCGAAGGAATTGGTGGAGGTTTTGTGGCAGTCAGTTGTCAGCGCTTCCTGCCCCAGTGATGGCAGCCACGTCGGCTGTGTCGCCGTGGGGCGAGCGCAGCACCGTGCCCACCGCCCTCCCTCACCACCAGGTTTCGTGCACGGGGCCATGGCCGGGTGAGAGCAGCCATAATGCCCAGCCCAGGCAGGACCTCCAGTGGGGTTGTCCCTGCCGCACGACCTGCATGGGGTCAGGGGCAGCCCCCGAGCATCCCATGCAGTGCCTGCCTCCAAGTGGGCGAGGGGGGCGTGGGGATGAGTATGGCTGTGCCCCTCTGTGACACAGGCTGTGCTCACAGGGAACATCCCGTGTCACAGTGACCGCTGCCCTCTCGCACACGGACACAGCCTCTCCACACACGTCCTGGCCAGGCTGGCAGAGCCCAGGCACTGGAGCTGCTCTCGGCACCAGTCTGCTGCGAGGAGCCGCCAAGGCCGAGCGGGAGTCAGCGAGGGGAGGCCGGGGCAGCACGGGCTACCGTGAAGTGTGGAAGAGGAGGAGGAAGAGGAGGCGGTGGTGTTTCCTCATCACCTCCTGCTGTAGGGGTGACCCAGAGCAGGGAGGAGAAGGATGGAGCTCTGGGACGCTGGCCACGGGAGGCAGCGTGGACAGCGGGTGCCAACGCTTCCCTTAGAGGGTAAGAAGTTTGGGAGCGCTTCCCCGGGAGCTGTCACAGAGATCATTAATGCTGAACATGGCTGTGGAAAGTGTGCTTGGAGGGAGCTGGAGGCTGCGGCCAAAGCCCCGACTGATGGTCCTCTCTGGCTCAGGTGCCAGTGTGGCTGCCAGGACTCCTGCGTCCCAAGCATGATGCCCTGCCATCTCGTGGCACCGCTGGGCAGAAGTCCCGGTGGTGAGGGACCCTGCTGGCCTGGCAGAAGGGGCTCGGGCAGCCCAGCTCCTGCTGGGGGAAAGAGCTGGAGCTTCTCCAGTAGACGTGCAGAGCCTGGGCATGCAGGGATGCCATACGGGGAGACTTGCCCTGCAGGGGAGACCCTGCGGATGCTCTGAGCCCCTGAACTGCCATGGGCACAGCATCGTGCCCTCGGCATCGTGGAAATGCATTGCCAATATCCCGAGGGAGGGGGCCGCCCTGTTAGAGCTGCGTCTGGAAGGAAAGGAGCCCTGCCTGAAGAAGGCTGAGGGGTCCTGCAGCTGTTGCTGGGCTCTGGAGAGGCTGCTGGGAACACCTGTGCTGGAAAGGAAACCTTGGACTTCTGTTCAGCTCAGCAGGGCTTTTTGGGCAGGATCCCAGCCACTGCCTCTACTCCTTCCCCTTGGTTCTCCTTGTAGCTGCAGACTGGTAGAGCAGGCTTTGAGCTCGGGGCACACTGTGGATGTCCCATGGAAAGGTGTCTGCGTGCTAATGGCTCTGTTTCAGCTCCAGACCCCTCCAGGGAGCAGATACAAGGTTCTCACCTCAAGGTGGTTCCCACCTTAGCTGCTGAGTGCCTGTCGGCACTGGGCTGACATTGGGGAGGGGGAGGCTCTTTGAAGACGCTTGCACTTGCCATCTCCTTGCTTCGGCATGTGCTGAACGGTTGTGAGGTGGCCCACCCTAGCATGACGTGCCTTTCCCTTATTTTGCAGAGCGCCTTGCTATCTGGGAAGGTGTATCGGACTACATTGTACGGCAGCTGATGCTGAACCAGGTGGGTTTGCCGTCCTGGGCCTCCTCAGGAAAGCCTTCTTGTGCATGTTCTGTGAGGGGAGGGATGACCTCTCTGCTTTTCCTGGTAGTTTGGAGAGGGTGAAGAGGAGAGGGGTGAACATCTCTAGGAAATTCTTCCAAAGAACCTCTCCAGGGCTTCTCCAAAGCGTTCCAAGGGTGGGCAGGCCACCAAGCACCGTTGCCATGCGCTCACAGGTTAGCAGCCTCTCCACCTAAGAGTCTCATACGTCTCCTCTTCTTTGCTGTTTTCAGGGAGTCCGAATTATTCGGCTTGGGACCTTGGACGTTGTTACTGAGCAACTTGGGGGTGGGAAGGCTGGTCTCCTGACTGTTCGCAGACCCGTCTTCCGCCTTGCGCAGAATATTGCAGCGGTTCACGGCCTCACCCACCGTGAGGCCTATGCTCCTGGTAAGAAGACAGGTGGAGACTGTTGCTTGCCCTGGGGACCTCTCTGGGGAGTGCACAACTGCTGTTTGTCAGTGACTGTTAGAAATTGAGAATTGCGTCACCAGGTCCTGAGAACAGCTTCCGATTTTTTTAAATAATCCAGACGTCATTATGCGCATTACCACTATACTCCCTCTCTGGATGTCTTGCTTGAACAGCTGTGCACTTCTGAGGTGCTGAGGGTAGCTGGAAGGCTCTGACGGGCTGCAGTGCAATGCTTGTGTTCTCCTTCCTCCTTGAAGCCATGAGACATGGCACAGCTAAAGCTCTCCCAGGCTGGAATGCACAGAGTGGAGGAACTTGCCCCCCTTGCTGCTCTCCTTGTCCTGCCGTCATGTGTCATGCTCCTAGGAGATGGCAGGGACCCGTTCCTTCTAGCTGTGTGGGGAAGAAAATGTTGCAGTACACTTGGCACACGCGCTTGTAGAGTGCTTGGGAGTTGTCCTGGGGAGGGATGGTGTCAGCTTCCCCCATGAGCTTTTCCTGCACGTTAAAGAAGACAGCCCCGAATCAGGGTCCTGCTTGGAGAGCTCCAAGCTGCTGACACTCTGGTCTTGCCTGCTCAGGCGCTCTGTTAGTGACTGTGTGGCTCTTCTGCTGCTTCCTAGGTCACAAGCAAGCTGAGCCCCTGAAGTATGCTCGCATAGCCTCGGACATCTCTGTGCCTCGGAAAAGAGTGCAGGCCTGCATAGAGGAGACCGTGCATCTTTTCTGCCGCTGCCTGGAGAGCGGGAAGAATGTTGCCTTTGTTCTGAAGCACGTTGGCATGCTTGTCATTCAAGGAAGCAACGTGAAAATGAGGTTCTACAGAGACTTGCTGCAAAGGCTGAATGGGACGGCACAGCTGGTAGCAGCTTCTCTTAGGGTACCGTTTCCATTTCTGTGCCGCTGCTTCTAGTCCTTTGGAAATCCTAGCCAAGTGGATGGATTTTTACTGGCCTGCCACGACCTTTCTGGGCACCCGCATAGCTGTGGCCTCGAGTACCGGCAGCTCCCTGCCCCGTTCTTCTGGAACATTCTGAGACCTTGGTGGCGGAGCAGAGCCTGGGAATTTCTGTACTGGGTCAAACCAACGCTCCCTGCAGCCCAGGGTCCCGTTGTGATGTGGTCAGGGAAAAAGATCAAAGGAAAGGGCAGGCTGATTATGTATTTTCTTCCTGGAGATCTCGCCTTCCAGCAAGCTACAGTTTAGCGCCTTTTTGCGTTAGGATCATGTTTGGATTGGTGACGGGAAGCGGAGACACAAGCAGACCAAGGCCCAGCTGGCAGCAGACCCCTTTTGCCGCTGTCACCGTGTTGGTCTAGTTGTGCTGAGCAGCTCTTCCGAGGGCCCCTGGAGGCGGAGGAGCCCAAAGCAGGGCTTTTCCTGATGTGTGCATCTGCACGCTGCTAGTGGTGGCCACAGAGAACATTATTGCAGCCCATGCTCTTCCCCAGGTCTGTAGCTGAGCCCCGTCCTTCCCGTGGGCTTTCAGGTGCAGCCAGAAAGAGGACATGTGAGAGCAGTTCAAGCTGAGCCCCTTAGGACTAAGCTGGAGATGCAACTTAGCCGTAGCCCGGCCCTGGCTCCCAGCTCTGTCTCTTCCTTCCGTCCGAGTCTGTGGTGTCTCTTCAGGCCATTCTCTGGGCCAGGGGTTTTCTGCCGCCTTTGTTCCAGGGAGTCCCAGGGCAGGACCCTCAGCAGCCCCTTGAGTACACCGCAGAGGTTTGGCCCTCCCAGTTGTTACCCACTGTACAAAGGCAAAGGCTGGGCTTTTTCTCTCACCACCTCAGGGGTGCAGAGGCAGCGGCCTGAGTGTGAGGAGACCCTGGGGGGGGGGCGGGTTACTGCCACCGCTGAGCCGCCCTCTGTTCTCAGCTCACGAGGCATCAACTCAAGGCATCCGGGAAAAGGCAGCAGCCAGGAAGGCTGGCTAGTGCAATGCCTTCTCCTGTGCTTGCCTCCATCGGCCTCTGCGTTGGGAAAGACCTGGTGCCTGGGCTGAGTCTCTGGATTCCTTCCCTTGCCCAAAGCCTGCCAGTGCTCTTACCCTTGCTCACTGATTTCCCAGCAGCTGCTACGGTGTCTCCGTGAGGGGCTGCTGAGAGGAAGGCAGTTCTTTGTTGCAGCATTGCTGAGAGGAAGCTGCTTCTCTGAGCAGTGGGAAGATTTGCTGCCCTTGTGAGCCCTGAGCTACTCGTCTTGGCATCCTCTCAGCTGTGTCTCTCGCCTTGCAGATGCCAGCGATGAGGGATGCAGTCCTCTCGGGCACCAGAACTGCTGCTTCTCAGACCCTTTCTGGTCGTGTCATTGTCTTTCCCGAGTGAGTACATTTGCTTCTTAGCGGCTGGCTCCCACAGGAGATGGGAGGTGGTGTGCAACGGCAGCCGAGAGGACTGAGGTTGCAAGGAGCTTTCTCACGGGAAGGAGGGGGAAGGCCTGGAAGAGCTTGATGAGGAAGCTGGTGCCCCCCGGTGGGTGGTGGTGGGTTTGTGGTTCCAGGAGGACTTCTGCACGTTTCTCAGCTTGCTACTACACTCGTCCAGGATGGGGCATAGTCTGCTTTGGAAAAAGATGGGCTTCAGAGAAGCTCCCCAGTACCACTGTGTGCCCATTATTCCCCCAAGGTGCCAAGGAAGGGTGGTGCCCTGCGTCCCGAGTGATATGTTTTTCCTGTGTCCAGGTACAAGCTGGAGAGTGTAGCTGGGAGACCAGCTGTGAGGCGCGTGGCACGTGCGAAGGCGAGGCAGGAAGAGGAGAAGAGAGAGGCTGACTGCGGTGGCAAGAAAGGTAATGGCAGAGCTGATTAGTGTCCGGGGTTTGTGCCTTGGCCGCCAGGGCTCCTGGCTGGGGCATCAGAGCCAGGGTGCCAGTGTGATGGCTCGGGCAGCCTGAGGCACTAGACGTGATGCTGCTTAGCCGTTCTGGGAAAGCTCATGAGGGAAGCAGGCCTCAGGGCAGCCCAGCCCTCCCACCTGCAGTGGATGCCTCCGAGTTACACTTTCCCCCACTTGCAAGGGGAATCCATGCCCTGGTGTGCATTGGAAGCTACTCCTGTGTTGGAGGAGGCGGTGCAGAAAGGAGTCAACCGTGAGGCCAGTCAGAGGTTGGGCCTGGAGCTGTAGGTAACGCAAGGGTTCACCTGTCTCAGGGATTCGTGTGTTTGTCTCTGAGGGGAAGAGTCACCTTGAGGAGCTGGTGAAAAGTCTGGCAAGCTGTGCCACGACTTCCTTTCATTTTCAAAGCAAGGTGTAACCTGTCTTTCTGAATTTCTCATCCTCATGCCCAGAACAATGCCTTTGCCTTGACGGTGTCAAGAGGGGACCTGTCGGCATAGGAGAACAGTAGAGAGATCCAAGACTGTGTTCCCCTTGAGTGAGCTTCCTGCCCCCAGAGAGACTCTCTGAGGTCAGCAGCACATGCCCACAAGCCCCCTTTTCCAGCATGTGACTGGGCTAGAGCATGAGAAAAGCAGTAGCAGAAGAAATGATGCTGCACAGTAAAAACGGCAAGTTGGACAGGAGCCAGCATCTGGACGGGCCTAGGAGTGCCCGGGAAACAAGGCTGGAGGCATGGGAGTTTTACCACAGGCTTGAGGAGATTTGCATATCCTTCCTGTTCCAGAAGTCTCCACAACACTGTCCCAAAGTGTCTTCTTGTCTCCTGCTTTCAGGAAATCTTCCTGGCAAGCACCTCGTCTTGCAAGAGCAGCCTCCTCAACGCAGAGCAACTGCGGTCACTCTGGAGAAGGGAAGGGGAGACAGGGGCAAGGGCAAAGATGCTCCTGGCAGGTGAGACAGTTGTGGAAGTGGATGAGGGTGAGCCTGTACTCTTGGGGTTGTTTGAGGGAGACCT
The DNA here is from genome assembly GCF_028389875.1 of Rhea pennata. Classification (NCBI taxonomy): domain Eukaryota; kingdom Metazoa; phylum Chordata; class Aves; order Rheiformes; family Rheidae; genus Rhea; species Rhea pennata. The sequence goes on along the minus strand of NC_084691.1, from coordinate 1,428,421 downwards.
TTCCTTTGGACACCGTGTTTCTAGCAGCTCTGAATGCCTTTGAGCATGTGTCATCCTGACTGCTGATGCCTTGGTGGCTGGCCAGCAGCCAGGGAGTTCTTGGGAGACCCCCGTGTTTGCTTCCTGTTTCTCCGGCCTCTGCCTTCAGGTTACAAGGTTTTTGGAGACTCGGTGCACACGTAGCCTGTGGGAGATGAGTGCCCTTTTCTGAGAGCCTTCATGTTTAAGTACCCAGCATCCCTTTCTGCTGGGGACAAGAGTACTGGGGGCCTATAGGCATTGTCTGAGGATGGGGGCAAGACTGAATGCTCTTGCAATGCCTTTCAAAGAGAGGAGATGTTTGTGGGAGCTTGGTCCCATTCTCTGGGCTGTTGCCAAGGGGCAACGAGTCCCAAGTCAGAATGGCTTAAACATGCGGGAGCTCTTTCTTGGAAGGGGAAGCATGTTGCTTTGCATGGCAGAGTGAAATTGCAGTCATCCTGGCACCCAGGATACAGAGCAGAGAGTCTTGTCCAGATTTCAGTTTGACATGGTGAGGCTGAAGCCTTCTCCTTCCTCTGAAAAGTTGTCTTGTGGCTGGCCCAAGAGAGTGGCAGGGACAGGTAAAAGGCAGGCACGCTTTGCTGCCTGTGTAACTTGCTCCCTCTTGGGCCCTGGCTCCCCATGATACTACATTTGACGTGCCCAAACACAGAGTATTTTGGACCAGGGAGCAGTGCTAAATGGAAGTGCCAGGCAAGGCGGTGGGGTCGGGGGGAGTGGTGTCTCTCAGAGCCTGTTCCTGCAGAAGAGCTGGCCCCACTGCTTGCTGTGTCAAGAGGGAGCCTGGATCTGGGCATCGTGAGGATTTTTGTGGGCATGCTTTGTTGGTTTAATGCTGGGGGCATTTCAGCCTGGGGGTCTCTGTGCCTCTGTGGAAATGAACACGTGCATTTGAACCCAGGTGCTTGCCCTGCAGAAGTGCCATGTGCTGCAGAAGCAAGAGCCCAGCTGGTGAGCTTGGGGTGGAGACCAAACTGCCCCTGTGCTCACACCGCCTCCCGCTGCTGTGCGTTTGCAGTGTGCTCGCAGCCGCGCAAGGGAGCTCCTTGAGCAAGGTGGAGAAAGGCAGGAGGAAGGCAAGTGCGGAAGGCAGAGGCGCAGAATCGTCAGCAAAGCCAAAGCCAAAGCGAGAAAGGGCATCACTGAAGGCCACGAGAGAAATGGAAGAGGCTGAGAGGACCCAGGTACAGGAAGCGTTTTTAAACCTTGAGACAGGAAAAGCCTTTCTTCTACTCTGGGGGATCTGAGGCTCGAAGGTGCTTTGGGGACCTGTCCCAGGTGCCTTGAAAGGCATCTAGAGGAGGCCAAGAACCATCCGGAATGGGCTCTGTGGTCCAAGAGAAGTGCTAGTGTTAGTAAAGGGCCGTTGCGGGTCTGTTGGGTGTTAGGGAAGCAGGAAGTGAGGCCATGTGCAGTCCCGGTAAGGGTAAAACATGAGGTCCGCCTGGCTCTTTAGGGTCATTCTGTGTGCTGTGCTGAAGCCCACAGCAGGGCTGCAGCCTTAGCTCCCGCTCAGCCCACAGCAATTCCTTCCCCTCCTTTGCTCTGCTATATGCGAGCTCTGTGCCTGAGTGAGAGGGTCTGTCTGGCAGTGGTGGTAGGCCTTGGTGAGGCTGGGACATGTCCTAAGGGCAACTGCAGCATCCCTGCCAGAGCAGGGGTTTCCGCTGCCTTGGGTGCCTGAGGCAGCAGCAGTCTTGGGGGCTGCTGAGGACCCAGCTCCTGCATTCGCTGGCTGCTGTCGTGCAGGATGTTCAGTGTGTCCGAGTAAGGAGAGACCTATCATGCAAATGCTGCTCTGATGCCAATGCAGATTCGGCGGATGTCACAGACACTGACAAACCTGCGGCCTGATCTCTGCCTGCCGATGACCAGCCAGGATGAGAGGGCCGAGGATCCCCCTCGAGCGAGAAAGCCGAGCATTGAGGATGTGTACATCTACCACCTGGGGCCAGAGGAGGAGGAAACAGTGTTTGTTTACTTCTCCCACATAGACAAGCAAGAAGAAAGAGAAGCAGTCCTCAGAAGAGACAGTCTGCGGAGTGAGTGTGTGTGATTGTGAGGGTGAGAGCAGAGCTCGGGAGGGCTTGTGAGGATTGTGTGCTCTGAGCTGCTGAGCCTGGCAGCAGGCCTTGCTTCTGGAGTTCTGCTCTGGCAATGGCCATTCTCTCTGCTTGTTGTTGATGTGAGGAGCGAGGCCCCGGTGGGGTAGTGGGGTCCGGTGGGGAGCAGCAGGGATGCACCGGTGACGCATGAGTTTCTCCTGGAGAGCACCTTGAGCTCCAGCGTTTCTGGGTTGTCGCGCTGCTGCAAAGTGCTCCTGTGGGGAGTCTCTGGTGGGTGTTGTGGTGTGGGCAGCAGCAGGGCACAGTCGGAAGGTTGTCTGAGAATCTGTGTGCATGTGCAGGATTCGTCCACTTGCTGGATGATGGAGGAGTGGGAGATATATAAAGGAGAGTCATCTGCAAGCTACAAGGCCAGCGGCACCTGCCTGAAAAGGTACGTGTGGCCCAGGTGCAGCAAGGCCTGTGGCATTTGGATAGCGGTGCCCGCCTGCGGGGTGAGAAAGACACGTTGCTGGGTGGTGGAGTTGTACTGGCCCAGGAGGCTCTGCTTTTGCTGGGCATGGGAACGACTCGGGTAGACCCTGTGGGCAAGCACCTCTCAGCATCCTCCAGCAAGTAGGAAAAACTTCTCTGGAGCTGTGGACTGTAAGTCCAGTTGGGAGTGTATGTGCACAGGGCCTTTGGGAGAGAGGAGGGCTCCATGCCGAGTGTAAGAGAGAGTGTGTGCCCGCTCTCGCAGGATGCTTTCCAAGCCAAGTGTGCGTGTGCTTCGAGCAGCAGCGAGCAGCCTAGTGCAGGAGGCAGAGAAGAGTCAGGTGGAAGAGGTGGGAGGAAGGAATGCTGCTGCGGAAGCGGAGTGCCTCAGGTGCGTATCTCCCCAAACGAGCGTGGCTTCCCTTTGTGCAGTGCCCTTGCTTGCCCGCCCGGCAGCACGGGGGAAGGAGGGTCTTTTGCGGAGAGGTGTGAGGGGACAGCGAGCAGCAGGCTTGCAAGTCTGTGTGCCTGGATGAGGTGGCCCTTCCACCAAAGGCTGAGTTGTTGGTGCCTCAGAGGAGGATTTCCACGTGGGCCAGGAGTGCTGGAGGAATGCCGAGTCAAAGGGACAGAGCAGTGGGCATTGCCAGTGTTTCAGGTTTCCTGAGTTCCCTAGAAACTTCTTCTTTGGACTACAGGCTGTTTTTATGCCTGGCACGCAAGAGTGCAGGGATGGGTAAATGGTAGGCATGCTTTTGTCCCTTGAGCACTTGCTGCATTCTTGCCCGAGAGTCGCCAGTGCAAAAGCATTCTCCATGCCTAAACCCGGAGGGTTAGGAGCATGGAGCTGTGGTGAATGCAACTGCCAGGGTGGGGGTGTGGGTTAATGGTGTCTTCCGCGGCCTGTGCTTGCAGAAGAGCTGGCTTCTGTCTGTGCTGCCTCAGGAGGGAGCCTGTATTTGGGCATCTGGAGCTTTCCTCTGGGCATGTCGTGTAGGCTTGCCGTTTCAGCTGGGGCGATGTCTGTCTCTGTGGGAGTGAATGCCTTTAGTTGAAGCCACGTCATTGTCGTGCAGAAGTGCCTTGTGCTGCAGAAGCAGGTGCCCAGCTTGTGAGCGTGGTCTGGAGAGCAAAGTCCCGCTCTGCTCACACCAGACCCCCGTGCTGTGTATTTTCAGTGTGCTCCCAGCCATCCGCGGGAGCTCCTCAAAGAAGCTGGAGAAAGGCAGGAGGAAGCCAAGTGCGGAAGGCAGGCTGCCAGCTGTGAGCCCTCCTAATAAAAGCCAAGAGAGGGCAGGGCAGGTACGTGATAGTGATTGAGGTGGTTCTTGTGCCACAGGGGCGTGTGGCAAAGCGCGGTTCTGCGGGCAGTGGGTAGAAAAGCCCTCTTCCTCAGAGTTCTTTCGAGCCCGCCGTGACCTTTCCAGGGGCTTGCTTGAAAAAGCGCAGGCTGAGCTGTCTTTTCTCTCTGCCTTTGCCGCTACTGCCTTCTCAGGAATCCCATTTGAAGCCCCTCTTTGGCCCTGCTCTGAGTGGAAAGGTACGTGCTGGGCCTTTCAGGAGAATGAAAGGAGAAACCTTCTGTTTCTCTCAGTGATCCCTTAGCTCCTTGGTCAGAAGAGAGCAGGCATTTTCTGTCTGGCCAGTACTAGCTTTTGTGCCTGAGACCGCTGAGAGGAGTGCTGAAGAGAAGATGCCGAAGAGGGGGTGAGAAATTACCTTTGGGCCCTGGAAAGAAGCAGATGCCAAGAATGCTGCTTGCCGTGTCTTTTCTGTGGCCCTCCAGCCCACAGGCTTCCCGTCTGTTCTGCCGGAGCAAAGAGGTCTCTGGGCATGCTGGTCTGAGGCGGAGGAGAAGAAAGAAAGGGCAGCTCCGAAAGCAAAGGCAGAAGCGGAAGAGTCGGAGAGGACCCAGGTACAGGAAGCCTTTCTAAACGTTCAGCCAGGAAAGGCCTTTGCCGTACTGCAGGGGACCTGCGCCTTGAAGGTTCCCCAGGGATGCAGGGTTGGAGGTGCCTTGTTGCTGCCGAGGAGCGGGGCAGGGGCATCGTGACTTTGCTAAAATCTGAAGCCCCCGGGAGCTGCACCTTTCCCTTTCCCGTGGGTTTTGCTGAAAAGACAAGCAAGGCAAGTGAAGAGAAGGGAGCTCGTTTGAGGAATGTTGGAAGAGGAGCCCAGTATTTCCCCTGGAGGTCTTTTCCTGAAGAAAAGAGGCCTAAGAGGCAAAGGAGCACGAGGAATGGAGTGTGTGGTCCGAGAGAAGCGCCAGTGTTAGTAAAGGGCCGTTGGCGGTCTGTTGGGTGTTGGGGAAGCAGGAAGCTGAGCCCTGAGTGCCGAGGACTGCTGCTGCTGGTAAGGGCAGGGCTCACAGGGGGTGTTTAGGGTCATTCAGTGTGCTGTGCTGAAGCCCACAGCAGGGCTGCAGGCATAGCTGCTGTTGAGCCCACAGCAATTCCTTCCCCTCCTTTGCTCTGCTCTGTGCGAGCTCTGTGCCTGAGCAAGAGGGTTTGCCTGGCAGCGCTGGTGAGCCTTGGTGAGGCTGGGACATGCGCTGAGGGCTGCGTGGAGGCGGCTGTGGCCTTTCTCCAGTTACAACTGCAGCGTCCCTGACCGGGCAGGGGTTTCCGCTGCCTTGGGTGCCTGAGGCAGCAGCAGTCTTGGGGGCTGCTGAGGACCCTGCTCCTGCAGGCCCTGGCTGCTCTCGTGCAGGATGTTCAGTGTGTCCGAGTGAGGAGAGACCTGTCATGCAAATGCTGCTCTGATGCCAATGCAGGTTCGGCGGATGTCACAGACGCTGACAAACCTGCGGCCTGACCTCTGCCTACCCTCGACCAGCCAGGATGAGAGGGCTGATGATCTTCCTCGAGCGAGAAAGCCAAGTGTGAAGGATGTGTACATCTACCACCTGGGGCCAGAGGAGGAGGAAACAGTGTTTGTTTACTTCTCCCACATAGACAAGCAGGAGAAGGAAGAGCAGCAGTCCTCAGAAGAGACGGTCTGCGGAGTGAGTGTATGTGATTGTGAGGGGGAAGCTGGAGCTCAGGAGGGCGTGTGAGGCTTGTGTGCTCTGGGCTGCTGAGCCTGGCAGCAGGATTTCCTTTTGGAGTTCTGCTCTGGCAATGCAAATGCCTTTCGCTCATTCTTGATGTGAGGAAAGAGATCCTAGGGAACAGCAGAGGCCACTGGGGAGCTGCAGCATTTCCCTGGTGATGGACACATCAGTTTCTGCTGGAGGGGATGGGGGGAGGTTGCTTGCGCCGTATTGAGGTTGCTTTCTGCGTTGCAAAGAGCCCCTATGAGAAGTTGTCTGTGGGCTCTATTTGCTTACGGGGCTTGAGGCTGAATACTGCAACTACTAGCTTAAGATTGCTGAGTGTCTGGTGCAAGTCAAGCAGCAGAAGAAATAGTGTGCTGCAGGAAGAATCAGCACGGCTGGACCCCCATCACCAGTCTTTCTCTGGGATGAATGCAGTGCAGGTGTCCTGCTGTGCAAGTCGCTATTCCCTTTGGTCCTTTATGTTGTCAGGAGGGATCAGAGCTTGCGGGAGAAGTGCCACTGGGAAAGCGGAGTGTCACTGGCTGCTGTGTTGGTGCTTGTAGAGAGGCTCTGAGTGTGCTTGGAAGGGAGATTAAAAGCTTCCTTGACCTGTCTTGCAGGTTCAGCAGAGAAGTGAAAGGCAGGCAAGGGTTCGGTCAGGCTCCTGCCTCCCTGCAGCTGCGGAAGAGGAGCTCGGAGGGCAGCTTTGTGAAAAAAGAGCATGCTTTCAGGATGTCGTCAAGTACACCTTGTCATCAGATGAGGAAGAGATTGTGTATGTTTTCTTCTCCCGCATAGAGGAGGAGAAGAAGAGAAGAGCAGCTGAGAGGCGGGAGACACAGGAGAGGGAGTAAGTGTGTGCCAGCTCCAGGAGAAGCCTGGCAGTGTTGAGGGGCAGTGAGGGGCACCCCCGGAGGTGCCAGAATGCTAGGGCCAGGGCCACTGGTTTGAGTCAGGCCTTGATACTACACACCTCTCCGCAGCCTCGGTGCATTCAGCCTCAGTCTTGGCCGCACCAGACTCAATCTCAGGCTGACCAAGAGCTGACCAAGGGCCTGGGGTGGAGCCAGGGCACTGGCTCACATCATAGTGAGCGTGGAAATGCTCTTCAGAAGCACATCCAGACACGCACGGCTGGAAATACTCTTGCTGTATTGCTCTCTCTTTCTCTGTGTGCATCACCCTTAGCATCTTCCTTTCTTGTTCTTTAGCTGTGGGGAGGAGAGTCACCTCCCCAGCCAGCAGGAGAGGCCCCAGTGACTGCCAGCCATCCTGGAACACACGGAGAACTTTGTTCCTGTGGATTAAAGCACCTCTCCAAATGGCCGTGACTGTTTCCTTGGCCTGTGAATGTCAGCGGGTCCAAGAAAGGAAAGATCAGGAGCATGGGCTTGAGTGTCCGTGCCTGCTCACAGGGCAGCTCTCTCCTGAGGTCATGCGGTAACTGTTTGTCTGCAGCTGTGCCCATGATGTGTCAGGGACCTCCTGCTCTCTGTGGGTGCCAGTCGGAGGAGTGGAGTCAGCCCTTTCATGACAGCACATCGCCTGCTGCAAGGGCATGCTGCCTTGTCAGGGAGGTGGGAAGAGCTCGTTTGGCCCTCGTGAGGCGGCAAGAGTTGAGCCAGGGCCTCTGTTTCCTGGGGCCAGTGCTGGTTGCCAGAGGGGAGCCCACTCAAGTATGGTGTGCCTGTTTGTTGCACTGAGGGCTTGGTTTTGGGGGTGTGAAGGGAATCCTGGGGAGAGCAAGGGCTGGCATTGGAAGCTCACAACCGTGAGGGTGTGGCCAGGGTAGTCCCTGGCTGCCTTGGCTGTAGCGACCATGAATCAGTGGAGTTGCAGACTCTGAGGGGAGTGTGGAAAGAGAGTAGCAGAGTCCAGAGTGGGCACCTTATGTGAGGAAACTTCCCCCTTGTCGGGGAACTGGTAGGGGGATGTCATGGAAGCAGGTCTGCAGGGCAAAGGATCAGGGGAAAACTGGCAGGTATGTGAGGACAGCACCTACTAAGCACAGGGACAACCCTGCTTGATATGCAGGCAAATGAGCAGCAGTAGGACGAGACTGGCTTGGCTGAGCCAGCACCTCCTGGTGGAAGTGCAGTGGAAAAAAAAGGGAGCACAGAGGAGGTGGAAGCAGGGAGAGGCTACAAGGGAGGTACTAGAGCGAGAAGTCCTGGCTGTGCAGGGATGGTGTCAAGAAGGCCAGAGTGCGGCTGGAGCTGAGCCTTGCAAGGGACGTCAAGGAGAACAGGAGCTTCCTGAGCCAAAGGAGTAGGCTGAGAAAGATAGAGGTACCTTGCTGCATGGGGTGGTTGACTTAAGGAGAGGAAAGCACATGCGGCCGAGCTACTCTGTGCCGCCTTAGCCTCAGCCTTCACCAAAAGGTCTCAGGGCCCCTGTGCTTGTGGAAGGTGTTGAAGGAGGAGGAGAGCAAGCAGTAGTGGCAGAGGATGGAGTCAGGGATCTTTGATCCGGCTGGGCAGGCTCTCCGACGCCCTGGAGGACCTCCCAGCAGCTGTCCTCTGGCCTGCCTGCCGCTGGCTTATCAGCTGGCAGAGTCAAGAGGCACCTGCCAGGGAAGGCAGCGGCCATGTGCTCTTTTCCTCCTGCTCACCCACCAGACTGGCCTGGCCAGCCCAGCTGCAGCACCTTGCAGCCCCCGCAGGCCCTCTCTGCACAGAGGCAGAAGCCCTGCTCCTGCAAACCCACCAGCTGCTTTGCTCCTCTTGGCTGCTCTTGCTGCTGCTGAGCCCTGCTCTGCCATCAGGAGCTCAGCTACCACTGTCACCCAGGACATCCTGCTCGGTCACCAGTCTCAGCCTCTCTCCAGCTCACAAGTCAGGCCGAGGATCGAGCACACACTGGACTGTGAGTGCTGTCCTCTCCCTCCATGTTGTGCTCAGGGTGAATGAAGGACTCACCCTGCCATGGGCGGCTCTGGCAGAGCTGTCTGCACCATAGGCACATGTCACAACAGCGCCCACATCCCCACACAGGTGCTGGAGCAGGGACTCAGACGGCCTCTTTCACTGCCCCGTCGCGCTGTACCCCTTTCTTCTCCCTCTTCAGGAATTCAGAGAAGGACACGCACAACTACCCAGCACAGCTACACGCCCTTGCCTCTTCTGTCCTTCCCATCAGGGATGGGCATGGCACAACCATCTCAGCTCAGGTTCTCCGCGACACGTGTGCAACCTCCATAGTGCTCTTCAGCTTCTCTGGCCATCCCACATGGTCCAGAAAGGATGTCCCACAGCAGCACGCATGTCCCAGCCACCAGCAGCTCTGCTGCCCCAGAGTCTGCTCTCCAGGGATGGACCTGCAGAGAATTTGCCTTTTGTAGTGACTGAGCTCAAGTGAGAGGAGGGAGCAGAGGAAGTGGCCAGCCATCCAAGCAAGGTTTGAGCCCATGTGCACAGTGCAGAAGGGGTGAGCAGGGCATCGCTGTAACCCTTTGGCCCCCTCTTTGCCCTGCTCTTCAGGTCAGTTGGTATTCTTCAACTTTGTGTGCAACAAATCCAGCTAGAGCACGTGCTCCTGGACTTTTGGCTCTGTTTTTGCACGCCAGGGCTGTGCAACAGTGAGAAGTCTGAACAACGCGTCCTGTGTTCTTGAAGGCAGTGCTGAGTTGCAGAGCCCCACACTCTCCCGTCGGGTGTGAGGAGGGGGAATGTTCCCTTTTCCCTCTGGGTTTCCCAGGTCAGTTCCTGGGGTCAGAAAAGAGCACTCCCTGGGAGAGTCCCAGCACATCAAGGGGCTGGTGCAGGTACGTCCATGAGATGCTTTGGGAAAGCTTGTGGCATTCTCTTGTGGCTCCTCATGGTTCCCTTTCTTCTCTCCTTTGGAGGGGGACACAGGGCAGAAGGCACAGCAGTCACTAAACCTGGATTTACTCTGTTTTAGCTGTAGTCAAGTGTGTGCCTTGTGCTCCGTGGTGATCCTAGCACTGCTGATCTCCTCCCCATTCCCTTCCTGGGTAACACTCTTCAGCAAGACCCAGCTCTGCACGCACGCACGCGTACATACACACACACACACACACACACACAAACTCAGGTGTGCCTGGGAAGGTCAATGATACGAGCCGTGCCAGCAACAACCCCTCTGTTCACAGCAGCCCAGGTTCAGGAGACAGCCCCCTCCCCGAGCAACTCAGCAGCCTGAAGCAGAGGCACAGGATTAGCGCAGCTTCCTCTGCACTGGTTCAAGGGGACCATGAGCAAAACCCAGGCTGCCGGGCAGCACAACTCCCCAGGCACCCCACCAAGAGGGCACCGTTTCTAGGTGGGCTCCAATCAGCCAGCTTCTGGTTAGCAGCTGAACACGCTGCACCACAAAAAGCCCTAGCAGGGGCCCTCCCGGGGCAGCTCTGGCATCAGGACAGTCAGGAATGGGACCAGTGCTGCAGGAATGGGAACGTCCCTGATCCCAGGCCTGGTGCCAGCCTCAGGGGAGGGCACGCTGCCCTTCAGCAGCTGCTGGGTGCTGGTGGGCAGAGCAGTGCAGGCGGAGGCCTGCTGCCCACCTCAGGGCTGTGGACAGCTCCCTGGCCAGGATCAGAGCCACCTGCTCCCGTGGCCCCTCTGCCGTGCACCCAGGCGGCACTTGGAGCTGTGGGCACATCACCCTGGAGAGGACATTTCCCTCAGCCCACTGCCTCCTGCTGCTGCTGCTGGCGACAGGTGTGACACACACAGCAGTGCTGCACGGGCTGGCAGAGGGGACTCAGGGAAGGGGTTTGTCCCTCTCCATCAACCCTCCCTGGGAGGGCCAGAGCATGCGAGCAGCAACCGCTACAAGACTCTCCTCCTGCCCCCTTCAGCTGCAGAGACAGTGAAGGGGCAGCACTCCATGGGGCAGCCCTGGCCCAGGAGCAGCGCCAGCTAAGAGGCAAGCCCAGCTTCCCCCATGGCAGCCCGCAGCCCAGCACGAGGCTCTGAACGCTGCTTTCTGCTGAAGCTCTCAGAGCACCAGCAGACAACAGGCCTGTGCTCGTCAGGGCCATGTCGTGGGAGGAGAGTGCCCCACACACCATGCCCCCTCCCGCAACAGTGACTCAGATCACCTCTGTGACTGCGGCCTGAGAGGCCATCAGCAGGCAAGCAGGCGGGTGGGCACTGTGAGCTCAGCGGGGGCAGCACAAAACCCCCTGCAGAAAGGAGAGCTCCTGAAGAGGGCGGAGGCAGAGGCAGGGAAAGGTGGCTTGGCTGGCAGCTGCTTTGGGAGGTCACTTCTCTTGCAGCAATCTTTTGGGGTTGCAGGCAGGCAGGCACTGTAAGGTCATGAAGCGGGTGAGAAAACCTTCCCCATGGAGAGGAGAGCTCTGAGGGGAGGGGAGAGGCACAGGAAGGTAGTGGGGGATGACCCCAGAATGATGACCATGTCACTTCTTTTGCACAGTGGCAAGATCTGAGGATTTGAAATTATAACTCTGATACAAGAATGACAGTCACATTTATCATATACATAAAAATATAGAATATATATTATACTACATACCCCCAATATCTAAAATAACCTCCTCTCTATATACTATATTATACTACATGGCTCCGATCTCTAAGATAAGCAATTCTTGGAGGTGACAACATTCATCTGGAGAACACTCAACACCTGCCACTCTGCAGGCAGCATGGCTTTGTCCATTCTCCTCCTACATGCATGCAAAGCAGGACATCTCAGCAAAAACACTTTCACTTCAGTAATAACAGCTTGCAAGCCCCTGAGGAAAAGCTGCACCTGAAAACAACTACTGGTCTAACAGGGCAAAGAGTAAAACACATTCCTCCCCAAGAGACACAAGCAGCAGACACATCACCCTTCCTGGGAAAGCTGCATGCATGACTACCTCTCTGAAGTGCTTGTACACCAAGGCATGCAGCATGGGGAATAAACAGGAAGAACCGGAGATGTGTGTGTGGTCGCAGGGCCATGATCTCATTGCAATTACAGAGGTACGGTGTGATAGCTCGCCTGACTGGAATGCTGTCATGGATGGCTATGTGCTTTTTAGGAAAGACAAGCCAGGAAGGCGAGGTAGTGGGGAGTTGCCCTTCATGTGAGAGAGCAACTGGAATGCATCGAGCTCTGCCTAGGGGTGGTGGAGGAGGAGGCAGTCGAGAGCTTATGGGTGAAGAACAAAGGGCAGGCTAGCATGGGGGACACTGCCGTGGGTGTCTACTGCAGGCCACCTGACCAGGAAGAGGAAGTCAGTGAGGCCTTCTACAGACAGCTGGAAGGAGCCTCACGATCACAGGCCCGGGTTCTCATGGGAGACTTCAACCAATAAGCACGATTGCAACCCTGGAGTTCAGGAGGGCAGACTTTGGGCTCTTCAGAGACCTACTTGGAGGAATCTCATGGGTTAAGGGCATAGAAGGAAGGAGGGTCCAGGAGAGCTGGCTAGTATTCAAGCATCACTTCCTCCAAGCTCAAGAGCAGTGCACCCCAAGGAGAAAGAAGTCCAGCAAAGGGGGCAGGAGACCTGCAGGGGTGAGCAAGGAGCTCCTGGCAAAACTCAAACAGAAGCAGACAGTACAGAGAATGTGGAAGAGGGGACAGGCTACTTGGGAGACTTATAGGACTGCTGTCAGAGTGTGTAGAGATGTAGCAAGGAAGGCGAAGGCCCATTTGGAGTGGAGTGTGGCAAGGGATGTTAAGGACAACAGGGCGGGCTTCTTCAAATACATCAGTAGCAAGAGGAGGGCTAGTGAAAATGCGGGCCCACTACCAAATGGGGCGGGGGCCTGTTGTAGTTAGATTCCCGGGGCCAAACATCCGGTTTGGCCAGCCAGCACAAACTCACACACAAACACTGTTCAGTAGCAAGCAGTTTATTAGTAGATACTTACAAACAGACCGACCCGATGGTAATCTCAAGAAGGAGATTCTGGAAGCCACAGAATCTATATGTATCCAACTGCTGTTCTTTCCCACGGATTTCCAAGACCTTGTTAGTTACTTATTTGTATGCCGCTTAACACAGCGGTATTGTTCTAGGCACTAAAAAGTTACAACACTAGACCATTCTCACCAAGTATCAGGTATTACAGATACAAAAGTTACAATACGGACCATTCCCATGAAGTATCAGGTAGTACGGATACAGGGCCCTGGTGACAAAGGCTACAGAGAAGGCAGAATTACCGAATGCCTTCTTTGCTAAAGTCTTCACTGCTAACGGCAGCCCTCAAGAATCCCGGAGCCTGGAAGCAAAGGGAGAAAGTCTGGAGAAAGGAAGACTTTCCTTTGGTTGAGGAGGAGAGGATTAGAGATCTGGGCAAGCCTGACATTCACAAATGCATGGGCCCAGACGGAATGTGCCCACGGGTACTGAGGGAGCTGGCGGATGTTGTTGCCAGGCCATCCTCCCTCAGCTTTGAAAAGTCCTGGAGAACTGGAGAGGTGCCTGAGGACTGGAAGAAAGCCAGTGTCACTCCACTCTTCAAAAAGGGCAAGAAGGAGGACCCAGGCAACTATAGGCCGGTCAGTCTCACCTCCATCGCTGGAAAGGTGATGGAACAGCTCATCCTGGATGTTGTCTCCGGACACATGGAGGAAAAGAAGGTGATCAGGAGTAGTCAGCATGGATTCACCAAGGGGAAATCCTGCTTAACCAATCTGATAGCCTTCTCTGATGGCGTGACTGGCTGGGTAGATGAGGGGAGAGCAGTGGACGTTTTGTCCCTTGACTTCAGCAAGGCTCTGTATCCGTGCTACGTGATACTTGATGGGAATGGTCCGTGTTGCAACTTTTGTATCTGTACCACCTGCTATTTGGTGAGAATAGTCTAGTGCTGTAACTTCTTAGTGCCTAGAACAATACCGCTGTGTTAAGCGGGATACAAACAAGTAACTAACAAGGTCATGGAAATCTGTGAGAAAGAACAGCGGTTGGTCACATATAGATTCTGTGGCTTCCAGCCACAGAATCACCATGAGAAGCAGTCAACATGAAGGTCAGAAGCTGAAGAGTAGTGAAATAGCGACCCCCAAAGTCAAATGTGGCCCCAAAATAAGTCTGCACGCGTGTGCAGTATCAGAGCCCGGTTATGCAACCGGGGCGGAGTTGGGCTAGACTCCCTGCACTTGCTGGCCCCAGGTGCCGGGACTCTCGCCTACTGCAAGTAATCATAAATGCCGGAGTTTTCCAAAGGAGGGTGAGGCTGCTACACAACAGAGGACCACGTTGCCTCCTCGGGGACGCCCGAAAAGATTGTGCCTGCCGACTCTCCCTCTCGCCATGCAGACGATCAGGACAAGCACTGAGGTGGTCCTTCTCGAGATTACCATTGGGTCGGTCTGTTTGTAAATATCTACTAATAAACTGCTTGCTATTGAAGAGTGTTTGTGTGGGTGTGTAAGTTTGTGCTGGCTGGCCAAACCGGATGTTTGGCCCCCGGGAATCTAACTAGAACAGGCTCTTGACACTGTCTCCCCTGACATCCTCCTAGAGAAGCTCAAGAAGCGTGGGTTAGATGAGTGGACAGTGAGGTGGATTGAGAACTGGCTGAAAGGCAGAACTCAGAGGGTCGTCATCAGTGGTGCGGAGCTGGAGGCCTGTGGCTATTGGAGTTTGCCAGGGCTCAGTACTGGGTCCCATCCTGATCAACTTCTTCATCAATGACCTGGACGAAGGGACAGAGTGGCTCCTCAGTAAGTTTGCAGATGATACCAAGCTGGGAGGAGTGGCTGCTACAGCTGAGGGCTGTGCTGCCATTCAGAGAGAGCTGGCCACGCTGGAGGGCTGGGCGGCGAGGAACCTCCTGAGGTTCAACAAGGGCAAGTGCAGAGTCCTGCACCTAGGGAATAATAACCCTCGGTACCAGTACAAGCTAGGGGCTGACCTTCTGGAGAGCAGCTCTGCAGAGAAGGACCTGGGAGTGCTGGTGGATGACAAATTGACCATGAGCCAGAAATGTGCCCTTGTGGCCAAGAAGGCCAATGGTATTCTGGGGTGTATTGGGAAGAGTGTTGCCAGCAAGTCGAGGGAGGTGATGCTGCCCCTCTCCTCAGCCCTGGGGAGGCCTCATCTCAAGTACTGTGTCCAGTTCTGCGTTCCCCAGTAGAAGAGAGACATGGAGCTGCTGGAGAGAGTCCAGCGTAGGGCTACAAAGGTGATCAGAGGGCTGGAGCGTCTGCCCTCTGAGGAACGTCTGCGAGAGCTGGGCCTCTTCAGCCTGGGGAAGAGAAGGCTGAGGGGGGATCTTATCAATGTGTATACTTATACATCCTCCCTTATACATCCTGGGGAGGGTGTCAAGGGGATGAGGCTAAACTCTTTTCAGCTGTCCCATGCGAAAGGACAAGAGGCAATGGGCAAAAAATGAACCACAGAAAGTTCTGCCAGAGTATGAGGAGGAATTTCTTCACTGTGAGAGTGACAGAGCCCTGGAACAGGTTGCCCAGAGAGGTTGCGGAGGCTTCTTCTCTGGAGATATTCAAAGCCCACTTTGATGCAACCCTGTCTAACATGCTTTAGGTGACCCTACTTGAGCAGGGAGGTTGCACTAGATGATCTCCAGAGGTCCTTTCCAACCTTACCGATTCTAGGATTCTATGATTCTGTGATTCTACGGAGACGGCTACAGCTTCCAGACAGCTCCCACGAGGAGAGGGCTGGAGCTTCAGTTAGGCTCCTGGCCAGGGCTGGAGGTGCCAGGGCAGACTGCTCAGGGGAAATGAGTCCTACTCAGTGCACGCCAGGCCCTGATGTTCCAGCCCACAGTTTCTGCAGTTCCCTCCTGCAGCCGCTCCAGTTTTGCAGTGCCTCCCTTGAACTGGCACGGTCACAACTGGACACAGGCGAGGCCTAGCAACTGTGGCGTGTCAGCTCACATTGCTCCATGTGCTCGCTCTACAGGAGCTGACGCAGCAAGCACACAGCTGCTGAGGCCAAGAAGGACAGCAGACCACTCTGTGCTCACGCTGACTGCCCCTCTTGTCTAGTCTTCCACTGCTGCCAGCAGGTGCAGAAGGCAAGGGCCAGCCAAGCCCCCCAGCAAAGCCAAACCCAAATGCCAACCCAAGCCTTGTGCAGACCACAGGAGAGCGGGACTGGGACTGCTGTGGCTTCACACTGGCTTAGGTACTTAGCGGGGGATGTTGTGTGTTTAGAAAATATGAGTGCATGGCACTCAACTCTGCAAAGATCCTTGGCAGCGTGTTCCCTGGAGCATTCAGACACTTCTTGGGGAACTTCCTTGAGCAGTGCAAGCTACTTGGTACTTCTACAATGCACTTGTCGTGTGTATAGTCAGGCAGGACTGCCTTTGGCCACACTGCCTGCATGCAGGCAGCTCCGCTGCCTCAGTAGTTACTATGTGGGTGAGGAGTGGGAAAGGCAGGACAGCCTCAAGCCCTCTGGGTCTCCCACCACTGCTGAAGAAGGGAGAGAGTGGGCACACTCTTGCTGAGAGGCCTGCTTTCAACTCCTCTGCTCTGCCTGCTGCAATGTATTCCCTGCCTTGGCATGCTGCTCTCCCATGAAATGAGAACTTGCAGGCTATCCACTCAGCTGCAAAAGCTGCAGCTGCACTAGCTGGGGCTTTTGCTTGGAGTCCAAGGACCCTGCCCTGCCCCCAGAGCCAAAGACAGGGCCCATCTTTCAACGCTGCCAGAAAGGTCCTTTCCTCAGGAGAGATGCAAGCGGAACTAGCACTGCAGGAGCTGAGGGCTGAGGCAGGCTCACTGGCCCTGCAGAGACAAGGTGGCACATGCCTCTGCTACAGATCACAGGACCTGTGGAGGATCCTTTTCAAAGAGTCTCCTTCCTCCTTTACTCTGCAGAATGTTCTCAGAGCAAGCCGAGTGCCCTCAGACTTCCTGGATGCATAGCCATGCTTTGCAGAGACCCAGCTCCTCTCCTGCCTCTCTCTTCAGATGCTCACCACGCACATGCCCTATAGTCTGCCTCAAGAATCAAGCTCCAGGTGGGGCAAAAAAACATGAACGAGAGCTGCCACATCTTCTCTTTTTATTCCGGATTACAGAAACTCTCTTGTCTCGTGGCTCAGCTGGTAGTTCTGCCTTGTCATCACCCCATGAACCTGCACTCGATAAATGCACGTGTACCTGGGGTTCCCCCAGTTGCTCTGCACCTGGAATTCGATGTAGCGGAAGGCTCTGGGCAGCTGCTTCTGTAAAGGAAATGGAGGCAGCCATTGTTGCTCGGGTGGAAAGAGCGACAGCACAGCAAGGGCGCTTCCTCTGCCAGCCCCATCCCTGCTGGGGAACCAAACGCAGCCCTGGCAGAGGAGGCAGCCGTGCTTCCCCTGCCAGAGCCACAAGGCACAGGATGCTTTGGCTCATCCTCCACGCTCTGTCGTCCAAGCACTTGCAGGCAAACCTCAGTCTGCTGCTCGCGTCGTGCCCACACGCACTCCCGGTACCTTGAGGCGGAAGGTCTGAACAGCCTCCTGGTCCACCTCAAACACAAAGAGCCCCAGGAGAGTTTCTGCTGCTGCTTCCTCATCCACGCCCTCAAAGGCAAGCGACAAGGGGAGCACGTCACGCTCAAGCAGAGCTGAAGGAAAAGTGTCTGCTGAGGCAGAACTGGGCAACCCTGCCTCATGTGCCGCTCCTCTAGCAGGAGCCGAGAAGAGCTTAGTGTGGGTGTGGGTGAGGCTGCTCTGAGCAAGCGCTCCAAGACCCTTGGCCAGAGAGCATTCAGCAAGCCCGAGTGGCATACCACCACCGTGGGCCACCAGGCACCCCACGCAGGGATGCAGTGCTCTGCAGAAACCAGCCCACGCTTCTCTGGGAGAAGCCGCCAGGAGATACAAGGCTCCTTTGCAGCTTTCGGCCAGGGCCGCAGGGCCTCGTTCCCTCCCCGCCCTCCGTGGAGGTGCAAGGCAGAGACTTACGGAGACAGCAAAATCTTTGGGGGCGCTGCTGACTTCCCCGGAAGGAGAGACTGCCTTGGAGATGTGCTCCACGGTGACAGCCATTGGCCAGATCTCCTCAGGCAACCGAATGACCACTTGGCCCTCTGCTCCTTGGAAAGCCCAGCACTGTCCGGGGGAAGTAGGCAGCTGAAACCAGAAAGTAGCCTCCTTCAGTGGCAAGGCACTGCAAGAGCCCACAGAACTGGCGGCTTTGCGAGCAGCACAGGCCTGCCTTAGTCTCTTGGCTGACATTCTGCATGCAAAGGCACACCATTGGGTGAAAGGGACAGGAGGGGACTGGTGAACTTGATTTCAGAAGATGGGCAGATGCTAACACTTTTACTTCAGTAATAACAGCTTGCAAGCCGCTGAGGAAAAGCTGCACCTGAAAACAACTACTGGTCTAACAGGGCAAAGAGTAAAACACATTCCTCCCCAAAAGACACAGGCACCACACACATCACAAAGCCATTCGCTGCAGTCCCTGGCCCAGGAAGAATTGCACAGCTACTGGTGGGAAGCAGGTACCAGAAAGCAAGACAGACAATACAGCTCTGCCCCGTGAACTTCCTGACCTGTGCCTACGCACCAAACATGCAGAGAGCTGTAAGACTCCAGGCCCTGCCCCAGACACTTCACAGCAACAGAACTTCCCCTCCTCTTTCCTCTGGGCAAGACATCTGCAACTGTTGAGGGGCTTCACATGCCCGGCTCAGATGACACACTTGTCTCTGCAGACATAACCTGCTGAACTTGCACAGAAAATAAAAACACAGTTGCCTCTATTCAGGTGGTGTGGATTTTCCTAATGGAGAAGGGAGAACAGAGGGAGAAGCTTCCTCTGTGCTGGTTTCCTGGCCCACTTGCCCTCTCAGCTGGTACACTAAGAAGAGCAGGAGATGCTGATGGGCTTTCTCTAACAGCTTAGCCTCCTTAGCACCACTTAGGGCCCCTGTGAAGAGGAGTTCCAGGTCCTTTTTCCAGTCAAAGCTGTGCTCTCATACACAGGACTCCAGGCTCTGCAGAACCACTCCAGATAAAAACAGCTCCAGGCATCTCTTTGACTTGTTTGCTTCCGGCAAGGGCTGCCTGTTGGAAACAAAACACAAAAAAGCATTCATTCATCTCCGTCTTTTAGGCCAACAGAAAATTGCTGCAGAAGCATCAAAGGACACTCAACGACTGGGCAAGACAGTGTCCGTGGATATTCTCTGCAGGGGAAGCAAAGCATCTGTCGGAGAAAAATCCCAAATCTTAACTTTACATGCGCAGTGACAGGCTGTGACCAATAATGCCGATTGGCAAAGGGACCCAACCAGTCACAGGAGATGTCCACGAAACCACAAGCCCCTTGCTCAGCAGAGCTCAGAAGAAGTAAAGCAAACATCCCGAGAAAAGCAACAGGAAATCTGAGGATGGAATTTCGTTCGGCCCTTCTGTAGATTCATGGTGTCCTTAGAGCCCACAGAGCGGGGGTGCTTCTGGAAGAACAAACACCAGGAAGGTTATCTAAAGCTACTGCATCTGGCTGCGGAAGCTCCCAGGCCACAGCCTGCCAGAAGAAGAGGCTAAGGAAAAGAATCACTATATACGGCCCTGCTCCGATTCTCCCTCCGAGGCGGTACAAGTTCAACACTGTCCAAGAGAGCACCAGGCTGAAAAAAACTCCCGTTGAGCTCAGCAGCCCATCTGCTCTGCCAAGCTCTTGCTGTAACCGTCCTCACTACCTCTACATCAGTGGCAAAGACATCTAAGGATGCCAGGCCAGCTAGCGATTGGTGTTAGGCCACCTAACATACCTGGAAACGGCTGGTTCAAACACTTTGCTGCTGCCAAAACGGGAGCAGGCAGCTGCCTGAGAGAGCTCCAGTCTCAGCTTCTGTTCCCACACTTCGGTGCTTGCTTGCTTACTACAGAGTTGCCTAGAAACACTTGTCACCCGCTCCAACTCACCTAGGTTCTTCAGTATTCTGAGTATTCTTGAGTATCTGAGGTGTGACTAACTGTGCGCAGCATCACCACACAAGACGTACAGGTGCTCTCGGGAATACTGTGCTTCTCAAGGCTGAAAATCAGAAGCTGCCCACGGACACGGCTGAGATCTGCAGCAGCAGGTCAGCAAAGACCTTTGGAAAGCAAACTCACACACACTCTCCAGGGGCAGCATCTTCCCCGGCTTGCCTTCCTCAAAGGCAGCAATGAGCCCTCTCGCCGTGGCCTGAAAAGACACAGCTCCAGGAGACAAAGTCCTCAGCACACTAACCTCTGCGCAGCAGGCAGCTGAAACAAGGCCTCTCAAGCCTCCGAAGCTAGAGCTTGGAAACTGCAATAGTCTTTCAGAGCACAGCATCACTGCCTTCCTCGGTTTGCTGCTCAGTTAGCCACAGCAGCCTGGTGTTTTGTCTCACAGTGCTTACTTTGAAGGGCAGCGTTCTTTCCACCTGTTTTCATGGCAGGGCTAACAGGTGCAAGAAGCAAGAGCACAAGCTGACAGAAGTCACCAGGACTAGTAAACACAAGAAAGCAGAGGAGCAATGAACACAAGGACAGCAAATGCCTCGTCTCCCACAGCAGGCTGCAGCCCTCGCAACAGCGAGCTTTCAGCCAACCACAGCAGGCATTCTGCGCACCAAGGCAGCTCAGACAGTAACCTGGAAGGTCTGGAAGGTGGTCAGCTTCCACGGCAACTGAACTGACAGTGCCACGGGAAACAGAGGTGACCACTCGGGAGTCCGACAATCGGATCTGCAACAGCATCTTCTGCTTGTGGAGGCTGCGTAAACCAAAAACACCCTTTCTCCTCAGGCCACAGCACTACTCTGCAGCCTTTAGGAAGACCTTCTTTTGCTAGCCCTTTCCAAGCCCAGTGCTAGCAAGCAAGCACAGCCTGACTAACAGGCAATGCAAAAACATCTTGATCATGCAGACAAGTGCGAGAAGGATATTCTGCACACACAATCAATAAACCAGCACGATTTCAGCATGGCTGCTTTCAAACTCTGCAACCACGTGCTACTGCTTCCACGCTTAAAGAGATGCAAGAAAGCCACAGAGGTGCTTTGCTTTGAACAAGCGTTAAGAAGCTCAGCAAAGACTCCCTAGATAGGCCTGCAGGTGAGACTCAGACTGATCATGCTCATTTCCACAGTCAGGCTTGTACTTCTCATCTCAGTCCTTATCACAACTGAAAGGCAAAAGATGCATCGTGTAGCTCACCAAATGCCTAAGAGGAGACTCAACACATGCTGCAACCTTGTACTGTGAGTCAACTAAGCTGATGCATGGTGGGCTTTGAAGTGTTACACTCAACAGGCAAGAGGGGAAGAATTCAAAGAGCGCAGTGCAGAGTGCTCAGAATGGCACAGCAACAAAAGACATGACAGCAGGAATCCTCCCTGAAAGTGCCATCTGCCGAAGAATGCTGCCCCTTCCCAGGGGAAAAACAACTGGCACAACAGCATTCTTCACTCAACAACATACATGGAAGAGGGCAAATATTTACGGCTGAATATACTCTATCATCTTTCCCTAAAACAGAAATGATAAACAACAGAAGCTTACCTCTGCACTGCCTTGCTTCACTGGTTTGTCCTGCTCATGGGACTCTTTAGTCCCTTCATGTCTGCAGGCTGTTCCGCTGCTCTCCAACGCCTGCGAGAAGCACAGAAAGACAGAACTCAGCTCTTGTCACTGCTGTCCCAGTCGATTCTGAGGAATCCACCTCCTAGCTACGAAAGGCTTTTTGCAGTGCTGCATCCGGCTACGACCTCTGTTGCCTGCATGAGCAGGGGAAAATATCCTGTCAGCACCTAGCACAATTCTTCCAGAGCAACAAGGTGAGGAGAGAAGGGAAAGCTGGGCTCCTTTCCCACTTTCTTCCCTCAACGCACAGCAGGAGCCCTTTCTTTCTCTGCAGCACTTTCACTACCTGGGACACAGGCAAGCCACCAGCACCTCCTCTGTCAAGCGCTTGGGCATCTACTGCGGAGGAATACTGCAAACCAGGTGTTATCCTGCAAGGCAAAACTTGGATGTTTCCAACCACCCTTGCACCCAAAGCACTGTTAGCTCACTCTGACTAAAGACCACCTCACTGAGTGACAAACACGTCTTGAAGACGTTCACTTGCATTCTAGAGGCTAGTCAGGAGGCGGATTATCCTCCGTTGGAAGGGAGCACGAGTAGAACCATGCAGACTCTGAAGACCAAGCAAACACACACACATTGCACTGCTTCCTACATGCATCCCTTCGCCTCCAAAAATAGCTATTTTTGTCACCAAGCATCCACCTTTGCAGAGGGGAGACCTACAATGGACACTCATGCTATCCCATGGTACTTTCGAGGCAGGCAATCCAGCAGGGTAACAGAGAGCCCAGCTGGTCCCAAAGATCACCGCCCTTCATAGCTGCACTGAAAGAGGGCAACGTGTTGAGAGAAAAAATTCAAGCCGACTTGTAAGGAGAAATAAATGTACAGAGCTCTATGCTTAGGCGTGCTAGTGCAGACAGCTAATCCTGACTGCCTGAGGAGAAAGTCTCAACTCCAACAAACAAGCCTGTGAAAGTTCATGAGAACTGAAGTAGGGCAGCTGCTAGCGGGTTCGTTCTGAGACTCCACACTGGCCCGTACTAGCCATTTTGCAACAACAGAGGCTGCTTCTGGCTCTCCAGCAGAGCTTCTCAGTTGCACCACAAGACAAGCTTTCCTCAAATAAATAGTAATGCAAACAATGCAACCAGGCTTGTCCAGAAAAGCTGCAAGTCACTTACTTCTTTTGGAAGCTCTGCCATCACAAAAAACAACCCACCAACAAAATTGCCAACAGTTACAAAGGAATTAGTTAAGAATTTTCTGTAACTCCACGATTAAGCTAAGGAAAAGGCACCCAAGGGGGCACCAGGGCTTTATCATCTCCCGTCCCTGCAAGCGGCCAGCCACTACAAAGCAATGGTCACTGCTGTGAGGTGAGAACACAGTTCAGCCTACACCACAGAAACCCACTGGCACACTAAAGCCTCTCTCATACACTTTCGAACACACATTTTCCCTTTCACATGAACCTTACAAAGCCACTTCAGCCACAGCGATTTTTCTTTCTGCCTTTTCTTTCTTTCTTTCCAGGCACACCTTGCTGCCTCCCATAGCTTCCGACAGAGGCACAAGGAGCATAAGTGCTCTGGCTGATTTACATTTCCTCCACCTAAACATTTTAGGCTTTCCGCTCAAATGCACTGGCTGCTGCCCATGGCTAGAGGCACACAACCAGAACACAATGCCTGGACTACAGGTCACTCTACTGACATGAGATCCCTCCTGCTGGCAGCAGAAGTAGAGTAGCCTCTCACATTCACGCAGCACGGTAACATCAGGCCTAGGGCTAGCTCCCACGACACCTCCTCAGGCCACGGGACACACAGGTGGTCACAAAGAGAAAAGAACGGATGAAAAGCCACACAGTTGCAGTCACAAGGACTTAACAGAAGAGCCAGGGTTTTCCGCAATACATGACACCTACGAACAATAAGGCGTCTTCATTACTTGAACGATGGGTAACCCCTCCCTTTCTCCTCCTTGCGCCAGTCTGGCCACGCTCTTCCACCCAGGCCTCCATGGGCAGAACACCAAAACACAGGAAGGCCTCTCTACCGGCAGCTACTGACACCGCTGCAGCATCTCAGCAGCACCCCACACACCTTGCCCACTCAGACACAGCTACTTCTCCCACCACCACCACATCTCTCCCCCCTTTCTCACAGGCCTTCCAGCAACACCCCTTCGAGCACCCAACGCTGCTTTCTCAGTGCTGCTAGCAACAATGGACTACCCAGGCTGAGATGTAAAGCTTGCCTCCTTCCTCAAGGAAAGCGACACGCTAAAGAGTACTGAGCCACTGAAGGTCCAAAGCTAACGAGTTCATCCTGACCTTCTGAAAGCTCCAGGAAAAGAAAAGTCTACGTCCGACAGGGAAGAAAGACAGAAAAGCAACTCACAAATACCCACTTTAATAAGGTCCTGCTAAAGCTCTGCTCCGGAGCTCGGTCTGCGCTGCACGCTTCCTCACTAGGCAGAAGGCAACAGTTGCTGGAACTATTTTGTCAAGTGATTCACAGCTGATGCAAAGAGTAGGAAACATTGTAAGTCTTCTTCAAGCTTTCTTCAACAAAATCTCGTCTTTGCAGCTCTTTGGCTCCCAGTCCCAGCCAGTAGCATCACTACTGGCTAGTCTCACAATGTGACCTTCAGGGCTAACAGCTTAACTACGCGGCCATGCTTGTAAGGAATAAGGTTATTGGGGTTGAGGAATATTGGAAACGTTGGGAAAGACAGGCCATAACCTGTCAATGCTCTGAAAACACTTGCCGTGCAAGGGCTTGCTCACATCCTTCCCCTTTGCCCGGTGAGGACAGTTCATCACTTGAAGCTGAAGAAAAAAACACTTAAATTTTCACAGTTAATCACGAACAACTGAAAGCTGCACTGCCCCGCCACACTACAACACCAGCTCCTGCCTGTCTACTTTCCCCACCAGTTGCCCACGCACACCCAGAGCGTTTCTGCTTTCCACCAGGCCAGAGCATTCAGCGGCAGAAGCAGCAAAGAAAGCAGCTGCTCTGTTCCGCTCACTCCTCCACGTCTGCCTACGGTGCCACCAGTGCTGCAGCTCTCACCCCTCAGGCCTTCTCAGCCCCTCTCAGTCCGCAGCGCAGCCAAAAACCCCCTCTGTGTCCCTGGGATGCTCACAGGCAGCAGCCACCACAGCCCAGCACAGAGCTTTCTCACCCGCCCCTCCCCTCCTGTCCCCTCCCGTCCCCGAGTCTCGCCCAGGCCCCAGAGCAGAGCGGGGCCCTGCGGCAGCAGCGCCCGGCAGCAGCGTTTCCCCGCGGACGCTGCCCTGCAGCACAAGTGCCGCAGCCCAGGGCCAGCGCGGGCGCCGCTGCCCCTCGCTCACGGCCTGGGCCGCGGGCAGCAGCCACCGCCGCAGGCTCCACGTACAGGAGCAGCTGCCGCGCGGCAGCGTCGCTCTGGGCTCCCTGTGCAGCCGCCGCCAACGCCCGTCGCTGCCGCAGCTGCTTCTCGGCGGCCGCAGAGCGGCGCCGCGCCAGGGCCAGGCGGCGGCGGGGCCAGCGGGCACCTGCGCCGGCACCATGGCCACACGGGCCCCGCCCCCACCGCCGGAAGTGACGCCTCCCGCGCCCAGGACCCTCCCACCCGGCGCTCCCCCATTGGCTCCCGTGGGGCTGGGAAAGACGGAGGCGGGGCGGGCGTGAAAGGGTCGTCAGTGCGCGTGCGCTGGGCGGGCCTGGGGCCGCGGGGGGCGGGTCCCCGAGGGGAGGGGCGGAGCAGTGACGGGGTGGGGCGGAGCATGCGCACTGGCACGGAGGAGGGCGGCGAGGGGCGGGGCCGGGGCGGGGCGGGGCCGGGAGGCGGCTGCTGCGGCGCGGGGCGGCGTCTGCCGGCGCGGGGCCGCCCGGAGCCTTTAGCCGCGGCGCCGGGAGCTGCAGCGCCGGGGCCGAAGGCCGCTGTCGGGGCGGAGCGAGCGGCTGTGCGTGCGGGGGGGCCGGAGCCGCCGCAGCCCGGCCGTGTGCCAGGAGCGGCTGGGCGAGGCCCGGCCGGGCCTGGGCCGCCTCCGGCCCCACGGGAGCCCCCGGCTCTTGCGCCCCTGCTGCGGGCGGCCCCGTGGCTCGAGCCGCCTGCGGTGGAGGCTGGTCAGGGCCGTCTCGGCTGCGCGGGGACCCTCAGCATCAGTGTCAGCACAGGAGCTTCACCCCCCCCGCTCCTCCGTCCCACACCGGGAGCCCCAGGGAGCCCCAGAGCAGCCCCAGAGCAGCACACGCAAGGGAGAAAGGAGGGGAAACGCTGTGATGCAGCTGCGGGGGGAAGCCCAGGCAGCAGAGACCGCCAGGCCCTCGGCACAGCACACCGAGCAGCGGCAGGGGAGCGGCACCCGGGCCCGCGCCAGGAGCTGTGCCCCTCTGCTCTGCCGGAGGTCTGGCTGCAGCGCAGGGGGCTGGTGGCCTGGCCCCGGGGCCTGCAGTGTGGCGGCTCTGCGGGTGGCAGAGGGCACGCGGGTCTTGCTTTGACGGGGATGGCTGCACGGGAGGGGTGTGTGGGCGTTGGCCAGGTTCCCCCTCCCGCAGCATTTCTGCTTGAGTTTCCGCTCCTTCTGTGGCCCTGGCTCCAGTGCCTGGAGCTTTTCCTGCAGCAGCTCTTTCCCTGTGCTGCGTCTTGGCCCTGTCTTGAGTGCTACCTTCTGAAATAGCAGCATGTGCTGAAGGGGAATGAGTTTCCAGAAGGATGAAGTTGCCTTTAGCACAAACTTCCCAATTTCTTCAGCAGGACTTCAGTAGCATCTTGACGGCAAATATTCCGTGTGTCCTACGAAAGCTGCAGTTCTGTTGTAAGAAGTTTTTATGCGTCTGATCCAAGAGGGAGAGAGCGCAGCAGTGATGGTACCAGCTGCCCTGGGGAGCCTAACTTTGGCAAAAGCATGATTTCTGTTGAAAAAAGACCAAAGTATCCCTGGAGCACCTGCTATTCTTTTGGAAAGGAAATAGAAAAACCAAATACCAAAAAGGAAAAGAGCCCTTAGAAACTGCTTTCAGTCTCTGTTCCTGAGGCAGAAGTTTTCAGAAGGCTTCCTCTTTGTCTTAGCCGACGTACTGCTTTGACTCCTGCCTTCTGCTTGGTGGGGAGGTGTGCAGCTGAGAGTTTTTGAAAGACCTAGTTGCTGAGCCCTTCTTGAGCAGTGTCTTAGAGATGTTCCTTCGGGCATCTTTTTGAAATCCTGAGAACTTGCATTTAACCTGATGCCAAGTGCCAGGTTGACAGCGCTGAGCGGGGATTCCCTGCCAGTTTTCTGCACAAGCAAACTGCCAAGGGCAGGACCGTGGTTTCAAGGTGCCGGAAGAATGTTTCAGTCACCGCGAAGGAATTGGTGGAGGTTTTGTGGCAGTCAGTTGTCAGCGCTTCCTGCCCCGGTGACGGCAGCCACGTCGGCTGTGTCGCCGTGGGGCGAGCGCAGCACCGTGCCCACCGCCCTCCCTCACCACCAGGTTTCGTGCACGGGGCCATGGCCGGGTGAGAGCAGCCATAATGCCCAGCCCAGGCAGGACCTCCAGTGGGGTTGTCCCTGCTGCACGACCTGCATGGGGTCAGGGGCAGCCCCCGAGCATCCCATGCAGTGCCTGCCTCCAAGTGGGCGAGGGGGCCGTGGGGATGAGTATGGCTGTGCCCCTCTGTGACACGGGCTGTGGTCACAGGGGACATCCCGTGTCACAGTGACCGCTGCCCTCTCGCACACGGACACAGCCTCTCCACACACGTCCTGGCCAGGCTGGCGGAGCCCAGGCACTGGAGCTGCTCTCGGCACCAGTCTGCTGCGAGGAGCCGCCAAGGCCGAGCGGGAGTCAGCGAGGGGAGGCCGGGGCAGCACGGGCTACCGTGAAGTGTGGAAGAGGAGGAGGAAGAGGAGGCGGTGGTGTTTCCTCATCACCTCCTGCTGTAGGGGTGACCCAGAGCAGGGAGGAGAAGGATGGAGCTCTGGGACGCTGGCCACGGGAGGCAGCGTGGACAGCGGGTGCCAACGCTTCCCTTAGAGGGTAAGAAGTTTGGGAGCGCTTCCCCGGGAGCTGTCACAGAGATCATTAATGCTGAACATGGCTGTGGAAAGTGTGCTTGGAGGGAGCTGGAGGCTGCGGCCAAAGCCCCGACTGATGGTCCTCTCTGGCTCAGGTGCCAGTGTGGCTGCCAGGACTCCTGCGTCCCAAGCATGATGCCCTGCCATCTCGTGGCACCGCTGGGCAGAAGTCCCGGTGGTGAGGGACCCTGCTGGCCTGGCAGAAGGGGCTCGGGCAGCCCAGCTCCTGCTGGGAGAAAGTACTGGAGCTGCTGCAGTAGACGTGCAGAGCCTGGGCATGCAGGGATGCCATACGGGGAGACTTGCCCTGCAGGGGAGACCCTGCGGATGCTCTGAGCCCCTGAACTGCCATGGGCACAGCATCGTGCCCTCGGCATCGTGGAAATGCATTGCTAATATCCCGAGGGAGGGGGCCGCCCTGTTAGAGCTGCGTCTGGAAGGAAAGGAGCCCTGCCTGAAGAAGGCTGAGGGGTCCTGCAGCTGTTGCTGGGCTCTGGAGAGGCTGCTGGGAACACCTGTGCTGGAAAGGAAACCTTGGACTTCTGTTCAGCTCAGCAGGGCTTTTTGGGCAGGATCCCAGCCACTGCCTCTACTCCTTCCCCTTGGTTCTCCTTGTAGCTGCAGACTGGTAGAGCAGGCTTTGAGCTCGGGGCACACTGTGGATGTCCCATGGAAAGGTGTCTGCGTGCTAATGGCTCTGTTTCAGCTCCAGACCCCTCCAGGGAGCAGCTACAAGGTTCTCACCTCAAGGTGGTTCCCACCTTAGCTGCTGAGTGCCTGTCGGCACTGGGCTGACATTGGGGAGGGGGAGGCTCTTTGAAGACGCTTGCACTTGCCATCTCCTTGCTTCGGCATGTGCTGAACGGTTGTGAGGTGGCCCACCCTAGCATGACGTGCCTTTCCCTTATTTTGCAGAGCGCCTTGCTATCTGGGAAGGTGTATCGGACTACATTGTACGGCAGCTGATGCTGAACCAGGTGGGTTTGCCGTCCTGGGCCTCCTCAGGAAAGCCTTCTTGTGCATGTTCTGTGAGGGGAGGGATGACCTCTCTGCTTTTCCTGGTAGTTTGGAGAGGGTGAAGAGGAGAGGGGTGAACATCTCTAGGAAATTCTTCCAAAGAACCTCTCCAGGGCTTCTCCAAAGCGTTCCAAGGGTGGGCAGGCCACCAAGCACCGTTGCCATGCGCTCACAGGTTAGCAGCCTCTCCACCTAAGAGTCTCATACGTCTCCTCTTCTTTGCTGTTTTCAGGGAGTCCGAATTATTCGGCTTGGGACCTTGGACGTTGTTACTGAGCAACTTGGGGGTGGGAAGGCTGGTCTCCTGACTGTTCGCAGACCCGTCTTCCGCCTTGCGCAGAATATTGCAGCGGTTCACGGCCTCACCCACCGTGAGGCCTACGCTCCTGGTAAGAAGACAGGTGGAGACTGTTGCTTGCCCTGGGGACCTCTCTGGGGAGTGCACAACTGCTGTTTGTCAGTGACTGTTAGAAATTGAGAATTGCGTCACCAGGTCCTGAGAACAGCTTCCGATTTTTTAAAATAATCCAGACATCATTATGCGCATTACCACTATACTCCCTCTCTGGATGTCTTGCTTGAACAGCTGTGCACTTCTGAGGTGCTGAGGGTAGCTGGAAGGCTCTGACAGGCTGCGGTGCAATGCTTGTGTTCTCCTTCCTCCTTGAAGCCATGAGACATGGCATAGCTAAAGCTCTCCCAGGCTGGAATGCACAGAGTGGAGGAACTTGCCCCCCTTGCTGCTCTCCTTGTCCTGCCGTCATGTGTCATGCTCCTAGGAGATGGCAGGGACCCGTTCCTTCTAGCTGTGTGGGGAGGAAAATGTTGCAGTACACTTGGCACACGCGCTTGTAGAGTGCTTGGGAGTTGTCCTGGGGAGGGATGGTGTCAGCTTCCCCCATGAGCTTTTCCCGCACGTTAAAGAAGACAGCCCCGAATCAGGGTCCTGCTTGGAGAGCTCCAAGCTGCTGACACTCTGGTCTTGCCTGCTCAGGCGCTCTGTTAGTGACTGTGTGGCTCTTCTGCTGCTTCCTAGGTCACAAGCAAGCTGAGCCCCTGAAGTATGCTCGCATAGCCTCGGACATCTCTGTGCCTCGGAAAAGAGTGCAGGCCTGCATAGAGGAGACCGTGCATCTTTTCTGCCGCTGCCTGGAGAGCGGGAAGAATGTTGCCTTTGTTCTGAAGCACGTTGGCATGCTTGTCATTCAAGGAAGCAACGTGAAAATGAGGTTCTACAGAGACTTGCTGCAAAGGCTGAATGGGACGGCACAGCTGGTAGCAGCTTCTCTTAGGGTACCGTTTCCATTTCTGTGCCGCTGCTTCTAGTCCTTTGGAAATCCTAGCCAAGTGGATGGATTTTTACTGGCCTGCCACGACCTTTCTGGGCACCCGCATAGCTGTGGCCTCGAGTACCGGCAGCTCCCTGCCCCGTTCTTCTGGAACATTCTGAGACCTTGGTGGCGGAGCAGAGCCTGGGAATTTCTGTACTGGGTCCAACCAACGCTCCCTGCAGCCCAGGGTCCCGTTGTGATGTGGTCAGGGAAAAAGATCAAAGGAAAGGGCAGGCTGATTATGTATTTTCTTCCTGGAGATCTCGCCTTCCAGCAAGCTACAGTTTAGCGCCTTTTTGCGTTAGGATCATGTTTGGATTGGTGACGGGAAGCGGAGACACAAGCAGACCAAGGCCCAGCTGGCAGCAGACCCCTTTTGCCGCTGTCACTGTGTTGGTCTAGTTGTGCTGAGCAGCTCTTCCGAGGGCCCCTGGAGGCGGAGGAGCCCAAAGCAGGGCTTTTCCTGATGTGTGCATCTGCACGCTGCTAGTGGTGGCCACAGAGAACATTATTGCAGCCCATGCTCTTCCCCAGGTCTGTAGCTGAGCCCCGTCCTTCCCGTGGGCTTTCAGGTGCAGCCAGAAAGAGGACATGTGAGAGCAGTTCAAGCTGAGCCCCTTAGGACTAAGCTGGAGACGCAACTTAGCCGTAGCCCGGCCCTGGTTCCCAGCTCTGTCTCTTCCTTCCGTCCGAGTCTGTGGTGTCTCTTCAGGCCATTCTCTGGGCCAGGGGTTTTCTGCCGCCTTTGTTCCAGGGAGTCCCAGGGCAGGACCCTCAGCAGCCCCTTGAGTACACCGCAGAGGTTTGGCCCTCCCAGTTGTTACCCACTGTACAAAGGCAAAGGCTGGGCTTTTTCTCTCACCACCTCAGGGGTGCAGAGGCAGCGGCCTGAGTGTGAGGAGACCCTGGGGGGGGGGCGGGTTACTGCCACCGCTGAGCCGCCCTCTGTTCTCAGCTCACGAGGCATCAACTCAAGGCATCCGGGAAAAGGCAGCAGCCAGGAAGGCTGGCTAGTGCAATGCCTTCTCCTGTGCTTGCCTCCATCGGCCTCTGCGTTGGGAAAGACCTGGTGCCTGGGCTGAGTCTCTGGATTCCTTCCCTTGCCCAAAGCCTGCCAGTGCTCTTACCCTTGCTCACTGATTTCCCGGCAGCTGCTACGGTGTCTCTGTGAGGGGCTGTTGAGAGGAAGGCAGTTCTTTGTTGCAGCATTGCTGAGAGGAAGCTGCTTCTCTGAGCAGTGGGAAGATTTGCTGCCCTTGTGAGCCCTGAGCTACTCGTCTTGGCATCCTCTCAGCTGTGTCTCTCGCCTTGCAGATGCCAGCGATGAGGGATTCAGTCCTCTCGGGCACCAGAACTGCTGCTTCTCAGACCCTTTCTGGTCGTGTCATTGTCTTTCCCGAGTGAGTACATTTGCTTCTTAGCGGCTGGCTCCCACAGGAGATGGGAGGTGGTGTGCAACGGCAGCCGAGAGGACTGAGGTTGCAAGGAGCTTTCTCACGGGAAGGAGGGGGAAGGCCTGGAAGAGCTTGATGAGGAAGCTGGTGCCCCCCGGCGGGTGGTGGTGGGTTTGTGGTTCCAGGAGGACTTCTGCACGTTTCTCAGCTTGCTACTACACTCGTCCAGGATGGGGCATAGTCTGCTTTGGAAAAAGATGGGCTTCAGAGAAGCTCCCCAGTACCACTGTGTGCCCATTATTCCCCCAAGGTGCCAGGGAAGGGTGGTGCCCTGCGTCCCGAGTGATATGTTTTTCCTGTGTCCAGGTACAAGCTGGAGAGTGTAGCTGGGAGACCAGCTGTGAGGCGCGTGGCACGTGCGAAGGCGAGGCAGGAAGAGGAGAAGAGAGAGGCTGACTGCGGTGGCAAGAAAGGTAATGGCAGAGCTGATTAGTGTCCGGGGTTTGTGCCTTGGCCGCCAGGGCTCCTGGCTGGGGCATCAGAGCCAGGGTGCCAGTGTGATGGCTCGGGCAGCCTGAGGCACTAGACGTGATGCTGCTTAGCCGTTCTGGGAAAGCTCATGAGGGAAGCAGGCCTCAGGGCAGCCCAGCCCTCCCACCTGCAGTGGATGCCTCCGAGTTACACTTTCCCCCACTTGCAAGGGGAATCCATGCCCTGGTGTGCATTGGAAGCTACTCTTGTGTTGGAGGAGGCGGTGCAGAAAGGAGTCAACCGTGAGGCCAGTCAGAGGTTGGGCCTGGAGCTGTAGGTAACGCAAGGGTTCACCTGTCTCAGGGATTCGTGTGTTTGTCTCTGAGGGGAAGAGTCACCTTGAGGAGCTGGTGAAAAGTCTGGCAAGCTGTGCCACGACTTCCTTTCATTTTCAAAGCAAGGTGTAACCTGTCTTTCTGAATTTCTCATCCTCATGCCCAGAACAATGCCTTTGCCTTGACGGTGTCAAGAGGGGACCTGTCGGCATAGGAGAACAGTAGAGAGATCCAAGACTGTGTTCCCCTTGAGTGAGCTTCCTGCCCCCAGAGAGACTCTCTGAGGTCAGCAGCACATGCCCACAAGCCCCCTTTTCCAGCATGTGACTGGGCTAGAGCATGAGAAAAGCAGTAGCAGAAGAAATGATGCTGCACAGTAAAAACGGCAAGTTGGACAGGAGCCAGCGTCTGGACGGGCCTAGGAGTGCCCGGGAAACAAGGCTGGAGGCATGGGAGTTTTACCACAGGCTTGAGGAGATTTGCATATCCTTCCTGTTCCAGAAGTCTCCACAACACTGTCCCAAAGTGTCTTCTTGTCTCCTGCTTTCAGGAAATCTTCCTGGCAAGCACCTCGTCTTGCAAGAGCAGCCTCCTCAACGCAGAGCAACTGCGGTCACTCTGGAGAAGGGAAGGGGAGACAGGGGCAAGGGCAAAGCTGCTCCTGGCAGGTGAGACAGTTGTGGAAGTGGATGAGGGTGAGCCTGTACTCTTGGGGTTGTTTGAGGGAGACCTTTCCTTTGGACACCGTGTTTCTAGCAGCTCTGAATGCCTTTGAGCATGTGTCATCCTGACTGCTGATGCCATGGTGGCTGGCCAGCAGCCAGGGAGTTCTTGGGAGACCCCCATGTTTGCTTCCTGTTTCTCCCGCCTCTGCCTTCAGGTTACAAGGTTTTTGGAGACTCGGTGCACACGTAGCCTGTGGGAGATGAGTGCCCTTTTCTGAGAGCCTTCATGTTTAAGTACCCAGCATCCCTTTCTGCTGGGGACAAGAGTACTGGGGGCCTATAGGCATTGTCTGAGGATGGGGGCAAGACTGAATGCTCTTGCAATGCCTTTCAAAGAGAGGAGATGTTTGTGGGAGCTTGGTCCCATTCTCTGGGCTGTTGCCAAGGGGCAACGAGTCCCAAGTCAGAATGGCTTAAACATGCGGGAGCTCTTTCTTGGAAGGGAAAGCATGTTGCTTTGCATGGCAGAGTGAAATTGCAGTCATCCTGGCACCCAGGATACAGAGCAGAGAGTCTTGTCCAGATTTCAGTTTGACATGGTGAGGCTGAAGCCTTCTCCTTCCTCTGAAAAGTTGTCTTGTGGCTGGCCCAAGAGAGTGGCAGGGACAGGTAAAAGGCAGGCACGCTTTGCTGCCTGTGTAACTTGCTCCCTCTTGGGCCCTGGCTCCCCATGATACTACATTTGACGTGCCCAAACACAGAGTATTTTGGACCAGGGAGCAGTGCTAAATGGAAGTGCCAGGCAAGGCGGTGGGGTCGGGGGGAGTGGTGTCTCTCAGAGCCTGTGCCTGCAGAAGAGCTGGCCCCACTGCTTGCTGTGTCAAGAGGGAGCCTGGATCTGGGCATCGTGAGGATTTTTGTGGGCATGCTTTGTTGGTTTAATGCTGGGGGCATTTCAGCCTGGGGGTCTCTGTGCCTCTGTGGAAATGAACACGTGCATTTGAACCCAGGTGCTTGCCCTGCAGAAGTGCCATGTGCTGCAGAAGCAAGAGCCCAGCTGGTGAGCTTGGGGTGGAGACCAAACTGCCCCTGTGCTCACACCGCCTCCCACTGCTGTGCGTTTGCAGTGTGCTCGCAGCCGCGCAAGGGAGCTCCTTGAGCAAGGTGGAGAAAGGCAGGAGGAAGGCAAGTGCGGAAGGCAGAGGCGCAGAATCGTCAGCAAAGCCAAAGCCAAAGCGAGAAAGGGCATCACTGAAGGCCACGAGAGAAATGGAAGAGGCTGAGAGGACCCAGGTACAGGAAGCGTTTTTAAACCTTGAGTCAGGAAAAGCCTTTCTTCTACTCTGGGGGATCTGAGGCTCGAAGGTGCTTCGGGGACCTGTCCCAGGTGCCTTGAAAGGCATCTTGAGGAGGCCAAGAACCATCCGGAATGGGCTCTGTGGTCCAAGAGAAGTGCTAGTGTTAGTAAAGGGCCGTTGCGGGTCTGTTGGGTGTTAGGGAAGCAGGAAGTGAGGCCATGTGCAGTCCCGGTAAGGGTTAAACGTGAGGTCCGCCTGGCTCTTTAGGGTCATTCTGTGTGCTGTGCTGAAGCCCACAGCAGGGCTGCAGCCTTAGCTCCCGCTCAGCCCACAGCAATTCCTTCCCCTCCTTTGCTCTGCTATATGCGAGCTCTGCGCCTGAGTGAGAGGGTCTGTCTGGCAGTGGTGGTAGGCCTTGGTGAGGCTGGGACATGCCCTAAGGGCAACTGCAGCATCCCTGCCTGAGCAGGGGTTTCCGCTGCCTTGGGTGCCTGAGGCAGCAGCAGTCTTGGGGGCTGCTGAGGACCCAGCTCCTGCAGTCGCTGGCTGCTGTCGTGCAGGATGTTCAGTGTGTCCGAGTGAGGAGAGACCTAGCATGCAAATGCTGCTCTGATGCCAATGCAGATTCGGCGGATGTCACAGACGCTGACAAACCTGCGGCCTGACCTCCGCCTGCCGATGACCAGCCAGGATGAGAGGGCCGAGGATCCCCCTCGAGCGAGAAAGCCGAGCATTGAGGATGTGTACATCTACCACCTGGGGCCAGAGGAGGAGGAAACGGTGTTTGTTTACTTCTCCCACATAGACAAGAAGAAAGAGCAGCAGTCCTCAGAAGAGACAGTCTGCGGAGTGAGTGTGTGTGATTGTGAGGGTGAGAGCAGAGCTCGGGAGGGCTTGTGAGGATTGTGTGCTCTGAGCTGCTGAGCCTGGCAGCAGGCCTTGCTTCTGGAGTTCTGCTCTGGCAATGGCCATTCTCTCTGCTTGTTGTTGATGTGAGGAGCGAGGCCCCGGTGGGGTAGTGGGGTCCGGTGGGGAGCAGCAAGAATGCACTGGTGACGCATGAGTTTCTCCCGGAGAGCACCTTGAGCTCCAGCGTTTCTGGGTTGTCGCGCTGCTGCAAAGTGCTCCTGTGGGGAGTCGCTGGTGGGTGTTGTGGTGTGGGCAGCAGCAGTGCACAGTCGGAAGGTTGTCTGAGAATCTGTGTGCATGTGCAGGATTCGTCCACTTGCTGGATGATGGAGGAGTGGGAGATATATAAAGGAGAGTCATCTGCAAGCTACAAGGCCAGCGGCACCTGCCTGAAAAGGTACGTGTGGCCCAGGTGCAGCAAGGCCTGTGGCATTTGGATAGCGGTGCCCGCCTGCGGGGTGAGAAAGACACATTGCTGGGTGGTGGAGCTGTACTGGCCCAGGAGGCTCTGCTTTTGCTGGGCATGGGAACGACTCGGGTAGACCCTGTGGGCAAGCACCTCTCAGCATCCTCCAGCAAGTAGGAAAAACTTCTCTGGAGCTGTGGACTGTAAGTCCAGTTGGGAGTGTATGTGCACAGGGCCTTTGGGAGAGAGGAGGGCTCCATGCCGAGTGTAAGAGAGAGTGTGTGCCCGCTCTCGCAGGATGCTTTCCAAGCCAAGTGTGCGTGTGCTTCGAGCAGCAGCGAGCAGCCTAGTGCAGGAGGCAGAGAAGAGTCAGGTGGAAGAGGTGGGAGGAAGGAATGCTGCTGCGGAAGCGGAGTGCCTCAGGTGCGTATCTCCCCAAACGAGCGTGGCTTCCCTTTGTGCAGTGCCCTTGCTTGCCCGCCCGGCAGCACGGCGGAAGGAGGGTCTTTTGCGGAGAGGTGTGAGGGGACAGCGAGCAGCAGGCTTGCAAGTCTGTGTGCCTGGATGAGGTGGCCCTTCCACCAAAGGCTGAGTTGTTGGTGCCTCAGAGGAGGATTTCCACGTGGGCCAGGAGTGCTGGAGGAATGCCGAGTCAAAGGGACAGAGCAGTGGGCATTGCCAGTGTTTCAGGTTTCCTGAGTTCCCTAGAAACTTCTTCTTTGGACTACAGGCTGTTTTTATGCCTGGCACGCAAGAGTGCAGGGATGGGTAAATGGTAGGCATGCTTTTGTCCCTTGAGCACTTGCTGCATTCTTGCCCGAGAGTCGCCAGTGCAAAAGCATTCTCCATGCCTAAACCCGGAGGGTTAGGAGCATGGAGCTGTGGTGAATGCAACTGCCAGGGTGGGGGTGTGGGTTAATGGTGTCTTCCGCGGCCTGTGCTTGCAGAAGAGCTGGCTTCTGTCTGTGCTGCCTCAGGAGGGAGCCTGTATTTGGGCATCTGGAGCTTTCCTCTGGGCATGTCGTGTAGGCTTGCCGTTTCAGCTGGGGCGATGTCTGTCTCTGTGGGAGTGAATGCCTTTAGTTGAAGCCACGTCATTGTCGTGCAGAAGTGCCTTGTGCTGCAGAAGCAGGTGCCCAGCTTGTGAGCGTGGTCTGGAGAGCAAAGTCCCGCTCTGCTCACACCAGACCCCCGTGCTGTGTATTTTCAGTGTGCTCCCAGCCATCCGCGGGAGCTCCTCAAAGAAGCTGGAGAAAGGCAGGAGGAAGCCAAGTGCGGAAGGCAGGCTGCCAGCTGTGAGCCCTCCTAATAAAAGCCAAGAGAGGGCAGGGCAGGTACATGATAGTGATTGAGGTGGTTCTTGTGCCACAGGGGCGTGTGGCAAAGCGCGGTTCTGCGGGCAGTGGGTAGAAAAGCCCTCTTCCTCAGAGTTCTTTCGAGCCCGCCGTGACCTTTCCAGGGGCTTGCTTGAAAAAGCGCAGGCTGAGCTGTCTTTTCTCTCTGCCTTTGCCGCTACTGCCTTCTCAGGAATCCCATTTGAAGCCCCTCTTTGGCCCTGCTCTGAGTGGAAAGGTACGTGCTGGGCCTTTCAGGAGAATGAAAGGAGAAACCTTCTGTTTCTCTCAGTGATCCCTTAGCTCCTTGGTCAGAAGAGAGCAGGCATTTTCTGTCTGGCCAGTACTAGCTTTTGTGCCTGAGACCGCTGAGAGGAGTGCTGAAGAGAAGATGCCGAAGAGGGGGTGAGAAATTACCTTTGGGCCCTGGAAAGAAGCAGATGCCAAGAATGCTGCTTGCCGTGTCTTTTCTGTGGCCCTCCAGCCCACAGGCTTCCCGTCTGTTCTGCCGGAGCAAAGAGGTCTCTGGGCATGCTGGTCTGAGGCGGAGGAGAAGAAAGAAAGGGCAGCTCCGAAAGCAAAGGCAGAAGCGGAAGAGTCGGAGAGGACCCAGGTACAGGAAGCCTTTCTAAACGTTCAGCCAGGAAAGGCCTTTGCCGTACTGCAGGGGACCTGCGCCTTGAAGGTTCCCCAGGGATGCAGGGTTGGAGGTGCCTTGTTGCTGCCGAGGAGCGGGGCAGGGGCATCGTGACTTTGCTAAAATCTGAAGCCCCCGGGAGGTGCATCTTTCCCTTTCCCGTGGGTTTTGCTGAAAAGACAAGCAAGGCAAGTGAAGAGAAGGGAGCTCGTTTGAGGAATGTTGGAAGAGGAGCCCAGTATTTCCCCTGGAGGTCTTTTCCTGAAGAAAAGAGGCCTAAGAGGCAAAGGAGCACGAGGAATGGAGTGTGTGGTCCGAGAGAAGCGCCAGTGTTAGTAAAGGGCCGTTGGCGGTCTGTTGGGTGTTGGGGAAGCAGGAAGCTGAGCCCTGAGTGCTGAGGACTGCTGCTGCTGGTAAGGGCAGGGCTCACAGGGGGTGTTTAGGGTCATTCAGTGTGCTGTGCTGAAGCCCACAGCAGGGCTGCAGGCATAGCTGCTGTTGAGCCCACAGCAATTCCTTCCCCTCCTTTGCTCTGCTCTGTGCGAGCTCTGTGCCTGAGCAAGAGGGTTTGCCTGGCAGCGCTGGTGAGCCTTGGTGAGGCTGGGACATGCGCTGAGGGCTGCGTGGAGGCGGCTGTGGCCTTTCTCCAGTTACAACTGCAGTGTCCCTGACCGGGCAGGGGTTTCCGCTGCCTTGGGTGCCTGAGGCAGCAGCAGTCTTGGGGGCTGCTGAGGACCCTGCTCCTGCAGGCACCGGCTGCTCTCGTGCAGGATGTTCAGCATGTCCGAGTGAGGGGAGACCTGTCATGCAAATGCTGCTCTGATGCCAATGCAGGTTCGGCGGATGTCACAGACGCTGACAAACCTGCGGCCTGACCTCTGCCTACCCTCGACCAGCCAGGATGAGAGGGCTGATGATCTTCCTCGAGCGAGAAAGCCAAGTGTGAAGGATGTGTACATCTACCACCTGGGGCCAGAGGAGGAGGAAACAGTGTTTGTTTACTTCTCCCACATAGACAAGCAGGAGAAGGAAGAGCAGCAGTCCTCAGAAGAGACGGTCTGCGGAGTGAGTGTATGTGATTGTGAGGGTGAAACTGGAGCTCAGGAGGGCGTGTGAGGCTTGTGTGCTCTGGGCTGCTGAGCCTGGCAGCAGGATTTCCTTTTGGAGTTCTGCTCTGGCAATGCAAATGCCTTTCGCTCATTCTTGATGTGAGGAAAGAGATCCTAGGGAACAGCAGAGGCTACTGGGGAGCTGCAGCATTTCCCTGGTGATGGACACATCAGTTTCTGCTGGAGGGGATGGGGGGAGGTTGCTTGCGCCGTATTGAGGTTGCTTTCTGCGTTGCAAAGAGCCCCTATGAGAAGTTGTCTGTGGGCTCTATTTGCCTACAGGGCTTAAAGGCTGAATACTGCAACTACTAGCTTAAGATTGCTGAGTGTCTGGTGCAAGTCAAGCAGCAGAAGAAATAGTGTGCTGCAGGAAGAATCAGCGCGGCTGGACCCCCATCACCAGTCTTTCTCTGGGATGAATGCAGTGCAGGTGTCCTGCTGTGCAAGTCGCTATTCCCTTTGGTCCTTTATGTTGTCAGGAGGGATCAGAGCTTGCGGGAGAAGTGCCACTGGGAAAGCGGAGTGTCACTGGCTGCTGTGTTGGTGCTTGTAGAGAGGCTCTGAGTGTGCTTGGAAGGGAGATTAAAAGCTTCCTTGACCTGTCTTGCAGGTTCAGCAGAGAAGTGAAAGGCAGGCAAGGGTTCGGTCA
Source organism: Rhea pennata (assembly GCF_028389875.1). Classification (NCBI taxonomy): domain Eukaryota; kingdom Metazoa; phylum Chordata; class Aves; order Rheiformes; family Rheidae; genus Rhea; species Rhea pennata. Next base: position 1,389,725 of record NC_084691.1, on the reverse strand, counting down.
GGCTCCTGCCTCCCTGCAGCTGCGGAAGAGGAGCTCGGAGGGCAGCTTTGTGAAAAAAGAGCATGCTTTCAGGATGTCGTCAAGTACACCTTGTCATCAGATGAGGAAGAGATTGTGTATGTTTTCTTCTCCCGCATAGAGGAGGAGAAGAAGAGAAGAGCAGCTGAGAGGCGGGAGACACAGGAGAGGGAGTAAGTGTGTGCCAGCTCCAGGAGAAGCCTGGCAGTGTTGAGGGGCAGTGAGGGGCACCCCCAGAGGTGCCAGAATGCCAGGGCCAGGGCCACTGGTTTGAGTCAGGCCTTGATACTACGCACCTCTCCGCAGCCTCGGTGCGTTCAGCCTCAGTCTTGGCCGCACCAGACTCAGTCTCAGGCTGACCAAGAGCTGACCAAGGGCCTGGGGTGGAGCCAGGGCAGTGGCTCACATCATAGTGAGCGTGGAAATGCCCTTCAGAAGCACATCCAAACACGCACGGCTGGAAATACTCTTGCTGTATTGCTCTCTCTTTCTCTGTGTGCATCACCCTTAGCATCTTCCTTTCTTGTTCTTTAGCTGTGAGGAGGAGAGTCACCTCCCCAGCCAGCAGGAGAGGCCCCAGTGACTGCCAGCCATCCCGGAACACACGCAGAACTTTGTTCCTGTGGATTAAAGCACCTCTCCAAATGGCCATGACTGTTTCCTTGGCATGGTGCGAACTCTGCTGTTTGCAGCCTGTGAATGTCAGCGGGTCCAAGAAAGGAAAGATCAGGAGCGTGGGCTTGAGTGTCCGTGCCTGCTTACAGGGCAGCTCTCTCCCGAGGTCATGCGGTAACTGTTTGTCTGCAGCTGTGCCCATGATGTGTCAGGGACCTCCTGCTCTCTGTGGGTGCCAGTCAGAGGAGTTGAGTCAGCCCTTTCATGACAGCACATCACCTGCTGCAAGGGCATGCTGCCTTGTCAGGGAGGTGGGAAGAGCTCGTTTGGCCCTCGTGAGGCGGCAAGAGTTGAGCCAGGGCCTCTGTTTCCTGGGGCCAGTGCTGGTCGCCAGAGGGGAGCCCACTCAAGTATGGTGTGCCTGTTTGTTGCACTGAGGGCTTGGTTTTGGGGGTGTGAAGGGAATCCTGGGGATAGCAAGGGCTGGCATTGGAAGCTCACAACCGTGAGGGTGTGGCCAGGGTAGTCCCTGGCTGCCTTGGCTGTAGCGACCATGAATCAGTGGAGTTGCAGACTCTGAGGGGAGTGTGGAAAGAGAGTAGCAGAGTCCAGAGTGGGCACCTTATGTGAGGAAACTTCCCCCTTGTCGGGGAACTGGTAGGGGGATGTCATGGAAGCAGGTCTGCAGGGCAAAGGATCAGGGGAAAACTGGCAGGTATGTGAGGACAGCACCTACTAAGCACAGGGACAACCCTGCTTGATATGCAGGCAAATGAGCAGCGGTAGGACGAGACTGGCTTGGCTGAGCCAGCACCTCCTGGTGGAAGTGCAGTGGAAAAAAAAGGGAGCACAGAGGAGGTGGAAGCAGGGAGAGGCTACAAGGGAGGTACTAGAGGTACTAGTCCTGGCTGTGCAGGGATGGTGTCAAGAAGGCCAGAGTGCGGCTGGAGCTGAGCCTTGCAAGGGACGTCAAGGAGAACAGGAGCTTCCTGAGCCAAAGGAGTAGGCTGAGAAAGATAGAGGTACCTTGCTGCATGGGGTGGTTGACTTAAGGAGAGGAAAGCACATGCGGCCGAGCTACTCTGTGCCGCCTTAGCCTCAGCCTTCACCAAAAGGTCTCAGGGCCCCTGTGCTTGTGGAAGGTGTTGAAGGAGGAGGAGAGCAAGCAGTAGTGGCAGAGGATGGAGTCAGGGATCTTTGATCCGGCTGGGCAGGCTCTCCGACGCCCTGGAGGACCTCCCAGCGGCTGTCCTCTGGCCTGCCTGCTGCTGGCTTATCAGCTGGCAGAGTCAAGAGGCACCTGCCAGGGAAGGCAGCGGCCATGTGCTCTTTTCCTCCTGCTCACCCACCAGACTGGCCTGGCCAGCCCAGCTGCAGCACCTTGCAGCCCCCGCAGGCCCTCTCTGCACAGAGGCAGAAGCCCTGCTCCTGCAAACCCACCAGCTGCTTTGCTCCTCTTGGCTGCTCTTGCTGCTGCTGAGCCCTGCTCTGCCATCAGGAGCTCAGCTACCACTGTCACCCAGGACATCCTGCTCGGTCACCAGTCTCAGCCTCTCTCCAGCTCACAAGTCAGGCCGAGGATCGAGCACACACTGGACTGTGAGTGCTGTCCTCTCCCTCCATGTTGTGCTCAGGGTGAATGAAGGACTCACCCTGCCATGGGCGGCTCTGGCAGAGCTGTCTGCACCTCAGGCACATGTCACAACAGCGCCCACGTCCCCACACAGGTGCTGGAGCAGGGACTCAGACGGCCTCTGAACCCTCGCACTGTACCCCTTTCTTCTCCCTCTTCAGGAATTCAGAGAAGGACACACACAACTACCCAGCACAGCTACACGCCCTTGCCTCTTCTGTCCTTCCCATCAGGGATGGGCATGGCACAACCATCTCAGCTCAGGTTCTCCGCGACACGTGTGCAACCTCCATAGTGCTCTTCAGCTTCTCTGGCCATCCCGCATGGTCCAGAAAGGATGTCCCACAGCAGCACGCATGTCCCAGCCACCAGCAGCTCTGCTGCCCCAGAGTCTGCTCTCCAGGGATGGACCTGCAGAGAATTTGCCTTTTGTAGTGACTGAGCTCAAGTGAGAGGAGGGAGCAGAGGAAGTGGCCAGCCATCCAAGCAAGGTTTGAGCCCATGTGCACAGTGCAGAAGGGGTGAGCAGGGCATCGCTGTAACCCTTTGGCCCCCTCTTTGCCCTGCTCTTCAGGTCAGTTGGTATTCTTCAACTTTGTGTGCAACAAATCCAGCTAGAGCACGTGCTCCTGGACTTTTGGCTCTGTTTTTGCACGCCAGGGCTGTGCAACAGTGAGAAGTCTGAACAACGCGTCCTGTGTTCTTGAAGGCAGTGCTGAGTTGCAGAGCCCCACACTCTCCCGTCGGGTGTGAGGAGGGGGAATGTTCCCTTTTCCCTCTGGGTTTCCCAGGTCAGTTCCTGGGGTCAGAAAAGAGCACTCCCTGGGAGAGTCCCAGCACATCAAGGGGCTGGTGCAGGCACGTCCATGAGATGCTTTGGGAAAGCTTGTGGCATTCTCTTGTGGCTCCTCATGGTTCCCTTTCTTCTCTCCTTTGGAGGGGGACACAGGGCAGAAGGCACAGCAGTCACTAAACCTGGATTTACTCTGTTTTAGCTGTAGTCAAGTGTGTGCCTTGTGCTCCGTGGTGATCCTAGCACTGCTGATCTCCTCCCCATTCCCTTCCTGGGTAACACTCTTCAGCAAGACCCAGCTCTGCACGCACACACGCATACACACACACACACGCGCACACACAGACACAAACACAGGTGTGACTGGGAAGGTCAATGACACCAGCCCTGCCAGCAACAACCCCTCTGTTCACAGCAGCCCAGGTTCAGGAGACAGCCCCCTCCCCGAGCAACTCAGCAGCCTGAAGCAGAGGCACAGGATTAGCGCAGCTTCCTCTGCACTGGTTCAAGGGGACCATGAGCAAAACCCAGGCTGCCGGGCAGCACAACTCCCCAGGCACCCCACCAAGAGGGCACCGTTTCTAGGTGGGCTCCAATCAGCCAGCTTCTGGTTAGCAGCTGAACACGCTGCACCACAGAAAGCCCTAGCAGGGGCCCTCCCGGGGCAGCTCTGGCATCAGGACAGTCAGGAATGGGACCAGTGCTGCAGGAATGGGAACGTCCCTGATCCCAGGCCTGGTGCCAGCCTCAGGGGAGGGCACGCTGCCCTTCAGCAGCTGCTGGGTGCTGGTGGGCAGAGCAGCGCAGGCGGAGGCCTGCTGCCCACCTCAGGGCTGTGGACAGCTCCCTGGCCAGGATCAGAGCCACCTGCCCCCGTGGCCCCTCTGCCGTGCACCCAGGCGGCACTTGGAGCTGTGGGCACATCACCCTGGAGGGGACATTTCCCTCAGCCCACTGCCTCCTGCTGCTGCTGCTGGTGACAAGTGTGACACACACAGCAGTGCTGCACGGGCTGGCAGAGGGGACTCAGGGAAGGGGTTTGTCCCTCTCCATCAACCCTCCCTGGGAGGGCCAGAGCATGCGAGCAGCAACCGCTACAAGACTCTCCTCCTGCCCCCTTCAGCTGCAGAGACAGTGAAGGGGCAGCACTCCATGGGGCAGCCCTGGCCCAGGAGCAGCGCCAGCTAAGAGGCAAGCCCAGCTTCCCCCATGGCAGCCCGCAGCCCAGCACGAGGCTCTGAACGCTGCTTTCTGCTGAAGCTCTCAGAGCACCAGCAGACAACAGGCCTGTGCTCGTCAGGGCCATGTCGTGGGAGGAGAGTGCCCCACACACCATGCCCCCTCCCGCAACAGTGACTCAGATCACCTCTGTGACTGCGGCCTGAGAGGCCATCAGCAGGCAAGCAGGCGGGTGGGCACTGTGAGCTCAGCGGGGGCAGCACAAAACCCCCTGCAGAAAGGAGAGCTCCTGAAGAGGGCGGAGGCAGAGGCAGGGAAAGGTGGCATGGCTGGCAGCTGCTTTGGGAGGTCACTTCTCTTGCAGCAGCCTTTTGGGGTTGCAGGCAGGCAGGCACTGTAAGGTCATGAAGCGGGTGAGAAAATCTTCCCCATGGAGAGGAGAGCTCTGAGGGGAGGGGAGAGGCACAGGAAGGTAGTGGGGGATGACCCCAGAATGATGACCATGTCACTTCTTTTGCACAGTGGCAAGATCTGAGGATTTGAAATTATAACTCTGATACGGGAATGACAGTCACATTTATCATATACATAAAAATATAGAATATATATTATACTACATACCCCCAATATCTAAAATAACCTCCTCTCTATATACTATATTATACTACATGGCTCCGATCTCTAAGATAAGCAATTCTTGGAGGTGACAACATTCATCTGGAGAACACTCAACACCTGCCACTCTGCAGGCAGCATGGCTTTGTCCATTCTCCTCCTACATGCATGCAAAGCAGGACATCTCAGCAAAAACACTTTCACTTCAGTAATAACAGCTTGCAAGCCCCTGAGGAAAAGCTGCACCTGAAAACAACTACTGGTCTAACAGGGCAAAGAGTAAAACACATTCCTCCCCAAGAGACACAAGCAGCAGACACATCACCCTTCCTGGGAAAGCTGCATGCATGACTACCTCTCTGAAGTGCTTGTACACCAAGGCATGCAGCATGGGGAATAAACAGGAAGAACCGGAGATGTGTGTGTGGTCGCAGGGCCATGATCTCGTTGCAATTTCAGAGGTACGGTGTGATAGCTCGCCTGACTGGAATGCTGTCATGGATGGCTATGTGCTTTTTAGGAAAGACAAGCCAGGAAGGCGAGGTAGTGGGGAGTTGCCCTTCATGTGAGAGAGCAACTGGAATGCATCGAGCTCTGCCTAGGGGTGGTGGAGGAGGAGGCAGTCGAGAGCTTATGGGTGAAGAACAAAGGGCAGGCTAGCATGGGGGACACTGCCGTGGGTGTCTACTGCAGGCCACCTGACCAGGAAGAGGAAGTCAGTGAGGCCTTCTACAGACAGCTGGAAGGAGCCTCACGATCACAGGCCCGGGTTCTCATGGGAGACTTCAACCAATAAGCACGATTGCAACCCTGGAGTTCAGGAGGGCAGACTTTGGGCTCTTCAGAGACCTACTTGGAGGAATCTCATGGGTTAAGGGCATAGAAGGAAGGAGGGTCCAGGAGAGCTGGCTAGTATTCAAGCATCACTTCCTCCAAGCTCAAGAGCAGTGCACCCCAAGGAGAAAGAAGTCCAGCAAAGGGGGCAGGAGACCTGCAGGGGTGAGCAAGGAGCTCCTGGCAAAACTCAAACAGAAGCAGAAAGTACAGAGAATGTGGAAGAGGGGACAGGCTACTTGGGAGACTTATAGGACTGCTGTCAGAGTGTGTAGAGATGTAGCAAGGAAGGCGAAGGCCCATTTGGAGTGGAGTGTGGCAAGGGATGTTAAGGACAACAGGGCGGGCTTCTTCAAATACATCAGTAGCAAGAGGAGGGCTAGTGAAAATGCGGGCCCACTACCAAATGGGGCGGGGGCCTGTTGTAGTTAGATTCCCGGGGGCCAAACATCCGGTTTGGCCAGCCAGCACAAACTCACACACAAACACTGTTCAGTAGCAAGCAGTTTATTAGTAGATACTTACAAACAGACCGACCCGATGGTAATCTCAAGAAGGAGATTCTGGAAGCCACAGAATCTATATGTATCCAACTGCTGTTCTTTCCCACGGATTTCCAAGACCTTGTTAGTTACTTATTTGTATGCCGCTTAACACAGCGGTATTGTTCTAGGCACTAAAAAGTTACAACACTAGACCATTCTCACCAAGTATCAGGTATTACAGATACAAAAGTTACAATACGGACCATTCCCATGAAGTATCAGGTAGTACGGATACAGGGCCCTGGTGACAAAGGCTACAGAGAAGGCAGAATTACCGAATGCCTTCTTTGCTAAAGTCTTCACTGCTAACGGCAGCCCTCAAGAGTCCCGGAGCCTGGAAGCAAAGGGAGAAAGTCTGGAGAAAGGAAGACTTTCCTTTGGTTGAGGAGGAGAGGATTAGAGATCTGGGCAAGCCTGACATTCACAAATGCATGGGCCCAACTAGCCTAACTAGAACAGGCTCTTGACACTGTCTCCCCTGACATCCTCCTAGAGAAGCTCAAGAAGCGTGGGTTAGATGAGTGGACAGTGAGGTGCATTGAGAACTGGCTGAAAGGCAGAACTCAGAGGGTCGTCATCAGTGGTGCGGAGCTGGAGGCCTGTGGCTATTGGAGTTTGCCAGGGCTCAGTACTGGGTCCCATCCTGATCAACTTCTTCATCAATGACCTGGACGAAGGGACAGAGTGGCTCCTCAGTAAGTTTGCAGATGATACCAAGGTGGGAGGAGTGGCTGCTACAGCTGAGGGCTGTGCTGCCATTCAGAGAGAGCTGGCCACGCTGGAGGGCTGGGCGGCGAGGAACCTCCTGAGGTTCAACAAGGGCAAGGGCAGAGTCCTGCACCTAGGGAATAATAACCCTCGGTACCAGTACAAGCTAGGGGCTAACCTTCTGGAGAGCAGCTCTGCAGAGAAGGACCTGGGAGTGCTGGTGGATGACAAATTGACCATGAGCCAGAAATGTGCCCTTGTGGCCAAGAAGGCCAATGGTATTCTGGGGTGTATTGGGAAGAGTGTTGCCAGCAAGTCGAGGGAGGTGATGCTGCCCCTCTCCTCAGCCCTGGGGAGGCCTCATCTCAAGTACTGTGTCCAGTTCTGCGTTCCCCAGTAGAAGAGAGACATGGAGCTGCTGGAGAGAGTCCAGCGTAGGGCTACAAAGGTGATCAGAGGGCTGGAGCGTCTGCCCTCTGAGGAACGTCTGCGAGAGCTGGGCCTCTTCAGCCTGGGGAAGAGAAGGCTGAGGGGGGATCTTATCAATGTGTATACTTATACATCCTCCCTTATACATCCTGGGGAGGGTGTCAAGGGGATGAGGCTAAACTCTTTTCAGCTGTCTCATGCGAAAGGACAAGAGGCAATGGGCAAAAAATGAACCACAGAAAGTTCTGCCACAGTATGAGGAGGAATTTCTTCACTGTGAGAGTGACAGAGCCCTGGAACAGGTTGCCCAGAGAGGTTGCGGAGGCTTCTTCTCTGGAGATATTCAAAGCCCACTTTGATGCAACCCTGTCTAACATGCTTTAGGTGACCCTACTTGAGCAGGGAGGTTGCACTAGATGATCTCCAGAGGTCCTTTCCAACCTTACCGATTCTAGGATTCTATGATTCTGTGATTCTACGGAGACGGCTACAGCTTCCAGACAGCTCCCACGAGGAGAGGGCTGGAGCTTCAGTTAGGCTCCTGGCCAGGGCTGGAGGTGCCAGGGCAGACTGCTCAGCGGAAATGAGTCCTACTCAGTGCACGCCAGGCCCTGATGTTCCAGGCCACAGTTTCTGCAGTTCCCTCCTGCAGCCGCTCCAGTTTTGCAGTGCCTCCCTTGAACTGGCACGGTCACAACTGGACACAGGCGAGGCCTAGCAACTGTGGCGTGTCAGCTCACATTGCTCCATGTGCTCGCTCTACAGGAGCTGACGCAGCAAGCACACAGCTGCTGAGGCCAAGAAGGACAGCAGACCACTCTGTGCTCACGCTGACTGCCCCTCTTGTCTAGTCTTCCACTGCTGCCAGCAGGTGCAGAAGGCAAGAGCCAGCCAAGCCCTCCAGCAAAGCCAAACCCAAATCCTAACCCAAGCCTTGTGCAGACCACAGGAGAGCGGGACTGGGACTGCTGTGGCTTCACACTGGCTTAGGTACTTAGCGGGGGATGTTGTGTGTTTAGAAAATATGAGTGCATGGCACTCAACTCTGCAAAGATCCTTGGCAGCGTGTTCCCTGGAGCATTCCGACACTTCTTGGGGAACTTCCTTGAGCAGTGCAAGCTACTTGGTACTTCTACAATGCACTTGTCGTGTGTATAGTCAGGCAGGACTGCCTTTGGCCACACTGCCTGCATGCAGGCAGCTCCGCTGCCTTAGTAGTTACTATGTGGGTGAGGAGTGGGAAAGGCAGGACAGCCTCAAGCCCTCTGGGTCTCCCACCACTGCTGAAGAAGGGAGAGAGTGGGCACACTCTTGCTGAGAGGCCTGCTTTCAACTCCTCTGCTCTGCCTGCTGCAATGTATTCCCTGCCTTGGCATGCTGCTCTCCCATGAAATGAGAACTTGCAGGCTATCCACTCAGCTGCAAAAGCTGCAGCTGCACTAGCTGGGGCTTTCGCTTGGAGTCCAAGGACCCTGCCCTGCCCCCAGAGCCAAAGACAGGGCCCATCTTTCAACGCTGCCAGAAAGGTCCTTTCCTCAGGAGAGATGCAAGCGGAACTAGCACTGCAGGAGCTGAGGGCTGAGGCAGGCTCACTGGCCCTGCAGAGACAAGGTGGCACATGCCTCTGCTACAGATCACAGGACCTGTGGAGGATCCTTTTCAAAGAGTCTCCTTCCTCCTTTACTCTGCAGAATGTTCTCAGAGCAAGCCGAGTGCCCTCAGACTTCCTGGATGCATAGCCATGCTTTGCAGAGACCCAGCTCCTCTCCTGCCTCTCTCTTCAGATGCTCACCACGCACATGCCCTATAGTCTGCCTCAAGAATCAAGCTCCAGGTGGGGCAAAAAAACATGAACGAGAGCTGCCACATCTTCTCTTTTTATTCCGGATTACAGAAACTCTCTTGTCTCGTGGCTCAGCTGGTAGTTCTGCCTTGTCATCACCCCATGAACCTGCACTCGATAAATGCACGTGTACCTGGGGTTCCCCCAGTTGCTCTGCACCTGGAATTCGATGTAGCGGAAGGCTCTGGGCAGCTGCTTCTGTAAAGGAAACGGAGGCAGCCATTGTTGCTCGGGTGGAAAGAGCGACAGCACAGCAAGGGCGCTTCCTCTGCCAGCCCCATCCCTGCTGGGGAACCAAACGCAGCCCTGGCAGAGGAGGCAGCCGTGCTTCCCCTGCCAGAGCCACAAGGCACAGGATGCTTTGGCTCATCCTCCACGCTCTGTCGTCCAAGCACTTGCAGGCAAACCTCAGTCTGCTGCTCGCGTCGTGCCCACACGCACTCCCGGTACCTTGAGGCGGAAGGTCTGAACAGCCTCCTGTTCCACCTCAAACACAAAGAGCCCCAGGAGAGTTTCTGCTGCTGCTTCCTCATCCACGCCCTCAAAGGCAAGCGACAAGGGGAGCACGTCACGCTCAAGCAGAGCTGAAGGAAAAGTGTCTGCTGAGGCGGAACTGGGCAACCCTGCCTCATGTGCCGCTCCTCTAGCAGGAGCCGAGAAGAGCTTAGTGTGGGTGTGGGTGAGGCTGCTCTGAGCAAGCGCTCCAAGACCCTTGGCCAGAGAGCATTCAGCAAGCCCGAGTGGCATACCACCACCGTGGGCCACCAGGCACCCCACGCAGGGATGCAGTGCTCTGCAGAAACCAGCCTACGCTTCTCTGGGAGAAGCCGCCAGGAGATACAAGGCTCCTTTGCAGCTTTCGGCCAGGGCCGCAGGGCCTCGTTCCCTCCCCGCCCTCCGCGGAGGTGCAAGGCAGAGACTTACGGAGACAGCAAAATCTTTGGGGGCGCTGCTGACTTCCCCGGAAGGAGAGACTGCCTTGGAGATGTGCTCCACGGTGACAGCCATTGGCCAGATCTCCTCAGGCAACCGAATGACCACTTGGCCCTCTGCTCCTTGGAAAGCCCAGCACTGTCCAGGGGAAGTAGGCAGCTGAAACCAGAAAGTAGCCTCCTTCAGTGGCAAGGCACTGCAAGAGCCCACAGAACTGGCGGCTTTGCGAGCAGCACAGGCCTGCCTTAGTCTCTTGGCTGACATTCTGCATGCAAAGGCACACCAGTGGGTGAAAGGGACAGGAGGGGACTGGTGAACTTGATTTCAGAAGATGGGCAGATGCTAACACTTTTACTTCAGTAATAACAGCTTGCAAGCCGCTGAGGAAAAGCTGCACCTGAAAACAACTACTGGTCTAACAGGGCAAAGAGTAAAACACATTCCTCCCCAAAAGACACAGGCACCACACACATCACAAAGCCATTCGCTGCAGTCCCTGGCCCAGGAAGAATTGCACAGCTACTGGTGGGAAGCAGGTACCAGAAAGCAAGACAGACAATACAGCTCTGCCCCGTGAACTTCCTGACCTGTGCCTACGCACCAAACATGCAGAGAGCTGTAAGACTCCAGGCCCTGCCCCAGACACTTCACAGCAACAGAACTTCCCCTCCTCTTTCCTCTGGGCAAGACATCTGCAACTGTTGAGGGGCTTCACATGCCCGGCTCAGATGACACACTTGTCTCTGCAGACATAACCTGCTGAACTTGCACAGAAAATAAAAACACAGTTGCCTCTATTCAGGTGGTGTGGATTTTCCTAATGGAGAAGGGAGAACAGAGGGAGAAGCTTCCTCTGTGCTGGTTTCCTGGCCCACTTGCCCTCTCAGCTGGTACACTAAGAAGAGCAGAAGATGCTGATGGGCTTTCTCTAACAGCTTAGCCTCCTTAGCACCACTTAGGGCCCCTGTGAAGAGGAGTTCCAGGTCCTTTTTCCAGTCAAAGCTGTGCTCTCATACACAGGACTCCAGGCTCTGCAGAACCACTCCAGATAAAAACAGCTCCAGGCATCTCTTTGACTTGTTTGCTTCCGGCAAGGGCTGCCTGTTGGAAACAAAACACAAAAAAGCATTCATTCATCTCCGTCTTTTAGGCCAACAGAAAATTGCTGCAGAAGCATCAAAGGACACTCAACGACTGGGCAAGACAGTGTCCGTGGATATTCTCTGCAGGGGAAGCAAAGCATCTGTCGGAGAAAAATCCCAAATCTTAACTTTACATGCGCAGTGACAGGCTGTGACCAATAATGCCGATTGGCAAAGGGACCCAACCAGTCAAAGGAGATGTCCACGAAACCACAAGCCCCTTGCTCAGCAGAGCTCAGAAGAAGTAAAGCAAACATCCCGAGAAAAGCAACAGGAAATCTGAGGATGGAATTTCGTTCGGCCCTTCTGTAGATTCATGGTGTCCTTAGAGTCCACAGAGCGGGGGTGCTTCTGGAAGAACAAACACCAGGAAGGTTATCTAAAGCTACTGCATCTGGCTGCGGAAGCTCCCAGGCCACAGCCTGCCAGAAGAAGAGGCTAAGGAAAAGAATCACTATATACGGCCCTGCTCCGATTCTCCCTCCGAGGCGGTACAAGTTCAACACTGTCCAAGAGAGCACCAGGCTGAAAAAAACTCCCGTTGAGCTCAGCAGCCCATCTGCTCTGCCAAGCTCTTGCTGTAACCGTCCTCACTACCTCTACATCAGTGGCAAAGACATCTAAGGATGCCAGGCCAGCTAGCGATTGGTGTTAGGCCACCTAACATACCTGGAAACAGCTGGTTCAAACACTTTGCTGCTGCCAAAACGGGAGCAGGCAGCTGCCTGAGAGAGCTCCAGTCTCAGCTTCTGTTCCCACGCTTCGGTGCTTGCTTGCTTACTACAGAGTTGCCTAGAAACACTTGTCACCCGCTCCAACTCACCTAGGTTCTTCAGTATTCTGAGTATTCTTGAGTATCTGAGGTGTGACTAACTGTGCGCAGCATCACCACACAAGACGTACAGGTGCTCTCGGGAATACTGTGCTTCTCAAGGCTGAAAATCAGAAGCTGCCCACGGACACGGCTGAGATCTGCAGCGGCAGGTCAGCAAAGACCTTTGGAAAGCAAACTCACACACACTCTCCAGGGGCAGCATCTTCCCCGGCTTGCCTTCCTCAAAGGCAGCAATGAGCCCTCTCGCCGTGGCCTGAAAAGACACAGCTCCAGGAGACAAAGTCCTCAGCACACTAACCTCTGCGCAGCAGGCAGCTGAAACAAGGCCTCTCAAGCCTCCGAAGCTAGAGCTTGGAAACTGCAATAGTCTTTCAGAGCACAGCATCACTGCCTTCCTCGGTTTGCTGCTCAGTTAGCCACAGCAGCCTGGTGTTTTGTCTCACAGTGCTTACTTTGAAGGGCAGCGTTCTTTCCACCTGTTTTCATGGCAGGGCTAACAGGTGCAAGAAGCAAGAGCACAAGCTGACAGAAGTCACCAGGACTAGTAAACACAAGAAAGCAGAGGAGCAATGAACACAAGGACAGCAAATGCCTCGTCTCCCACAGCAGGCTGCAGCCCTCGCAACAGCGAGCTTTCAGCCAACCACAGCAGGCATTCTGCGCACCAAGGCAGCTCAGACAGTAACCTGGAAGGTCTGGAAGGTGGTCAGCTTCCACAGCAACTGAACTGACAGTGCCACGGGAAACAGAGGTGACCACTCGGGAGTCCGACAATCGGATCTGCAACAGCATCTTCTGCTTGTGGAGGCTGCGTAAACCAAAAACACCCTTTCTCCTCAGGCCACAGCACTACTCTGCAGCCTTTAGGAAGACCTTCTTTTGCTAGCCCTTTCCAAGCCCAGTGCTAGCAAGCAAGCACAGCCTGACTAACAGGCAATGCAAAAACATCTTGATCATGCAGACAAGTGCGAGAAGGATATTCTGCACACACAATCAATAAACCAGCACGATTTCAGCATGGCTGCTTTCAAACTCTGCAACCACGTGCTACTGCTTCCACGCTTAAAGAGATGCAAGAAAGCCACAGAGGTGCTTTGCTTTGAACAAGCGTTAAGAAGCTCAGCAAAGACTCCCTAGATAGGCCTGCAGGTGAGACTCAGACTGATCATGCTCATTTCCACAGTCAGGCTTGTACTTCTCATCTCAGTCCTTATCACAACTGAAAGGCAAAAGATGCATCGTGTAGCTCACCAAATGCCTAAGAGGAGACTCAACACATGCTGCAACCTTGTACTGTGAGTCAACTAAGCTGATGCATGGTGGGCTTTGAAGTGTTACACTCAACAGGCAAGAGGGGAAGAATTCAAAGAGCGCAGTGCAGAGTGCTCAGAATGGCACAGCAACAAAAGACATGACAGCAGGAATCCTCCCTGAAAGTGCCATCTGCCGAAGAATGCTGCCCCTTCCCAGGGGAAAAACAACTGGCACAACAGCATTCTTCACTCAACAACATACATGGAAGAGGGCAAATATTTACGGCTGAATATACTCTATCATCTTTCCCTAAAACAGAAATGATAAACAACAGAAGCTTACCTCTGCACTGCCTTGCTTCACTGGTTTGTCCTGCTCATGGGACTCTTTAGTCCCTTCATGTCTGCAGGCTGTTCCGCTGCTCTCCAACGCCTGCGAGAAGCACAGAAAGACAGAACTCAGCTCTTGTCACTGCTGTCCCAGTCGATTCTGAGGAATCCACCTCCTAGCTACGAAAGGCTTTTTGCAGTGCTGCATCCGGCTACGACCTCTGTTGCCTGCATGAGCAGGGGAAAATATCCTGTCAGCACCTAGCACAATTCTTCCAGAGCAACAAGGTGAGGAGAGAAGGGAAAGCTGGGCTCCTTTCCCACTTTCTTCCCTCAATGCACAGCAGGAGCCCTTTCTTTCTCTGCAGCACTTTCACTACCTGGGACACAGGCAAGCCACCAGCACCTCCTCTGTCAAGCGCTTGGGCATCTACTGCGGAGGAATACTGCAAACCAGGTGTTATCCTGCAAGGCAAAACTTGGATGTTTCCAACCACCCTTGCACCCAAAGCACTGTTAGCTCACTCTGACTAAAGACCACCTCACTGAGTGACAAACACGTCTTGAAGACGTTCACTTGCATTCTAGAGGCTAGTCAGGAGGCGGATTATCCTCCGTTGGAAGGGAGCACGAGTAGAACCATGCAGACTCTGAAGACCAAGCAAACACACACACATTGCACTGCTTCCTACATGCATCCCTTCGCCTCCAAAAATAGCTATTTTTGTCACCAAGCATCCACCTTTGCAGAGGGGAGACCTACAATGGACACTCATGCTATCCCATGGTGCTTTCGAGGCAGGCAATCCAGCAGGGTAACAGAGAGCCCAGCTGGCCCCAAAGATCACCGCCCTTCATAGCTGCACTGAAAGAGGGCAACGTGTTGAGAGAAAAAATTCAAGCCGACTTGTAAGGAGAAATAAATGTACAGAGCTCTATGCTTAGGCGTGCTAGTGCAGACAGCTAATCCTGACTGCCTGAGGAGAAAGTCTCAACTCCAACAAACAAGCCTGTGAAAGCTCGTGAGAACTGAAGTAGGGCAGCTGCTAGCGGGTTCGTTCTGAGACTCCACACTGGCCCGTACTAGCCATTTTGCAACAACAGAGGCTGCTTCTGGCTCTCCAGCAGAGCTTCTCAGTTGCACCACAAGACAAGCTTTCCTCAAATAAATAGTAATGCAAACAATGCAACCAGGCTTGTCCAGAAAAGCTGCAAGTCACTTACTTCTTTTGGAAGCTCTGCCATCACAAAAAACAACCCACCAACAAAATTGCCAACAGTTACAAAGGAATTAGTTAAGAATTTTCTGTAACTCCACGATTAAGCTAAGGAAAAGGCGCCCAAGGGGGCACCAGGGCTTTATCATCTCCCGTCCCTGCAAGCGGCCAGCCATTACAAAGCAATGGTCACTGCTGTGAGGTGAGAACACAGTTCAGCCTACACCACAGAAACCCACTGGCACACTAAAGCCTCTCTCATACACTTTCGAACGCACATTTTCCCTTTCACATGAACCTTACAAAGCCACTTCAGCCACAGCGATTTTTCTTTCTGCCTTTTCTTTCTTTCTTTCCAGGCACACCTTGCTGCCTCCCATAGCTTCCGACAGAGGCACAAGGAGCATAAGTGCTCTGGCTGATTTACATTTCCTCCACCTAAACATTTTAGGCTTTCCGCTCAAATGCACTGGCTGCTGCCCATGGCTAGAGGCACGCAACCAGAACACAATGCCTGGACTACAGGTCACTCTACTGACATGAGATCCCTCCTGCTGGCAGCAGAAGTAGAGTAGCCTCTCACATTCACGCAGCACGGTAACATCAGGCCTAGGGCTAGCTCCCACGACACCTCCTCAGGCCACGGGACACACAGGTGGTCACAAAGAGAAAAGAACGGATGAAAAGCCACACAGTTGCAGTCACAAGGACTTAACAGAAGAGCCAGGGTTTTCCGCAATACATGACACCTACGAACAATAAGGCGTCTTCATTACTTGAACGATGGGTAACCCCTCCCTTTCTCCTCCTTGCGCCAGTCTGGCCACGCTCTTCCACCCAGGCCTCCATGGGCAGAACCTCCCACCAAAACACAGGAAGGCCTCTCTACCGGCAGCTACTGACACCGCTGCAGCATCTCAGCAGCACCCCACACACCTTGCCCACTCAGACACAGCTACTTCTCCCACCACCACCACATCTCTCCCCCCTTTCTCACAGGCCTTCCAGCAACACCCCTTCGAGCACCCAACGCTGCTTTCTCAGTGCTGCTAGCAACAATGGACTACCCAGGCTGAGATGTAAAGCTTGCCTCCTTCCTCAAGGAAAGCGACACGCTAAAGAGTACTGAGCCACTGAAGGTCCAAAGCTAATGAGTTCATCCTGACCTTCTGAAAGCTCCAGGAAAAGAAAAGTCTACGTCCGACAGGGAAGAAAGACAGAAAAGCAACTCACAAATACCCACTTTAATAAGGTCCTGCTAAAGCTCTGCTCCGGAGCTCGGTCTGCGCTGCACGCTTCCTCACTAGGCAGAAGGCAACAGTTGCTGGAACTATTTTGTCAAGTGATTCACAGCTGATGCAAAGAGTAGGAAACACTGTAAGTCTTCTTCAAGCTTTCTTCAACAAAATCTCGTCTTTGCAGCTCTTTGGCTCCCAGTCCCAGCCAGTAGCATCACTACTGGCTAGTCTCACAACGTGACCTTCAGGGCTAACAGCTTAACTACGCGGCCATGCTTGTAAGGAATAAGGTTATTGGGGTTGAGGAATATTGGAAACGTTGGGAAAGACAGGCCATAACCTGTCAATGCTCTGAAAACACTCGCCGTGCAAGGGCTTGCTCACATCCTTCCCCTTTGCCCGGTGAGGACAGTTCATCACTTGAAGCTGAAGAAAAAAACACTTAAATTTTCACAGTTAATCACGAACAACTGAAAGCTGCACTGCCCCGCCACACTACAACACCAGCTCCTGCCTGTCTACTTTCCCCACCAGTTGCCCACGCACACCCAGAGCGTTTCTGCTTTCCACCAGGCCAGAGCATTCAGCGGCAGAAGCAGCAAAGAAAGCAGCTGCTCTGTTCCGCTCACTCCTCCACGGCTGCCTGCGGTGCCACCAGTGCAGCAGCTCTCACACCTCAGGCCTTCTCGGCCCCTGACAGGCCGCAGCGCAGCCAAAAACCCCCTCTGTGTCCCTGGGATGCTCACAGGCAGCAGCCGCCACAGCCCAGCACAGAGCTTTCTCACCCGCCCCTCCCCTCCTGTCCCCTCCCGTCCCCGAGTCTCGCCCAGGCCCCAGAGCAGAGCGGGGCCCTGCGGCAGCAGCGCCCGGCAGCAGCGTTTCCCCGCGGACGCTGCCCTGCAGCACAAGTGCCGCAGCCCAGGGCCAGCGCGGGCGCCGCTGCCCCTCGCTCACGGCCTGGGCCGCGGGCAGCAGCCACCGCCGCAGGCTCCACGTACAGGAGCAGCTGCCGCGCGGCAGCGTCGCTCTGGGCTCCCTGTGCAGCCGCCGCCAACGCCCGTCGCTGCCGCAGCTGCTTCTCGGCGGCCGCAGAGCGGCGCCGCGCCAGGGCCAGGCGGCGGCGGGGCCAGCGGGCACCTGCGCCGGCACCATGGCCACACGGGCCCCGCCCCCACCGCCGGAAGTGACGCCTCCCGCGCCCAGGACCCTCCCACCCGGCGCTCCCCCATTGGCTCCCGTGGGGCTGGGAAAGACGGAGGCGGGGCGGGCGTGAAAGGGTCGTCAGTGCGCGTGCGCTGGGCGGGCCTGGGGCCGCGGGGGGCGGGTCCCCGAGGGGAGGGGCGGAGCAGTGACGGGGTGGGGCGGAGCATGCGCACTGGCACGGAGGAGGGCGGCGAGGGGCGGGGCCGGGGCGGGGCGGGGCCGGGAGGCGGCTGCTGCGGCGCGGGGCGGCGTCTGCCGGCGCGGGGCCGCCCGGAGCCTTTAGCCGCGGCGCCGGGAGCTGCAGCGCCGGGGCCGAAGGCCGCTGTCGGGGCGGAGCGAGCGGCTGTGCGTGCGGGGGGGCCGGAGCCGCCGCAGCCCGGCCGTGTGCCAGGAGCGGCTGGGCGAGGCCCGGCCGGGCCTGGGCCGCCTCCGGCCCCACGGGAGCCCCCGGCTCTTGCGCCCCTGCTGCGGGCGGCCCCGTGGCTCGGAGCCGCCTGCGGTGGAGGCTGGTCAGGGCCGTCTCGGCTGCGCGGGGACCCTCAGCATCAGTGTCAGCACAGGAGCTTCACCCCCCCGCTCCTCCGTCCCACACCGGGAGCCCCAGGGAGCCCCAGAGCAGCCCCAGAGCAGCACACGCAGGGGAGAAAGGAGGGGAAACGCTGTGATGCAGCTGCGGGGGGAAGCCCAGGCAGCAGAGACCGCCAGGCCCTCGGCACAGCACACCGAGCAGCGGCAGGGCAGCAGCACCCGGGCCCGCGCCAGGAGCTGTGCCCCTCTGCTCTGCCGGAGGTCTGGCTGCAGCGCACGGGGCTCGTGGCCTGGCCCCGGGGCCTGCAGTGCGGTGGCTCTGCGGGTGGCAGAGGGCACGCGGGTCTTGCTTTGAGGGGGATGGCTGCACGGGAGGGGTGTGTGGGCGTTGGCCAGGTTCCCCCTCCCGCAGCATTTCTGCTTGAGTTTCCGCTCCTTCTGTGGCCCTGGCTCCAGTGCCTGGAGCTTTTCCTGCAGCAGCTCTTTCCCTGTGCTGCGTCTTGGCCCTGTCTTGAGTGCTACCTTCTGAAATAGCAGCATGTGCTGAAGGGGAATGAGTTTCCAGAAGGATGAAGTTGCCTTTAGCACAAACTTCCCAATTTCTTCAGCAGGACTTCAGTAGCATCTTGACGGCAAATATTCCGTGTGTCCTACGAAAGCTGCAGTTCTGTTGTAAGAAGTCTTTGTGCATCTGATCCAAGAGGGAGAGAGCGCAGCAGTGATGGTACCAGCTGCCCTGGGGAGCCTAACTTTGGCAAAAGCATGATTTCTGTTGAAAAAAGACCAAAGTATCCCTGGAGCACCTGCTATTCTTTTGGAAAGGAAATAGAAAAACCAAATACCAAAAAGGAAAAGAGCCCTTAGAAACTGCTTTCAGTCTCTGTTCCTGAGGCAGAAGTTTTCAGAAGGCTTCCTCTTTGTCTTAGCCGACGTACTGCTTTGACTCCTGCCTTCTCCTTGGTGGGGAGGTGTGCAGCTGAGAGTTTTTGAAAGACCTAGTTGCTGAGCCCTTCTTGAGCAGTGTCTTAGAGATGTTCCTTCGGGCATCTTTTTGAAATCCTGAGAACTTGCATTTAACCTGATGCCAAGTGCCAGGTTGACAGCGCTGAGCGGGGATTCCCTGCCAGTTTTCTGCACAAGCAAACTGCCAAGGGCAGGACCGTGGTTTCAAGGTGCTGGAAGAATGTTTCAGTCACTGCGAAGGAATTGGTGGAGGTTTTGTGGCAGTCAGTTGTCAGCGCTTCCTGCCCCGGTGACGGCAGCCACGTCGGCTGTGTCGCCGTGGGGCGAGCGCAGCACCGTGCCCACCGCCCTCCCTCACCACCAGGTTTCGTGCACGGGGCCATGGCCGGGTGAGAGCAGCCATAATGCCCAGCCCAGGCAGGACCTCCAGTGGGGTTGTCCCTGCTGCACGACCTGCATGGGGTCAGGGGCAGCCCCCGAGCATCCCATGCAGTGCCTGCCTCCAAGTGGGCGAGGGGGCCGTGGGGATGAGTATGGCTGTGCCCCTCTGTGACACGGGCTGTGGTCACAGGGGACATCCCGTGTCACAGTGACCGCTGCCCTCTCGCACACGGACACAGCCTCTCCACACACGTCCTGGCCAGGCTGGCGGAGCCCAGGCACTGGAGCTGCTCTCGGCACCAGTCTGCTGCGAGGAGCCGCCAAGGCCGAGCGGGAGTCAGCGAGGGGAGGCCGGGGCAGCACGGGCTACCGTGAAGTGTGGAAGAGGAGGAGGAAGAGGAGGCGGTGGTGTTTCCTCATCACCTCCTGCTGTAGGGGTGACCCAGAGCAGGGAGGAGAAGGATGGAGCTCTGGGACGCTGGCCACGGGAGGCAGCGTGGACAGCGGGTGCCAACGCTTCCCTTAGAGGGTAAGAAGTTTGGGAGCGCTTCCCCGGGAGCTGTCACAGAGATCATTAATGCTGAACATGGCTGTGGAAAGTGTGCTTGGAGGGAGCTGGAGGCTGCGGCCAAAGCCCCGACTGATGGTCCTCTCTGGCTCAGGTGCCAGTGTGGCTGCCAGGACTCCTGCGTCCCAAGCATGATGCCCTGCCATCTCGTGGCACCGCTGGGCAGAAGTCCCGGTGGTGAGGGACCCTGCTGGCCTGGCAGAAGGGGCTCGGGCAGCCCAGCTCCTGCTGGGGGAAGGAGCTGGAGCTTCTCCAGTAGACGTGCAGAGCCTGGGCATGCAGGGATGCCATACGGGGAGACTTGCCCTGCAGGGGAGACCCTGCGGATGCTCTGAGCCCCTGAACTGCCATGGGCACAGCATCGTGCCCTCGGCATCGTGGAAATGCATTGCCAATATCCCGAGGGAGGGGGCCGCCCTGTTAGAGCTGCGTCTGGAAGGAAAGGAGCCCTGCCTGAAGAAGGCTGAGGGGTCCTGCAGCTGTTGCTGGGCTCTGGAGAGGCTGCTGGGAACACCTGTGCTGGAAAGGAAACCTTGGACTTCTGTTCAGCTCAGCAGGGCTTTTTGGGCAGGATCCCAGCCACTGCCTCTACTCCTTCCCCTTGGTTCTCCTTGTAGCTGCAGACTGGTAGAGCAGGCTTTGAGCTCGGGGCACACTGTGGATGTCCCGTGGAAAGGTGTCTGCGTGCTAATGGCTCTGTTTCAGCTCCAGACCCCTCCAGGGAGCAGATACAAGGTTCTCACCTCAAGGTGGTTCCCACCTTAGCTGCTGAGTGCCTGTCGGCACTGGGCTGACATTGGGGAGGGGGAGGCTCTTTGAAGACGCTTACACTTGCCATCTCCTTGCTTCGGCATGTGCTGAACGGTTGTGAGGTGGCCCACCCTAGCATGACGTGCCTTTCCCTTATTTTGCAGAGCACCTTGCTATCTGGGAAGGTGTATCGGACTACATTGTACGGCAGCTGATGCTGAACCAGGTGGGTTTGCCGTCCTGGGCCTCCTCAGGAAAGCCTTCTTGTGCATGTTCTGTGAGGGGAGGGATGACCTCTCTGCTTTTCCTGGTAGTTTGGAGAGGGTGAAGAGGAGAGGGGTGAACATCTCTAGGAAATTCTTCCAAAGAACCTCTCCAGGGCTTCTCCAAAGCGTTCCAAGGGTGGGCAGGCCACCAAGCACCGTTGCCATGCGCTCACAGGTTAGCAGCCTCTCCACCTAAGAGTCTCATACGTCTCCTCTTCTTTGCTGTTTTCAGGGAGTCCGAATTATTCGGCTTGGGACCTTGGACGTTGTTACTGAGCAACTTGGGGGTGGGAAGGCTGGTCTCCTGACTGTTCGCAGACCCGTCTTCCACCTTGCGCAGAATATTGCAGCGGTTCACGGCCTCACCCACCGTGAGGCCTACGCTCCTGGTAAGAAGACAGGTGGAGACTGTTGCTTGCCCTGGGGACCTCTCTGGGGAGTGCACAACTGCTGTTTGTCAGTGACTGTTAGAAATTGAGAATTGCGTCACCAGGTCCTGAGAACAGCTTCCGATTTTTTTAAATAATCCAGACGTCATTATGCGCATTGCAACTACACTCTCTCTCTGGATGTCTTGCTTGAACAGCTGTGCACTTCTGAGGTGCTGAGGGTAGCTGGAAGGCTCTGACGGGCTGCGGTGCAATGCTTGTGTTCTCCTTCCTCCTTGAAGCCATGAGACATGGCACAGCTAAAGCTCTCCCAGGCTGGAATGCACAGAGTGGAGGAACTTGCCCCCCTTGCTGCTCTCCTTGTCCTGCCGTCATGTGTCATGTTCCTAGGAGATGGCAGGGACCCATTCCTTCTAGCTGTGTGGGGAAGAAAATGTTGCAGTACACTTGGCACACGTGCTTGTAGAGTGCTTGGGAGTTGTCCTGGGGAGGGATGGTGTCAGCTTCCCCCATGAGCTTTTCCCGCACGTTAAAGAAGACAGCCCCGAATCAGGGTCCTGCTTGGAGAGCTCCAAGCTGCTGACACTCTGGTCTTGCCTGCTCAGGCGCTCTGTTAGTGACTGTGTGGCTCTTCTGCTGCTTCCTAGGTCACAAGCAAGCTGAGCCCCTGAAGTATGCTCGCATAGCCTCGGACATCTCTGTGCCTCGGAAAAGAGTGCAGGCCTGCATAGAGGAGACCGTGCATCTTTTCTGCCGCTGCCTGGAGAGCGGGAAGAATGTTGCCTTTGTTCTGAAGCACGTTGGCATGCTTGTCATTCAAGGAAGCAACGTGAAAATGAGGTTCTACAGAGACTTGCTGCAAAGGCTGAATGGGACGGCACAGCTGGTAGCAGCTTCTCTTAGGGTACCGTTTCCATTTCTGTGCCGCTGCTTCTAGTCCTTTGGAAATCCTAGCCAAGTGGATGGATTTTTACTGGCCTGCCACGACCTTTCTGGGCACCCGCATAGCTGTGGCCTCGAGTACCGGCAGCTCCCTGCCCCGTTCTTCTGGAACATTCTGAGACCTTGGTGGCGGAGCAGAGCCTGGGAATTTCTGTACTGGGTCCAACCAACGCTCCCTGCAGCCCAGGGTCCCGTTGTGATGTGGTCAGGGAAAAAGATCAAAGGAAAGGGCAGGCTGATTATGTATTTTCTTCCTGGAGATCTCGCCTTCCAGCAAGCTACAGTTTAGCGCCTTTTTGCGTTAGGATCATGTTTGGATTGGTGACGGGAAGCGGAGACACAAGCAGACCAAGGCCCAGCTGGCAGGAGACCCCTTTTGCCGCTGTCACCGTGTTGGTCTAGTTGTGCTGAGCAGCTCTTCCGAGGGCCCCTGGAGGCGGAGGAGCCCAAAGCAGGGCTTTTCCTGATGTGTGCATCTGCACGCTGCTAGTGGTGGCCACAGAGAACATTATTGCAGCCCATGCTCTTCCCCAGGTCTGTAGCTGAGCCCCGTCCTTCCCGTGGGCTTTCAGGTGCAGCCAGAAAGAGGACATGTGAGAGCAGTTCAAGCTGAGCCCCTTAGGACTAAGCTGGAGATGCAACTTAGCCGTAGCCCGGCCCTGGTTCCCAGCTCTGTCTCTTCCTTCCGTCCGAGTCTGTGGTGTCTCTTCAGGCCATTCTCTGGGCCAGGGGTTTTCTGCCGCCTTTGTTCCAGGGAGTCCCAGGGCAGGACCCTCAGCAGCCCCTTGAGTACACCGCAGAGGTTTGGCCCTCCCAGTTGTTACCCACTGTACAAAGGCAAAGGCTGGGCTTTTTCTCTCACCACCTCAGGGGTGCAGAGGCAGCGGCCTGAGTGTGAGGAGACCCTGGGGGGGGGCGGGTTACTGCCACCGCTGAGCCGCCCTCTGTTCTCAGCTCACGAGGCATCAACTCAAGGCATCCGGGAAAAGGCAGCAGCCAGGAAGGCTGGCTAGTGCAATGCCTTCTCCTGTGCTTGCCTCCATCGGCCTCTGCGTTGGGAAAGACCTGGTGCCTGGGCTGAGTCTCTGGATTCCTTCCCTTGCCCAAAGCCTGCCAGTGCTCTTACCCTTGCTCACTGATTTCCCGGCAGCTGCTACAGTGTCTCTGTGAGGGGCTGTTGAGAGGAAGGCAGTTCTTTGTTGCAGCATTGCTGAGAGGAAGCTGCTTCTCTGAGCAGTGGGAAGATTTGCTGCCCTTGTGAGCCCTGAGCTACTCGTCTTGGCATCCTCTCACCTGTGTCTCTCGCCTTCCAGATGCCAGCGATGAGGGATTCAGTCCTCTCGGGCACCAGAACTGCTGCTTCTCAGACCCTTTCTGGTCGTGTCATTGTCTTTCCTGAGTGAGTCCATTTGCTTCTTAGCGGCTGGCTCCCACAGGAGATGGGAGGTGGTGTGCAACGGCAGCCGAGAGGACTGAGGTTGCAAGGAGCTTTCTCACGGGAAGGAGGGGGAAGGCCTGGAAGAGCTTGATGAGGAAGCTGGTGCCCCCCGGCGGGTGGTGGTGGGTTTGTGGTTCCAGGAGGACTTCTGCACGTTTCTCAGCTTGCTACTACACTCGTCCAGGATGGGGCATAGTCTGCTTTGGAAAAAGATGGGCTTCAGAGAAGCTCCCCAGTACCACTGTGTGCCCATTATTCCCCCAAGGTGCCAGGGAAGGGCGGTGCCCTGCGTCCCGAGTGATATGTTTTTCCTGTGTCCAGGTACAAGCTGGAGAGTGTAGCTGGGAGACCAGCTGTGAGGCGCGTGGCACGTGCGAAGGCGAGGCAGGAAGAGGAGAAGAGAGAGGCTGACTGCGGTGGCAAGAAAGGTAATGGCAGAGCTGATTAGTGTCCGGGGTTTGTGCCTTGGCCGCCAGGGCTCCTGGCTGGGGCATCAGAGCCAGGGTGCCAGTGTGATGGCTCGGGCAGCCTGAGGCACTAGACGTGATGCTGCTTAGCCGTTCTGGGAAAGCTCATGAGGGAAGCAGGCCTCAGGGCAGCCCAGCCCTCCCACCTGCAGTGGATGCCTCCGAGTTACACTTTCCCCCACTTGCAAGGGGAATCCATGCCCTGGTGTGCATTGGAAGCTACTCTTGTGTTGGAGGAGGCGGTGCAGAAAGGAGTCAACCGTGAGGCCAGTCAGAGGTTGGGCCTGGAGCTGTAGGTAACGCAAGGGTTCACCTGTCTCAGGGATTCGTGTGTTTGTCTCTGAGGGGAAGAGTCACCTTGAGGAGCTGGTGAAAAGTCTGGCAAGCTGTGCCACGACTTCCTTTCATTTTCAAAGCAAGGTGTAACCTGTCTTTCTGAATTTCTCATCCTCATGCCCAGAACAATGCCTTTGCCTTGACGGTGTCAAGAGGGGACCTGTCGGCATAGGAGAACAGTAGAGAGATCCAAGACTGTGTTCCCCTTGAGTGAGCTTCCTGCCCCCAGAGAGACTCTCTGAGGTCAGCAGCACATGCCCACAAGCCCCCTTTTCCAGCATGTGACTGGGCTAGAGCATGAGAAAAGCAGTAGCAGAAGAAATGATGCTGCACAGTAAAAACGGCAAGTTGGACAGGAGCCAGCGTCTGGACGGGCCTAGGAGTGCCCGGGAAACAAGGCTGGAGGCATGGGAGTTTTACCACAGGCTTGAGGAGATTTGCATATCCTTCCTGTTCCAGAAGTCTCCACAACACTGTCCCAAAGTGTCTTCTTGTCTCCTGCTTTCAGGAAATCTTCCTGGCAAGCACCTCGTCTTGCAAGAGCAGCCTCCTCAACGCAGAGCAACTGCGGTCACTCTGGAGAAGGGAAGGGGAGACAGGGGCAAGGGCAAAGCTGCTCCTGGCAGGTGAGACAGTTGTGGAAGTGGATGAGGGTGAGCCTGTACTCTTGGGGTTGTTTGAGGGAGACCTTTCCTTTGGACACCGTGTTTCTAGCAGCTCTGAATGCCTTTGAGCATGTGTCATCCTGACTGCTGATGCCATGGTGGCTGGCCAGCAGCCAGGGAGTTCTTGGGAGACCCCCATGTTTGCTTCCTGTTTCTCCCGCCTCTGCCTTCAGGTTACAAGGTTTTTGGAGACTCGGTGCACACGTAGCCTGTGGGAGATGAGTGCCCTTTTCTGAGAGCCTTCATGTTTAAGTACCCAGCATCCCTTTCTGCTGGGGACAAGAGTACTGGGGGCCTATAGGCATTGTCTGAGGATGGGGGCAAGACTGAATGCTCTTGCAATGCCTTTCAAAGAGAGGAGATGTTTGTGGGAGCTTGGTCCCATTCTCTGGGCTGTTGCCAAGGGGCAACGAGTCCCAAGTCAGAATGGCTTAAACATGCGGGAGCTCTTTCTTGGAAGGGAAAGCATGTTGCTTTGCATGGCAGAGTGAAATTGCAGTCATCCTGGCACCCAGGATACAGAGCAGAGAGTCTTGTCCAGATTTCAGTTTGACATGGTGAGGCTGAAGCCTTCTCCTTCCTCTGAAAAGTTGTCTTGTGGCTGGCCCAAGAGAGTGGCAGGGACAGGTAAAAGGCAGGCACGCTTTGCTGCCTGTGTAACTTGCTCCCTCTTGGGCCCTGGCTCCCCATGATACTACATTTGACGTGCCCAAACACAGAGTATTTTGGACCAGGGAGCAGTGCTAAATGGAAGTGCCAGGCAAGGCGGTGGGGTCGGGGGGAGTGGTGTCTCTCAGAGCCTGTGCCTGCAGAAGAGCTGGCCCCACTGCTTGCTGTGTCAAGAGGGAGCCTGGATCTGGGCATCGTGAGGATTTTTGTGGGCATGCTTTGTTGGTTTAATGCTGGGGGCATTTCAGCCTGGGGGTCTCTGTGCCTCTGTGGAAATGAACACGTGCATTTGAACCCAGGTGCTTGCCCTGCAGAAGTGCCATGTGCTGCAGAAGCAAGAGCCCAGCTGGTGAGCTTGGGGTGGAGACCAAACTGCCCCTGTGCTCACACCGCCTCCCGCTGCTGTGCGTTTGCAGTGTGCTCGCAGCCGCGCAAGGGAGCTCCTTGAGCAAGGTGGAGAAAGGCAGGAGGAAGGCAAGTGTGGAAGGCAGAGGCGCAGAATCGTCAGCAAAGCCAAAGCCAAAGCAAGAAAGGGCATCACTGAAGGCCACGAGAGAAATGGAAGAGGCTGAGAGGACCCAGGTACAGGAAGCGTTTTTAAACCTTGAGACAGGAAAAGCCTTTCTTCTACTCTGGGGGATCTGAGGCTCGAAGGTGCTTCGGGGACCTGTCCCAGGTGCCTTGAAAGGCATCTAGAGGAGGCCAAGAACCATCCGGAATGGGCTCTGTGGTCCAAGAGAAGTGCTAGTGTTAGTAAAGGGCCGTTGCGGGTCTGTTGGGTGTTAGGGAAGCAGGAAGTGAGGCCATGTGCAGTCCCGGTAAGGGTTAAACGTGAGGTCCGCCTGGCTCTTTAGGGTCATTCTGTGTGCTGTGCTGAAGCCCACAGCAGGGCTGCAGCCTTAGCTCCCGCTCAGCCCACAGCAATTCCTTCCCGTCCTTTGCTCTGCTATATGCGAGCTCTGCGCCTGAGTGAGAGGGTCTGTCTGGCAGTGGTGGTAGGCCTTGGTGAGGCTGGGACATGTCCTAAGGGCAACTGCAGCATCCCTGCCTGAGCAGGGGTTTCCGCTGCCTTGGGTGCCTGAGGCAGCAGCAGTCTTGGGAGCTGCTGAGGACCCAGCTCCTGCAGTCGCTGGCTGCTGTCGTGCAGGATGTTCAGTGTGTCCGAGTGAGGAGAGACCTAGCATGCAAATGCTGCTCTGATGCCAATGCAGATTCGGCGGATGTCACAGACGCTGACAAACCTGCGGCCTGACCTCCGCCTGCCGATGACCAGCCAGGATGAGAGGGCCGAGGATCCCCCTCGAGCGAGAAAGCCGAGCATTGAGGATGTGTACATCTACCACCTGGGGCCAGAGGAGGAGGAAACGGTGTTTGTTTACTTCTCCCACGTAGACAAGAAGAAAGAGCAGCAGTCCTCAGAAGAGACAGTCTGCGGAGTGAGTGTGTGTGATTGTGAGGGTGAGAGCGGAGCTCGGGAGGGCTTGTGAGGATTGTGTGCTCTGAGCTGCTGAGCCTGGCAGCAGGCCTTGCTTCTGGAGTTCTGCTCTGGCAATGGCCATTCTCTCTGCTTGTTGTTGATGTGAGGAGCGAGGCCCCGGTGGGGTAGTGGGGTCCGGTGGGGAGCAGCAAGAATGCACTGGTGACGCATGAGTTTCTCCCGGAGAGCACCTTGAGCTCCAGCGTTTCTGGATTGTCGCGCTGCTGCAAAGTGCTCCTGTGGGGAGTCGCTGGTGGGTGTTGTGGTGTGGGCAGCAGCAGTGCACAGTCGGAAGGTTGTCTGAGAATCTGTGTGCATGTGCAGGATTCGTCCACTTGCTGGATGATGGAGGAGTGGGAGATATATAAAGGAGAGTCATCTGCAAGCTACAAGGCCAGCGGCACCTGCCTGAAAAGGTACGTGTGGCCCAGGTGCAGCAAGGCCTGTGGCATTTGGATAGCGGTGCCCGCCTGCGGGGTGAGAAAGACACATTGCTGGGTGGTGGAGCTGTACTGGCCCAGGAGGCTCTGCTTTTGCTGGGCATGGGAACGACTCGGGTAGACCCTGTGGGCAAGCACCTCTCAGCATCCTCCAGCAAGTAGGAAAAACTTCTCTGGAGCTGTGGACTGTAAGTCCAGTTGGGAGTGTATGTGCACAGGGCCTTTGGGAGAGAGGAGGGCTCCATGCCGAGTGTAAGAGAGAGTGTGTGCCCGCTCTCGCAGGATGCTTTCCAAGCCAAGTGTGCGTGTGCTTCGAGCAGCAGCGAGCAGCCTAGTGCAGGAGGCAGAGAAGAGTCAGGTGGAAGAGGTGGGAGGAAGGAATGCTGCTGCGGAAGCGGAGTGCCTCAGGTGCGTATCTCCCCAAACGAGCGTGGCTTCCCTTTGTGCAGTGCCCTTGCTTGCCCGCCCGGCAGCACGGCGGAAGGAGGGTCTTTTGCGGAGAGGTGTGAGGGGACAGCGAGCAGCAGGCTTGCAAGTCTGTGTGCCTGGATGAGGTGGCCCTTCCACCAAAGGCTGAGTTGTTGGTGCCTCAGAGGAGGATTTCCACGTGGGCCAGGAGTGCTGGAGGAATGCCGAGTCAAAGGGACAGAGCAGTGGGCATTGCCAGTGTTTCAGGTTTCCTGAGTTCCCTAGAAACTTCTTCTTTGGACTACAGGCTGTTTTTATGCCTGGCACGCAAGAGTGCAGGGATGGGTAAATGGTAGGCATGCTTTTGTCCCTTGAGCACTTGCTGCATTCTTGCCCGAGAGTCGCCAGTGCAAAAGCATTCTCCATGCCTAAACCCGGAGGGTTAGGAGCATGGAGCTGTGGTGAATGCAACTGCCAGGGTGGGGGTGTGGGTTAATGGTGTCTTCCGCGGCCTGTGCTTGCAGAAGAGCTGGCTTCTGTCTGTGCTGCCTCAGGAGGGAGCCTGTATTTGGGCATCTGGAGCTTTCCTCTGGGCATGTCGTGTAGGCTTGCCGTTTCAGCTGGGGCGATGTCTGTCTCTGTGGGAGTGAATGCCTTTAGTTGAAGCCACGTCATTGTCGTGCAGAAGTGCCTTGTGCTGCAGAAGCAGGTGCCCAGCTTGTGAGCGTGGTCTGGAGAGCAAAGTCCCGCTCTGCTCACACCAGACCCCCGTGCTGTGTATTTTCAGTGTGCTCCCAGCCATCCGCGGGAGCTCCTCAAAGAAGCTGGAGAAAGGCAGGAGGAAGCCAAGTGCGGAAGGCAGGCTGCCAGCTGTGAGCCCTCCTAATAAAAGCCAAGAGAGGGCAGGGCAGGTACATGATAGTGATTGAGGTGGTTCTTGTGCCACAGGGGCGTGTGGCAAAGCGCGGTTCTGCGGGCAGTGGGTAGAAAAGCCCTCTTCCTCAGAGTTCTTTCGAGCCCGCCGTGACCTTTCCAGGGGCTTGCTTGAAAAAGCGCAGGCTGAGCTGTCTTTTCTCTCTGCCTTTGCCGCTACTGCCTTCTCAGGAATCCCATTTGAAGCCCCTCTTTGGCCCTGCTCTGAGTGGAAAGGTACGTGCTGGGCCTTTCAGGAGAATGAAAGGAGAAACCTTCTGTTTCTCTCAGTGATCCCTTAGCTCCTTGGTCAGAAGAGAGCAGGCATTTTCTGTCTGGCCAGTACTAGCTTTTGTGCCTGAGACCGCTGAGAGGAGTGCTGAAGAGAAGATGCCGAAGAGGGGGTGAGAAATTACCTTTGGGCCCTGGAAAGAAGCAGATGCCAAGAATGCTGCTTGCCGTGTCTTTTCTGTGGCCCTCCAGCCCACAGGCTTCCCGTCTGTTCTGCCGGAGCAAAGAGGTCTCTGGGCATGCTGGTCTGAGGCGGAGGAGAAGAAAGAAAGGGCAGCTCCGAAAGCAAAGGCAGAAGCGGAAGAGTCGGAGAGGACCCAGGTACAGGAAGCCTTTCTAAACGTTCAGCCAGGAAAGGCCTTTGCCGTACTGCAGGGGACCTGCGCCTTGAAGGTTCCCCAGGGATGCAGGGTTGGAGGTGCCTTGTTGCTGCCGAGGAGCGGGGCAGGGGCATCGTGACTTTGCTAAAATCTGAAGCCCCCGGGAGGTGCATCTTTCCCTTTCCCGTGGGTTTTGCTGAAAAGACAAGCAAGGCAAGTGAAGAGAAGGGAGCTCGTTTGAGGAATGTTGGAAGAGGAGCCCAGTATTTCCCCTGGAGGTCTTTTCCTGAAGAAAAGAGGCCTAAGAGGCAAAGGAGCACGAGGAATGGAGTGTGTGGTCCGAGAGAAGCGCCAGTGTTAGTAAAGGGCCGTTGGCGGTCTGTTGGGTGTTGGGGAAGCAGGAAGCTGAGCCCTGAGTGCTGAGGACTGCTGCTGCTGGTAAGGGCAGGGCTCACAGGGGGTGTTTAGGGTCATTCAGTGTGCTGTGCTGAAGCCCACAGCAGGGCTGCAGGCATAGCTGCTGTTGAGCCCACAGCAATTCCTTCCCCTCCTTTGCTCTGCTCTGTGCGAGCTCTGTGCCTGAGCAAGAGGGTTTGCCTGGCAGCGCTGGTGAGCCTTGGTGAGGCTGGGACATGCGCTGAGGGCTGCGTGGAGGCGGCTGTGGCCTTTCTCCAGTTACAACTGCAGTGTCCCTGACCGGGCAGGGGTTTCCGCTGCCTTGGGTGCCTGAGGCAGCAGCAGTCTTGGGGGCTGCTGAGGACCCTGCTCCTGCAGGCACCGGCTGCTCTCGTGCAGGATGTTCAGCATGTCCGAGTGAGGGGAGACCTGTCATGCAAATGCTGCTCTGATGCCAATGCAGGTTCGGCGGATGTCACAGACGCTGACAAACCTGCGGCCTGACCTCTGCCTACCCTCGACCAGCCAGGATGAGAGGGCTGATGATCTTCCTCGAGCGAGAAAGCCAAGTGTGAAGGATGTGTACATCTACCACCTGGGGCCAGAGGAGGAGGAAACAGTGTTTGTTTACTTCTCCCACATAGACAAGCAGGAGAAGGAAGAGCAGCAGTCCTCAGAAGAGACGGTCTGCGGAGTGAGTGTATGTGATTGTGAGGGTGAAACTGGAGCTCAGGAGGGCGTGTGAGGCTTGTGTGCTCTGGGCTGCTGAGCCTGGCAGCAGGATTTCCTTTTGGAGTTCTGCTCTGGCAATGCAAATGCCTTTCGCTCATTCTTGATGTGAGGAAAGAGATCCTAGGGAACAGCAGAGGCTACTGGGGAGCTGCAGCATTTCCCTGGTGATGGACACATCAGTTTCTGCTGGAGGGGATGGGGGGAGGTTGCTTGCGCCGTATTGAGGTTGCTTTCTGCGTTGCAAAGAGCCCCTATGAGAAGTTGTCTGTGGGCTCTATTTGCCTACAGGGCTTAAAGGCTGAATACTGCAACTACTAGCTTAAGATTGCTGAGTGTCTGGTGCAAGTCAAGCAGCAGAAGAAATAGTGTGCTGCAGGAAGAATCAGCGCGGCTGGACCCCCATCACCAGTCTTTCTCTGGGATGAATGCAGTGCAGGTGTCCTGCTGTGCAAGTCGCTATTCCCTTTGGTCCTTTATGTTGTCAGGAGGGATCAGAGCTTGCGGGAGAAGTGCCACTGGGAAAGCGGAGTGTCACTGGCTGCTGTGTTGGTGCTTGTAGAGAGGCTCTGAGTGTGCTTGGAAGGGAGATTAAAAGCTTCCTTGACCTGTCTTGCAGGTTCAGCAGAGAAGTGAAAGGCAGGCAAGGGTTCGGTCAGGCTCCTGCCTCCCTGCAGCTGCGGAAGAGGAGCTCGGAGGGCAGCTTTGTGAAAAAAGAGCATGCTTTCAGGATGTCGTCAAGTACACCTTGTCATCAGATGAGGAAGAGATTGTGTATGTTTTCTTCTCCCGCATAGAGGAGGAGAAGAAGAGAAGAGCAGCTGAGAGGCGGGAGACACAGGAGAGGGAGTAAGTGTGTGCCAGCTCCAGGAGAAGCCTGGCAGTGTTGAGGGGCAGTGAGGGGCACCCCCGGAGGTGCCAGAATGCCAGGGCCAGGGCCACTGGTTTGAGTCAGGCCTTGATACTACGCACCTCTCCGCAGCCTCGGTGCGTTCAGCCTCAGTCTTGGCCGCACCAGACTCAGTCTCAGGCTGACCAAGAGCTGACCAAGGGCCTGGGGTGGAGCCAGGGCACTGGCTCACATCATAGTGAGCGTGGAAATGCCCTTCAGAAGCACATCCAAACACGCACGGCTGGAAATACTCTTGCTGTATTGCTCTCTCTTTCTCTGTGTGCATCACCCTTAGCATCTTCCTTTCTTGTTCTTTAGCTGTGAGGAGGAGAGTCACCTCCCCAGCCAGCAGGAGAGGCCCCAGTGACTGCCAGCCATCCCGGAACACACGCAGAACTTTGTTCCTGTGGATTAAAGCACCTCTCCAAATGGCCATGACTGTTTCCTTGGCATGGTGCGAACTCTGCTGTTTGCAGCCTGTGAATGTCAGCGGGTCCAAGAAAGGAAAGATCAGGAGCGTGGGCTTGAGTGTCCGTGCCTGCTTACAGGGCAGCTCTCTCCCGAGGTCATGCGGTAACTGTTTGTCTGCAGCTGTGCCCATGATGTGTCAGGGACCTCCTGCTCTCTGTGGGTGCCAGTCAGAGGAGTTGAGTCAGCCCTTTCATGACAGCACATCACCTGCTGCAAGGGCATGCTGCCTTGTCAGGGAGGTGGGAAGAGCTCGTTTGGCCCTCGTGAGGCGGCAAGAGTTGAGCCAGGGCCTCTGTTTCCTGGGGCCAGTGCTGGTCGCCAGAGGGGAGCCCACTCAAGTATGGTGTGCCTGTTTGTTGCACTGAGGGCTTGGTTTTGGGGGTGTGAAGGGAATCCTGGGGATAGCAAGGGCTGGCATTGGAAGCTCACAACCGTGAGGGTGTGGCCAGGGTAGTCCCTGGCTGCCTTGGCTGTAGCGACCATGAATCAGTGGAGTTGCAGACTCTGAGGGGAGTGTGGAAAGAGAGTAGCAGAGTCCAGAGTGGGCACCTTATGTGAGGAAACTTCCCCCTTGTCGGGGAACTGGTAGGGGGATGTCATGGAAGCAGGTCTGCAGGGCAAAGGATCAGGGGAAAACTGGCAGGTATGTGAGGACAGCACCTACTAAGCACAGGGACAACCCTGCTTGATATGCAGGCAAATGAGCAGCGGTAGGACGAGACTGGCTTGGCTGAGCCAGCACCTGCTGGTGGAAGTGCAGTGGAAAAAAAAGGGAGCACAGAGGAGGTGGAAGCAGGGAGAGGCTACAAGGGAGGTACTAGAGCGAGAAGTCCTGGCTGTGCAGGGATGGTGTCAAGAAGGCCAGAGTGCGGCTGGAGCTGAGCCTTGCAAGGGACGTCAAGGAGAACAGGAGCTTCCTGAGCCAAAGGAGTAGGCTGAGAAAGATAGAGGTACCTTGCTGCATGGGGTGGTTGACTTAAGGAGAGGAAAGCACATGCGGCCGAGCTACTCTGTGCCGCCTTAGCCTCAGCCTTCACCAAAAGGTCTCAGGGCCCCTGTGCTTGTGGAAGGTGTTGAAGGAGGAGGAGAGCAAGCAGTAGTGGCAGAGGATGGAGTCAGGGATCTTTGATCCGGCTGGGCAGGCTCTCCGACGCCCTGGAGGACCTCCCAGCGGCTGTCCTCTGGCCTGCCTGCCGCTGGCTTATCAGCTGGCAGAGTCAAGAGGCACCTGCCAGGGAAGGCAGTGGCCATGTGCTCTTTTCCTCCTGCTCACCCACCAGACTGGCCTGGCCAGCCCAGCTGCAGCACCTTGCAGCCCCCGCAGGCCCTCTCTGCACAGAGGCAGAAGCCCTGCTCCTGCAAACCCACCAGCTGCTTTGCTCCTCTTGGCTGCTCTTGCTGCTGCTGAGCCCTGCTCTGCCATCAGGAGCTCAGCTACCACTGTCACCCAGGACATCCTGCTCGGTCACCAGTCTCAGCCTCTCTCCAGCTCACAAGTCAGGCCGAGGATCGAGCACACACTGGACTGTGAGTGCTGTCCTCTCCCTCCATGTTGTGCTCAGGGTGAATGAAGGACTCACCCTGCCATGGGCGGCTCTGGCAGAGCTGTCTGCACCTCAGGCACATGTCACAACAGCGCCCACGTCCCCACACAGGTGCTGGAGCAGGGACTCAGACGGCCTCTGAACCCTCGCACTGTACCCCTTTCTTCTCCCTCTTCAGGAATTCAGAGAAGGACACACACAACTACCCAGCACAGCTACACGCCCTTGCCTCTTCTGTCCTTCCCATCAGGGATGGGCATGGCACAACCATCTCAGCTCAGGTTCTCCGCGACACGTGTGCAACCTCCATAGTGCTCTTCAGCTTCTCTGGCCATCCCGCATGGTCCAGAAAGGATGTCCCACAGCAGCACGCATGTCCCAGCCACCAGCAGCTCTGCTGCCCCAGAGTCTGCTCTCCAGGGATGGACCTGCAGAGAATTTGCCTTTTGTAGTGACTGAGCTCAAGTGAGAGGAGGGAGCAGAGGAAGTGGCCAGCCATCCAAGCAAGGTTTGAGCCCATGTGCACAGTGCAGAAGGGGTGAGCAGGGCATCGCTGTAACCCTTTGGCCCCCTCTTTGCCCTGCTCTTCAGGTCAGTTGGTATTCTTCAACTTTGTGTGCAACAAATCCAGCTAGAGCACGTGCTCCTGGACTTTTGGCTCTGTTTTTGCACGCCAGGGCTGTGCAACAGTGAGAAGTCTGAACAACGCGTCCTGTGTTCTTGAAGGCAGTGCTGAGTTGCAGAGCCCCACACTCTCCCGTCGGGTGTGAGGAGGGGGAATGTTCCCTTTTCCCTCTGGGTTTCCCAGGTCAGTTCCTGGGGTCAGAAAAGAGCACTCCCTGGGAGAGTCCCAGCACATCAAGGGGCTGGTGCAGGCACGTCCATGAGATGCTTTGGGAAAGCTTGTGGCATTCTCTTGTGGCTCCTCATGGTTCCCTTTCTTCTCTCCTTTGGAGGGGGACACAGGGCAGAAGGCACAGCAGTCACTAAACCTGGATTTACTCTGTTTTAGCTGTAGTCAAGTGTGTGCCTTGTGCTCCGTGGTGATCCTAGCACTGCTGATCTCCTCCCCATTCCCTTCCTGGGTAACACTCTTCAGCAAGACCCAGCTCTGCACGCACACACGCATACACACACACACACGCGCACACACAGACACAAACACAGGTGTGACTGGGAAGGTCAATGACACCAGCCCTGCCAGCAACAACCCCTCTGTTCACAGCAGCCCAGGTTCAGGAGACAGCCCCCTCCCCGAGCAACTCAGCAGCCTGAAGCAGAGGCACAGGATTAGCGCAGCTTCCTCTGCACTGGTTCAAGGGGACCATGAGCAAAACCCAGGCTGCCGGGCAGCACAACTCCCCAGGCACCCCACCAAGAGGGCACCGTTTCTAGGTGGGCTCCAATCAGCCAGCTTCTGGTTAGCAGCTGAACACGCTGCACCACAGAAAGCCCTAGCAGGGGCCCTCCCGGGGCAGCTCTGGCATCAGGACAGTCAGGAATGGGACCAGTGCTGCAGGAATGGGAACGTCCCTGATCCCAGGCCTGGTGCCAGCCTCAGGGGAGGGCACGCTGCCCTTCAGCAGCTGCTGGGTGCTGGTGGGCAGAGCAGCGCAGGCGGAGGCCTGCTGCCCACCTCAGGGCTGTGGACAGCTCCCTGGCCAGGATGAGAGCCACCTGCCCCCGTGGCCCCTCTGCCGTGCACCCAGGCGGCACTTGGAGCTGTGGGCACATCACCCTGGAGGGGACATTTCCCTCAGCCCACTGCCTCCTGCTGCTGCTGCTGGTGACAAGTGTGATACACACAGCAGTGCTGCACGGGCTGGCAGAGGGGACTCAGGGAAGGGGTTTGTCCCTCTCCATCAACCCTCCCTGGGAGGGCCAGAGCATGCGAGCAGCAACCGCTACAAGACTCTCCTCCTGCCCCCTTCAGCTGCAGAGACAGTGAAGGGGCAGCACTCCATGGGGCAGCCCTGGCCCAGGAGCAGCGCCAGCTAAGAGGCAAGCCCAGCTTCCCCCATGGCAGCCCGCAGCCCAGCACGAGGCTCTGAACGCTGCTTTCTGCTGAAGCTCTCAGAGCACCAGCAGACAACAGGCCTGTGCTCGTCAGGGCCATGTCGTGGGAGGAGAGTGCCCCACACACCATGCCCCCTCCCGCAACAGTGACTCAGATCACCTCTGTGACTGCGGCCTGAGAGGCCATCAGCAGGCAAGCAGGCGGGTGGGCACTGTGAGCTCAGCGGGGGCAGCACAAAACCCCCTGCAGAAAGGAGAGCTCCTGAAGAGGGCGGAGGCAGAGGCAGGGAAAGGTGGCATGGCTGGCAGCTGCTTTGGGAGGTCACTTCTCTTGCAGCAACCTTTTGGGGTTGCAGGCAGGCAGGCACTGTAAGGTCATGAAGCGGGTGAGAAAATCTTCCCCATGGAGAGGAGAGCTCTGAGGGGAGGGGAGAGGCACAGGAAGGTAGTGGGGGATGACCCCAGAATGATGACCATGTCACTTCTTTTGCACAGTGGCAAGATCTGAGGATTTGAAATTATAACTCTGATACGGGAATGACAGTCACATTTATCATATACATAAAAATATAGAATATATATTATACTACATACCCCCAATATCTAAAATAACCTCCTCTCTATATACTATATTATACTACATGGCTCCGATCTCTAAGATAAGCAATTCTTGGAGGTGACAACATTCATCTGGAGAACACTCAACACCTGCCACTCTGCAGGCAGCATGGCTTTGTCCATTCTCCTCCTACATGCATGCAAAGCAGGACATCTCAGCAAAAACACTTTCACTT
Organism: Rhea pennata; assembly: GCF_028389875.1. NCBI lineage: Eukaryota > Metazoa > Chordata > Aves > Rheiformes > Rheidae > Rhea > Rhea pennata. The sequence goes on along the minus strand of NC_084691.1, from coordinate 1,353,310 downwards.
CAGTAATAACAGCTTGCAAGCCCCTGAGGAAAAGCTGCACCTGAAAACAACTACTGGTCTAACAGGGCAAAGAGTAAAACACATTCTTCCCCAAGAGACACAAGCAGCAGACACATCACCCTTCCTGGGAAAGCTGCATGCATGACTACCTCTCTGAAGTGCTTGTACACCAAGGCATGCAGCATGGGGAATAAACAGGAAGAACCGGAGATGTGTGTGTGGTCGCAGGGCCATGATCTCGTTGCAATTTCAGAGGTACGGTGTGATAGCTCGCCTGACTGGAATGCTGTCATGGATGGCTATGTGCTTTTTAGGAAAGACAAGCCAGGAAGGCGAGGTAGTGGGGAGTTGCCCTTCATGTGAGAGAGCAACTGGAATGCATCGAGCTCTGCCTAGGGGTGGTGGAGGAGGAGGCAGTCGAGAGCTTATGGGTGAAGAACAAAGGGCAGGCTAGCATGGGGGACACTGCCGTGGGTGTCTACTGCAGGCCACCTGACCAGGAAGAGGAAGTCAGTGAGGCCTTCTACAGACAGCTGGAAGGAGCCTCACGATCACAGGCCCGGGTTCTCATGGGAGACTTCAACCAATAAGCACGATTGCAACCCTGGAGTTCAGGAGGGCAGACTTTGGGCTCTTCAGAGACCTACTTGGAGGAATCTCATGGGTTAAGGGCATAGAAGGAAGGAGGGTCCAGGAGAGCTGGCTAGTATTCAAGCATCACTTCCTCCAAGCTCAAGAGCAGTGCACCCCAAGGAGAAAGAAGTCCAGCAAAGGGGGCAGGAGACCTGCAGGGGTGAGCAAGGAGCTCCTGGCAAAACTCAAACAGAAGCAGAAAGTACAGAGAATGTGGAAGAGGGGACAGGCTACTTGGGAGACTTATAGGACTGCTGTCAGAGTGTGTAGAGATGTAGCAAGGAAGGCGAAGGCCCATTTGGAGTTGAGTGTGGCAAGGGATGTTAAGGACAACAGGGCGGGCTTCTTCAAATACATCAGTAGCAAGAGGAGGGCTAGTGAAAATGCGGGCCCACTACCAAATGGGGCGGGGGCCTGTTGTAGTTAGATTCCCGGGGCCAAACATCCGGTTTGGCCAGCCAGCACAAACTCACACACAAACACTGTTCAGTAGCAAGCAGTTTATTAGTAGATACTTACAAACAGACCGACCCGATGGTAATCTCAAGAAGGAGATTCTGGAAGCCACAGAATCTATATGTATCCAACTGCTGTTCTTTCCCACGGATTTCCAAGACCTTGTTAGTTACTTATTTGTATGCCGCTTAACACAGCGGTATTGTTCTAGGCACTAAAAAGTTACAACACTAGACCATTCTCACCAAGTATCAGGTATTACAGATACAAAAGTTACAATATGGACCATTCCCATGAAGTATCAGGTAGTACGGATACAGGGCCCTGGTGACAAAGGCTACAGAGAAGGCAGAATTACCGAATGCCTTCTTTGCTAAAGTCTTCACTGCTAACGGCAGCCCTCAAGAGTCCCGGAGCCTGGAAGCAAAGGGAGAAAGTCTGGAGAAAGGAAGACTTTCCTTTGGTTGAGGAGGAGAGGATTAGAGATCTGGGCAAGCCTGACATTCACAAATGCATGGGCCCAACTAGCCTAACTAGAACAGGCTCTTGACACTGTCTCCCCTGACATCCTCCTAGAGAAGCTCAAGAAGCGTGGGTTAGATGAGTGGACAGTGAGGTGCATTGAGAACTGGCTGAAAGGCAGAACTCAGAGGGTCGTCATCAGTGCTGCGGAGCTGGAGGCCTGTGGCTATTGGAGTTTGCCAGGGCTCAGTACTGGGTCCCATCCTGATCAACTTCTTCATCAATGACCTGGACGAAGGGACAGAGTGGCTCCTCAGTAAGTTTGCAGATGATACCAAGGTGGGAGGAGTGGCTGCTACAGCTGAGGGCTGTGCTGCCATTCAGAGAGAGCTGGCCACGCTGGAGGGCTGGGCGGCGAGGAACCTCCTGAGGTTCAACAAGGGCAAGGGCAGAGTCCTGCACCTAGGGAATAATAACCCTCGGTACCAGTACAAGCTAGGGGCTAACCTTCTGGAGAGCAGCTCTGCAGAGAAGGACCTGGGAGTGCTGGTGGATGACAAATTGACCATGAGCCAGAAATGTGCCCTTGTGGCCAAGAAGGCCAATGGTATTCTGGGGTGTATTGGGAAGAGTGTTGCCAGCAAGTCGAGGGAGGTGATGCTGCCCCTCTCCTCAGCCCTGGGGAGGCCTCATCTCAAGTACTGTGTCCAGTTCTGCGTTCCCCAGTAGAAGAGAGACATGGAGCTGCTGGAGAGAGTCCAGCGTAGGGCTACAAAGGTGATCAGAGGGCTGGAGCGTCTGCCCTCTGAGGAACGTCTGCGAGAGCTGGGCCTCTTCAGCCTGGGGAAGAGAAGGCTGAGGGGGGATCTTATCAATGTGTATACTTATACATCCTCCCTTATACATCCTGGGGAGGGTGTCAAGGGGATGAGGCTAAACTCTTTTCAGCTGTCTCATGCGAAAGGACAAGAGGCAATGGGCAAAAAATGAACCACAGAAAGTTCTGCCACAGTATGAGGAGGAATTTCTTCACTGTGAGAGTGACAGAGCCCTGGAACAGGTTGCCCAGAGAGGTTGCGGAGGCTTCTTCTCTGGAGATATTCAAAGCCCACTTTGATGCAACCCTGTCTAACATGCTTTAGGTGACCCTACTTGAGCAGGGAGGTTGCACTAGATGATCTCCAGAGGTCCTTTCCAACCTTACCGATTCTAGGATTCTATGATTCTGTGATTCTACGGAGACGGCTACAGCTTCCAGACAGCTCCCACGAGGAGAGGGCTGGAGCTTCAGTTAGGCTCCTGGCCAGGGCTGGAGGTGCCAGGGCAGACTGCTCAGGGGAAATGAGTCCTACTCAGTGCACGCCAGGCCCTGATGTTCCAGGCCACAGTTTCTGCAGTTCCCTCCTGCAGCCGCTCCAGTTTTGCAGTGCCTCCCTTGAACTGGCACGGTCACAACTGGACACAGGTGAGGCCTAGCAACTGTGGCGTGTCAGCTCACATTGCTCCATGTGCTCGCTCTACAGGAGCTGACGCAGCAAGCACACAGCTGCTGAGGCCAAGAAGGACAGCAGACCACTCTGTGCTCACGCTGACTGCCCCTCTTGTCTAGTCTTCCACTGCTGCCAGCAGGTGCAGAAGGCAAGAGCCAGCCAAGCCCTCCAGCAAAGCCAAACCCAAATCCTAACCCAAGCCTTGTGCAGACCACAGGAGAGCGGGACTGGGACTGCTGTGGCTTCACACTGGCTTAGGTACTTAGCGGGGGATGTTGTGTGTTTAGAAAATATGAGTGCATGGCACTCAACTCTGCAAAGATCCTTGGCAGCGTGTTCCCTGGAGCATTCCGACACTTCTTGGGGAACTTCCTTGAGCAGTGCAAGCTACTTGGTACTTCTACAATGCACTTGTCGTGTGTATAGTCAGGCAGGACTGCCTTTGGCCACACTGCCTGCATGCAGGCAGCTCCGCTGCCTTAGTAGTTACTATGTGGGTGAGGAGTGGGAAAGGCAGGACAGCCTCAAGCCCTCTGGGTCTCCCACCACTGCTGAAGAAGGGAGAGAGTGGGCACACTCTTGCTGAGAGGCCTGCTTTCAACTCCTCTGCTCTGCCTGCTGCAATGTATTCCCTGCCTTGGCATGCTGCTCTCCCATGAAATGAGAACTTGCAGGCTATCCACTCAGCTGCAAAAGCTGCAGCTGCACTAGCTGGGGCTTTCGCTTGGAGTCCAAGGACCCTGCCCTGCCCCCAGAGCCAAAGACAGGGCCCATCTTTCAACGCTGCCAGAAAGGTCCTTTCCTCAGGAGAGATGCAAGCGGAACTAGCACTGCAGGAGCTGAGGGCTGAGGCAGGCTCACTGGCCCTGCAGAGACAAGGTGGCACATGCCTCTGCTACAGATCACAGGACCTGTGGAGGATCCTTTTCAAAGAGTCTCCTTCCTCCTTTACTCTGCAGAATGTTCTCAGAGCAAGCCGAGTGCCCTCAGACTTCCTGGATGCATAGCCATGCTTTGCAGAGACCCAGCGCCTCTCCTGCCTCTCTCTTCAGATGCTCACCACGCACATGCCCTATAGTCTGCCTCAAGAATCAAGCTCCAGGTGGGGCAAAAAAACATGAACGAGAGCTGCCACATCTTCTCTTTTTATTCCGGATTACAGAAACTCTCTTGTCTCGTGGCTCAGCTGGTAGTTCTGCCTTGTCATCACCCCATGAACCTGCACTCGATAAATGCACGTGTACCTGGGGTTCCCCCAGTTGCTCTGCACCTGGAATTCGATGTAGCGGAAGGCTCTGGGCAGCTGCTTCTGTAAAGGAAACGGAGGCAGCCATTGTTGCTCGGGTGGAAAGAGCGACAGCACAGCAAGGGCGCTTCCTCTGCCAGCCCCATCCCTGCTGGGGAACCAAACGCAGCCCTGGCAGAGGAGGCAGCCGTGCTTCCCCTGCCAGAGCCACAAGGCACAGGATGCTTTGGCTCATCCTCCACGCTCTGTCGTCCAAGCACTTGCAGGCAAACCTCAGTCTGCTGCTCGCGTCGTGCCCACACGCACTCCCGGTACCTTGAGGCGGAAGGTCTGAACAGCCTCCTGGTCCACCTCAAACACAAAGAGCCCCAGGAGAGTTTCTGCTGCTGCTTCCTCATCCACGCCCTCAAAGGCAAGCGACAAGGGGAGCACGTCACGCTCAAGCAGAGCTGAAGGAAAAGTGTCTGCTGAGGCGGAACTGGGCAACCCTGCCTCATGTGCCGCTCCTCTAGCAGGAGCTGAGAAGAGCTTAGTGTGGGTGTGGGTGAGGCTGCTCTGAGCAAGCGCTCCAAGACCCTTGGCCAGAGAGCATTCAGCAAGCCCGAGTGGCATACCACCACCGTGGGCCACCAGGCACCCCACGCAGGGATGCAGTGCTCTGCAGAAACCAGCCCACGCTTCTCTGGGAGAAGCCGCCAGGAGATACAAGGCTCCTTTGCAGCTTTTGGCCAGGGCCGCAGGGCCTCGTTCCCTCCCCGCCCTCCGCGGAGGTGCAAGGCAGAGACTTACGGAGACAGCAAAATCTTTGGGGGCGCTGCTGACTTCCCCGGAAGGAGAGACTGCCTTGGAGATGTGCTCCACGGTGACAGCCATTGGCCAGATCTCCTCAGGCAACCGAATGACCACTTGGCCCTCTGCTCCTTGGAAAGCCCAGCACTGTCCGGGGGAAGTAGGCAGCTGAAACCAGAAAGTAGCCTCCTTCAGTGGCAAGGCACTGCAAGAGCCCACAGAACTGGCGGCTTTGCGAGCAGCACAGGCCTGCCTTAGTCTCTTGGCTGACATTCTGCATGCAAAGGCACACCAGTGGGTGAAAGGGACAGGAGGGGACTGGTGAACTTGATTTCAGAAGATGGGCAGATGCTAACACTTTTACTTCAGTAATAACAGCTTGCAAGCCGCTGAGGAAAAGCTGCACCTGAAAACAACTACTGGTCTAACAGGGCAAAGAGTAAAACACATTCCTCCCCAAAAGACACAGGCACCACACACATCACAAAGCCATTCACAGCAGTCCCTGGCCCAGGAAGAATTGCACAGCTACTGGTGGGAAGCAGGTACCAGAAAGCAAGACAGACAATACAGCTCTGCCCCGTGAACTTCCTGACCTGTGCCTACGCACCAAACATGCAGAGAGCTGTAAGACTCCAGGCCCTGCCCCAGACACTTCACAGCAACAGAACTTCCCCTCCTCTTTCCTCTGGGCAAGACATCTGCAACTGTTGAGGGGCTTCACATGCCCGGCTCAGATGACACACTTGTCTCTGCAGACATAACCTGCTGAACTTGCACAGAAAATAAAAACACAGTTGCCTCTATTCAGGTGGTGTGGATTTTCCTAATGGAGAAGGGAGAACAGAGGGAGAAGCTTCCTCTGTGCTGGTTTCCTGGCCCACTTGCCCTCTCAGCTGGTACACTAAGAAGAGCAGGAGATGCTGATGGGCTTTCTCTAACAGCTTAGCCTCCTTAGCACCACTTAGGGCCCCTGTGAAGAGGAGTTCCAGGTCCTTTTTCCAGTCAAAGCTGTGCTCTCATACACAGGACTCCAGGCTCTGCAGAACCACTCCAGATAAAAACAGCTCCAGGCATCTCTTTGACTTGTTTGCTTCCGGCAAGGGCTGCCTGTTGGAAACAAAACACAAAAAAGCATTCATTCATCTCCGTCTTTTAGGCCAACAGAAAATTGCTGCAGAAGCATCAAAGGACACTCAACGACTGGGCAAGACAGTGTCCGTGGATATTCTCTGCAGGGGAAGCAAAGCATCTGTCGGAGAAAAATCCCAAATCTTAACTTTACATGCGCAGTGACAGGCTGTGACCAATAATGCCGATTGGCAAAGGGACCCAACCAGTCAAAGGAGATGTCCATGAAACCACAAGCCCCTTGCTCAGCAGAGCTCAGAAGAAGTAAAGCAAACATCCCGAGAAAAGCAACAGGAAATCTGAGGATGGAATTTCGTTCGGCCCTTCTGTAGATTCATGGTGTCCTTAGAGCCCACAGAGCGGGGGTGCTTCTGGAAGAACAAACACCAGGAAGGTTATCTAAAGCTACTGCATCTGGCTGCGGAAGCTCCCAGGCCACAGCCTGCCAGAAGAAGAGGCTAAGGAAAAGAATCACTATATACGGCCCTGCTCCGATTCTCCCTCCGAGGCGGTACAAGTTCAACACTGTCCAAGAGAGCACCAGGCTGAAAAAAACTCCCGTTGAGCTCAGCAGCCCATCTGCTCTGCCAAGCTCTTGCTGTAACCGTCCTCACTACCTCTACATCAGTGGCAAAGACATCTAAGGATGCCAGGCCAGCTAGCGATTGGTGTTAGGCCACCTAACATACCTGGAAACGGCTGGTTCAAACACTTTGCTGCTGCCAAAACGGGAGCAGGCAGCTGCCTGAGAGAGCTCCAGTCTCAGCTTCTGTTCCCACGCTTCGGTGCTTGCTTGCTTACTACAGAGTTGCCTAGAAACACTTGTCACCCGCTCCAACTCACCTAGGTTCTTCAGTATTCTGAGTATTCTTGAGTATCTGAGGTGTGACTAACTGTGCGCAGCATCACCACACAAGACGTACAGGTGCTCTCGGGAATACTGTGCTTCTCAAGGCTGAAAATCAGAAGCTGCCCACGGACACGGCTGAGATCTGCAGCGGCAGGTCAGCAAAGACCTTTGGAAAGCAAACTCACACACACTCTCCAGGGGCAGCATCTTCCCCGGCTTGCCTTCCTCAAAGGCAGCAATGAGCCCTCTCGCCGTGGCCTGAAAAGACACAGCTCCAGGAGACAAAGTCCTCAGCACACTAACCTCTGCGCAGCAGGCAGCTGAAACAAGGCCTCTCAAGCCTCCGAAGCTAGAGCTTGGAAACTGCAATAGTCTTTCAGAGCACAGCATCACTGCCTTCCTCGGTTTGCTGCTCAGTTAGCCACAGCAGCCTGGTGTTTTGTCTCACAGTGCTTACTTTGAAGGGCAGCGTTCTTTCCACCTGTTTTCATGGCAGGGCTAACAGGTGCAAGAAGCAAGAGCACAAGCTGACAGAAGTCACCAGGACTAGTAAACACAAGAAAGCAGAGGAGCAATGAACACAAGGACAGCAAATGCCTCGTCTCCCACAGCAGGCTGCAGCCCTCGCAACAGCGAGCTTTCAGCCAACCACAGCAGGCATTCTGCGCACCAAGGCAGCTCAGACAGTAACCTGGAAGGTCTGGAAGGTGGTCAGCTTCCCACGGCAACTGAACTGACAGTGCCACGGGAAACAGAGGTGACCACTCGGGAGTCCGACAATCGGATCTGCAACAGCATCTTCTGCTTGTGGAGGCTGCGTAAACCAAAAACACCCTTTCTCCTCAGGCCACAGCACTACTCTGCAGCCTTTAGGAAGACCTTCTTTTGCTAGCCCTTTCCAAGCCCAGTGCTAGCAAGCAAGCACAGCCTGACTAACAGGCAATGCAAAAACATCTTGATCATGCAGACAAGTGCGAGAAGGATATTCTGCACACACAATCAATAAACCAGCACGATTTCAGCATGGCTGCTTTCAAACTCTGCAACCACGTGCTACTGCTTCCACGCTTAAAGAGATGCAAGAAAGCCACAGAGGTGCTTTGCTTTGAACAAGCGTTAAGAAGCTCAGCAAAGACTCCCTAGATAGGCCTGCAGGTGAGACTCAGACTGATCATGCTCATTTCCACAGTCAGGCTTGTACTTCTCATCTCAGTCCTTATCACAACTGAAAGGCAAAAGATGCATCGTGTAGCTCACCAAATGCCTAAGAGGAGACTCAACACATGCTGCAACCTTGTACTGTGAGTCAACTAAGCTGATGCATGGTGGGCTTTGAAGTGTTACACTCAACAGGCAAGAGGGGAAGAATTCAAAGAGCGCAGTGCAGAGTGCTCAGAATGGCACAGCAACAAAAGACATGACAGCAGGAATCCTCCCTGAAAGTGCCATCTGCCGAAGAATGCTGCCCCTTCCCAGGGGAAAAACAACTGGCACAACAGCATTCTTCACTCAACAACATACATGGAAGAGGGCAAATATTTACGGCTGAATATACTCTATCATCTTTCCCTAAAACAGAAATGATAAACAACAGAAGCTTACCTCTGCACTGCCTTGCTTCACTGGTTTGTCCTGCTCATGGGACTCTTTAGTCCCTTCATGTCTGCAGGCTGTTCTGCTGCTCTCCAACGCCTGAGAGAAGCACAGAAAGACAGAACTCAGCTCTTGTCACTGCTGTCCCAGTCGATTCTGAGGAATCCACCTCCTAGCTACGAAAGGCTTTTTGCAGTGCTGCATCCGGCTACGACCTCTGTTGCCTGCATGAGCAGGGGAAAATATCCTGTCAGCACCTAGCACAATTCTTCCAGAGCAACAAGGTGAGGAGAGAAGGGAAAGCTGGGCTCCTTTCCCACTTTCTTCCCTCAACGCACAGCAGGAGCCCTTTCTTTCTCTGCAGCACTTTCACTACCTGGGACACAGGCAAGCCACCAGCACCTCCTCTGTCAAGCGCTTGGGCATCTACTGCGGAGGAATACTGCAAACCAGGTGTTATCCTGCAAGGCAAAACTTGGATGTTTCCAACCACCCTTGCACCCAAAGCACTGTTAGCTCACTCTGACTAAAGACCACCTCACTGAGTGACAAACACGTCTTGAAGACGTTCACTTGCATTCTAGAGGCTAGTCAGGAGGCGGATTATCCTCCGTTGGAAGGGAGCACGAGTAGAACCATGCAGACTCTGAAGACCAAGCAAACACACACACATTGCACTGCTTCCTACATGCATCCCTTCGCCTCCAAAAATAGCTATTTTTGTCACCAAGCATCCACCTTTGCAGAGGGGAGACCTACAATGGACACTCATGCTATCCCATGGTACTTTCGAGGCAGGCAATCCAGCAGGGTAACAGAGAGCCCAGCTGGTCCCAAAGATCACCGCCCTTCATAGCTGCACTGAAAGAGGGCAACGTGTTGAGAGAAAAAATTCAAGCCGACTTGTAAGGAGAAATAAATGTACAGAGCTCTATGCTTAGGCGTGCTAGTGCAGACAGCTAATCCTGACTGCCTGAGGAGAAAGTCTCAACTCCAACAAACAAGCCTGTGAAAGTTCATGAGAACTGAAGTAGGGCAGCTGCTAGCGGGTTCGTTCTGAGACTCCACACTGGCCCGTACTAGCCATTTTGCAACAACAGAGGCTGCTTCTGGCTCTCCAGCAGAGCTTCTCAGTTGCACCACAAGACAAGCTTTCCTCAAATAAATAGTAATGCAAACAATGCAACCAGGCTTGTCCAGAAAAGCTGCAAGTCACTTACTTCTTTTGGAAGCTCTGCCATCACAAAAAACAACCCACCAACAAAATTGCCAACAGTTACAAAGGAATTAGTTAAGAATTTTCTGTAACTCCACGATTAAGCTAAGGAAAAGGCACCCAAGGGGGCACCAGGGCTTTATCATCTCCCGTCCCTGCAAGCGGCCAGCCACTACAAAGCAATGGTCACTGCTGTGAGGTGAGAACACAGTTCAGCCTACACCACAGAAACCCACTGGCACACTAAAGCCTCTCTCATACACTTTCGAACACACATTTTCCCTTTCACATGAACCTTACAAAGCCACTTCAGCCACAGCGATTTTTCTTTCTGCCTTTTCTTTCTTTCTTTCCAGGCACACCTTGCTGCCTCCCATAGCTTCCGACAGAGGCACAAGGAGCATAAGTGCTCTGGCTGATTTACATTTCCTCCACCTAAACATTTTAGGCTTTCCGCTCAAATGCACTGGCTGCTGCCCATGGCTAGAGGCACACAACCAGAACACAATGCCTGGACTACAGGTCACTCTACTGACATGAGATCCCTCCTGCTGGCAGCAGAAGTAGAGTAGCCTCTCACATTCACGCAGCACGGTAACATCAGGCCTAGGGCTAGCTCCCACGACACCTCCTCAGGCCACGGGACACACAGGTGGTCACAAAGAGAAAAGAACGGATGAAAAGCCACACAGTTGCAGTCACAAGGACTTAACAGAAGAGCCAGGGTTTTCCGCAATACATGACACCTACGAACAATAAGGCGTCTTCATTACTTGAACGATGGGTAACCCCTCCCTTTCTCCTCCTTGCGCCAGTCTGGCCACGCTCTTCCACCCAGGCCTCCATGGGCAGAACACCAAAACACAGGAAGGCCTCTCTACCGGCAGCTACTGACACCGCTGCAGCATCTCAGCAGCACCCCACACACCTTGCCCACTCAGACACAGCTACTTCTCCCACCACCACCACATCTCTCCCCCCTTTCTCACAGGCCTTCCAGCAACACCCCTTCGAGCACCCAACGCTGCTTTCTCAGTGCTGCTAGCAACAATGGACTACCCAGGCTGAGATGTAAAGCTTGCCTCCTTCCTCAAGGAAAGCGACACGCTAAAGAGTACTGAGCCACTGAAGGTCCAAAGCTAACGAGTTCATCCTGACCTTCTGAAAGCTCCAGGAAAAGAAAAGTCTACGTCCGACAGGGAAGAAAGACAGAAAAGCAACTCACAAATACCCACTTTAATAAGGTCCTGCTAAAGCTCTGCTCCGGAGCTCGGTCTGCGCTGCACGCTTCCTCACTAGGCAGAAGGCAACAGTTGCTGGAACTATTTTGTCAAGTGATTCACAGCTGATGCAAAGAGTAGGAAACATTGTAAGTCTTCTTCAAGCTTTCTTCAACAAAATCTCGTCTTTGCAGCTCTTTGGCTCCCAGTCCCAGCCAGTAGCATCACTACTGGCTAGTCTCACAATGTGACCTTCAGGGCTAACAGCTTAACTACGCGGCCATGCTTGTAAGGAATAAGGTTATTGGGGTTGAGGAATATTGGAAACGTTGGGAAAGACAGGCCATAACCTGTCAATGCTCTGAAAACACTTGCCGTGCAAGGGCTTGCTCACATCCTTCCCCTTTGCCCGGTGAGGACAGTTCATCACTTGAAGCTGAAGAAAAAAACACTTAAATTTTCACAGTTAATCACGAACAACTGAAAGCTGCACTGCCCCGCCACACTACAACACCAGCTCCTGCCTGTCTACTTTCCCCACCAGTTGCCCACGCACACCCAGAGCGTTTCTGCTTTCCACCAGGCCAGAGCATTCAGCGGCAGAAGCAGCAAAGAAAGCAGCTGCTCTGTTCCGCTCACTCCTCCACGGCTGCCTGCGGTGCCACCAGTGCTGCAGCTCTCACACCTCAGGCCTTCTCGGCCCCTGACAGGCCGCAGCGCAGCCAAAAACCCCCTCTGTGTCCCTGGGATGCTCACAGGCAGCAGCCGCCACAGCCCAGCACAGAGCTTTCTCACCCGCCCCTCCCCTCCTGTCCCCTCCCGTCCCCGAGTCTCGCCCAGGCCCCAGAGCAGAGCGGGGCCCTGCGGCAGCAGCGCCCGGCAGCAGCGTTTCCCCGCGGACGCTGCCCTGCAGCACAAGTGCCGCAGCCCAGGGCCAGCGCGGGCGCCGCTGCCCCTCGCTCACGGCCTGGGCCGCGGGCAGCAGCCACCGCCGCAGGCTCCACGTACAGGAGCAGCTGCCGCGCGGCAGCGTCGCTCTGGGCTCCCTGTGCAGCCGCCGCCAACGCCCGTCGCTGCCGCAGCTGCTTCTCGGCGGCCGCAGAGCGGCGCCGCGCCAGGGCCAGGCGGCGGCGGGGCCAGCGGGCACCTGCGCCGGCACCATGGCCACACGGGCCCCGCCCCCACCGCCGGAAGTGACGCCTCCCGCGCCCAGGACCCTCCCACCCGGCGCTCCCCCATTGGCTCCCGTGGGGCTGGGAAAGACGGAGGCGGGGCGGGCGTGAAAGGGTCGTCAGTGCGCGTGCGCTGGGCGGGCCTGGGGCCGCGGGGGGCGGGTCCCCGAGGGAAGGGGCGGAGCAGTGACGGGGTGGGGCGGAGCATGCGCACTGGCACGGAGGAGGGCGGCGAGGGGCGGGGCCGGGGCGGGGCGGGGCCGGGAGGCGGCTGCTGCGGCGCGGGGCGGCGTCTGCCGGCGCGGGGCCGCCCGGAGCCTTTAGCCGCGGCGCCGGGAGCTGCAGCGCCGGGGCCGAAGGCCGCTGTCGGGGCGGAGCGAGCGGCTGTGCGTGCGGGGGGGCCGGAGCCGCCGCAGCCCGGCCGTGTGCCAGGAGCGGCTGGGCGAGGCCCGGCCGGGCCTGGGCCGCCTCCGGCCCCACGGGAGCCCCCGGCTCTTGCGCCCCTGCTGCGGGCGGCCCCGTGGCTCGGAGCCGCCTGCGGTGGAGGCTGGTCAGGGCCGTCTCGGCTGCGCGGGGACCCTCAGCATCAGTGTCAGCACAGGAGCTTCACCCCCCCGCTCCTCCGTCCCACACCGGGAGCCCCAGGGAGCCCCAGAGCAGCCCCAGAGCAGCACACGCAGGGGAGAAAGGAGGGGAAACGCTGTGATGCAGCTGCGGGGGGAAGCCCAGGCAGCAGAGACCGCCAGGCCCTCGGCACAGCACACCGAGCAGCGGCAGGGCAGCGGCACCCGGGCCCGCGCCAGGAGCTGTGCCCCTCTGCTCTGCCGGAGGTCTGGCTGCAGCGCAGGGGGCTGGTGGCCTGGCCCCGGGGCCTGCAGTGTGGCGGCTCTGCGGGTGGCAGAGGGCACGCGGGTCTTGCTTTGAGGGGGATGGCTGCACGGGAGGGGTGTGTGGGCGTTGGCCAGGTTCCCCCTCCCGCAGCATTTCTGCTTGAGTTTCCGCTCCTTCTGTGGCCCTGGCTCCAGTGCCTGGAGCTTTTCCTGCAGCAGCTCTTTCCCTGTGCTGCGTCTTGGCCCTGTCTTGAGTGCTACCTTCTGAAATAGCAGCATGTGCTGAAGGAGAATGAGTTTCCAGAGGGATGAAGTTGCCTTTAGCACAAACTTCCCAATTTCTTCAGCAGGACTTCAGTAGCATCTTGACGGCAAATATTCCGTGTGTCCTACGAAAGCTGCAGTTATGTTGTAAGAAGTTTTTGTGCATCTGATCCAAGAGGGAGAGAGCGCAGCAGTGATGGTACCAGCTGCCCTGGGGAGCCTACCTTTGGCAAAAGCATGATTTCTGTTGAAAAAAGACCAAAGTATCCCTGGAGCACCTGCTATTCTTTTGGAAAGGAAATAGAAAAACCAAATACCAAAAAGGAAAAGAGCCCTTAGAAACTGCTTTCAGTCTCTGTTCCTGAGGCAGAAGTTTTCAGAAGGCTTCCTCTTTGTCTTAGCCGACGTACTGCTTTGACTCCTGCCTTCTGCTTGGTGGGGAGGTGTGCAGCTGAGAGTTTTTGAAAGACCTAGTTGCTGAGCCCTTCTTGAGCAGTGGGTTATTTCCGTGTGTGGATGGGTTGCATTTCCGTGCTTCTTAGTTCCTCACCTCCTAAGGCATTTCTACCCCCGGTTTGAGTGTGTTCAGAGCGGAGATCTGTGGAACACCTCGGAGGGTCTCTTGTGTCTTAGAGATGTTCCTTCGGGCATCTTTTTGAAATCCTGAGAACTTGCATTTAACCTGATGCCAAGTGCCAGGTTGACAGCGCTGAGCGGGGATTCCCTGCCAGTTTTCTGCACAAGCAAACTGCCAAGGGCAGGACCGTGGTTTCAAGGTGCTGGAAGAATGTTTCAGTCACCGCGAAGGAATTGGTGGAGGTTTTGTGGCAGTCAGTTGTCAGCGCTTCCTGCCCCGGTGACGGCAGCCACGTCGGCTGTGTCGCCGTGGGGCGAGCGCAGCACCGTGCTCACCGCCCTCCCTCACCACCAGGTTTCGTGCACGGGGCCATGGCCGGGTGAGAGCAGCCATAATGCCCAGCCCAGGCAGGACCTCCAGTGGGGTTGTCCCTGCCGCACGACCTGCATGGGGTCAGGGGCAGCCCCCGAGCATCCCATGCAGTGCCTGCCTCCAAGTGGGTGAGGGGGGCGTGGGGACGAGTATGGCTGTGCCCCTCTGTGACACGGGCTGTGCTCACAGGCGACATCCCGTGTCACAGTGACCGCTGCCCTCTCGCACACGGACACAGCCTCTCCACACACGTCCTGGCCAGGCTGGCGGAGCCCAGGCACTGGAGCTGCTCTCGGCACCAGTCTGCTGCGAGGAGCCGCCAAGGCCGAGCGGGAGTCAGCGAGGGGAGGCTGGGGCAGCACGGGCTACCGTGAAGTGTGGAAGAGGAGGAGGAAGAGGAGGCGGTGGTGTTTCCTCATCACCTCCTGCTGTAGGGGTGACCCAGAGCAGGGAGGAGAAGGATGGAGCTCTGGGACGCTGGCCACGGGAGGCAGCGTGGACAGCGGGTGCCAACGCTTCCCTTAGAGGGTAAGAAGTTTGGGAGCGCTTCCCCGGGAGCTGTCACAGAGATCATTAATGCTGAACATGGCTGTGGAAAGTGTGCTTGGAGGGAGCTGGAGGCTGCGGCCAAAGCCCCGACTGATGGTCCTCTCTGGCTCAGGTGCCAGTGTGGCTGCCAGGACTCCTGCGTCCCAAGCATGATGCCCTGCCATCTCGTGGCACCGCTGGGCAGAAGTCCCGGTGGTGAGGGACCCTGCTGGCCTGGCAGAAGGGGCTCGGGCAGCCCAGCTCCTGCTGGGAGAAAGTACTGGAGCTGCTGCAGTAGACGTGCAGAGCCTGGGCATGCAGGGATGCCATACGGGGAGACTTGCCCTGCAGGGGAGACCCTGCGGATGCTCTGAGCCCCTGAACTGCCATGGGCACAGCATCGTGCCCTCGGCATCGTGGAAATGCATTGCTAATATCCCGAGGGAGGGGGCCGCCCTGTTAGAGCTGCGTCTGGAAGGAAAGGAGCCCTGCCTGAAGAAGGCTGAGGGGTCCTGCAGCTGTTGCTGGGCTCTGGAGAGGCTGCTGGGAACACCTGTGCTGGAAAGGAAACCTTGGACTTCTGTTCAGCTCAGCAGGGCTTTTTGGGCAGGATCCCAGCCACTGCCTCTACTCCTTCCCCTTGGTTCTCCTTGTAGCTGCAGACTGGTAGAGCAGGCTTTGAGCTCGGGGCACACTGTGGATGTCCCATGGAAAGGTGTCTGCGTGCTAATGGCTCTGTTTCAGCTCCAGACCCCTCCAGGGAGCAGCTACAAGGTTCTCACCTCAAGGTGGTTCCCACCTTAGCTGCTGAGTGCCTGTCGGCACTGGGCTGACATTGGGGAGGGGGAGGCTCTTTGAAGACGCTTGCACTTGCCATCTCCTTGCTTCGGCATGTGCTGAACGGTTGTGAGGTGGCCCACCCTAGCATGACGTGCCTTTCCCTTATTTTGCAGAGCGCCTTGCTATCTGGGAAGGTGTATCGGACTACATTGTACGGCAGCTGATGCTGAACCAGGTGGGTTTGCCGTCCTGGGCCTCCTCAGGAAAGCCTTCTTGTGCATGTTCTGTGAGGGGAGGGATGACCTCTCTGCTTTTCCTGGTAGTTTGGAGAGGGTGAAGAGGAGAGGGGTGAACATCTCTAGGAAATTCTTCCAAAGAACCTCTCCAGGGCTTCTCCAAAGCGTTCCAAGGGTGGGCAGGCCACCAAGCACCGTTGCCATGCGCTCACAGGTTAGCAGCCTCTCCACCTAAGAGTCTCATACGTCTCCTCTTCTTTGCTGTTTTCAGGGAGTCCGAATTATTCGGCTTGGGACCTTGGACGTTGTTACTGAGCAACTTGGGGGTGGGAAGGCTGGTCTCCTGACTGTTCGCAGACCCGTCTTCCGCCTTGCGCAGAATATTGCAGCGGTTCACGGCCTCACCCACCGTGAGGCCTACGCTCCTGGTAAGAAGACAGGTGGAGACTGTTGCTTGCCCTGGGGACCTCTCTGGGGAGTGCACAACTGCTGTTTGTCAGTGACTGTTAGAAATTGAGAATTGCGTCACCAGGTCCTGAGAACAGCTTCCGATTTTTTTAAATAATCCAGACGTCATTATGCGCATTACCACTATACTCCCTCTCTGGATGTCTTGCTTGAACAGCTGTGCACTTCTGAGGTGCTGAGGGTAGCTGGAAGGCTCTGACGGGCTGCAGTGCAATGCTTGTGTTCTCCTTCCTCCTTGAAGCCATGAGACATGGCACAGCTAAAGCTCTCCCAGGCTGGAATGCACAGAGTGGAGGAACTTGCCCCCCTTGCTGCTCTCCTTGTCCTGCCGTCATGTGTCATGTTCCTAGGAGATGGCAGGGACCCGTTCCTTCTAGCTGTGTGGGGAAGAAAATGTTGCAGTACACTTGGCACATGTGCTTGTAGAGTGCTTGGGAGTTGTCCTGGGGAGGGATGGTGTCAGCTTCTCCCATGAGCTTTTCCCGCACGTTAAAGAAGACAGCCCCGAATCAGGGTCCTGCTTGGAGAGCTCCAAGCTGCTGACACTCTGGTCTTGCCTGCTCAGGCGCTCTGTTAGTGACTGTGTGGCTCTTCTGCTGCTTCCTAGGTCACAAGCAAGCTGAGCCCCTGAAGTATGCTCGCATAGCCTCGGACATCTCTGTGCCTCGGAAAAGAGTGCAGGCCTGCATAGAGGAGACCGTGCATCTTTTCTGCCGCTGCCTGGAGAGCGGGAAGAATGTTGCCTTTGTTCTGAAGCACGTTGGCATGCTTGTCATTCAAGGAAGCAACGTGAAAATGAGGTTCTACAGAGACTTGCTGCAAAGGCTGAATGGGACGGCACAGCTGGTAGCAGCTTCTCTTAGGGTACCGTTTCCATTTCTGTGCCGCTGCTTCTAGTCCTTTGGAAATCCTAGCCAAGTGGATGGATTTTTACTGGCCTGCCACGACCTTTCTGGGCACCCGCATAGCTGTGGCCTCGAGTACCGGCAGCTCCCTGCCCCGTTCTTCTGGAACATTCTGAGACCTTGGTGGCGGAGCAGAGCCTGGGAATTTCTGTACTGGGTCAAACCAACGCTCCCTGCAGCCCAGGGTCCCGTTGTGATGTGGTCAGGGAAAAAGATCAAAGGAAAGGGCAGGCTGATTATGTATTTTCTTCCTGGAGATCTCGCCTTCCAGCAAGCTACAGTTTAGCGCCTTTTTGCGTTAGGATCATGTTTGGATTGGTGACGGGAAGCGGAGACACAAGCAGACCAAGGCCCAGCTGGCAGCAGACCCCTTTTGCCGCTGTCACTGTGTTGGTCTAGTTGTGCTGAGCAGCTCTTCCGAGGGCCCCTGGAGGCGGAGGAGCCCAAAGCAGGGCTTTTCCTGATGTGTGCATCTGCACGCTGCTAGTGGTGGCCACAGAGAACATTATTGCAGCCCATGCTCTTCCCCAGGTCTGTAGCTGAGCCCCGTCCTTCCCGTGGGCTTTCAGGTGCAGCCAGAAAGAGGACATGTGAGAGCAGTTCAAGCTGAGCCCCTTAGGACTAAGCTAGAGACGCAACTTAGCCGTAGCCCGGCCCTGGTTCCCAGCTCTGTCTCTTCCTTCCGTCCGAGTCTGTGGTGTCTCTTCAGGCCATTCTCTGGGCCAGGGGTTTTCTGCCGCCTTTGTTCCAGGGAGTCCCAGGGCAGGACCCTCAGCAGCCCCTTGAGTACACCGCAGAGGTTTGGCCCTCCCAGTTGTTACCCACTGTACAAAGGCAAAGGCTGGGCTTTTTCTCTCACCACCTCAGGGGTGCAGAGGCAGCGGCCTGAGTGTGAGGAGACCCTGGGGGGGGGGGGCGGGTTACTGCCACCGCTGAGCCGCCCTCTGTTCTCAGCTCACGAGGCATCAACTCAAGGCATCCGGGAAAAGGCAGCAGCCAGGAAGGCTGGCTAGTGCAATGCCTTCTCCTGTGCTTGCCTCCATCGGCCTCTGCGTTGGGAAAGACCTGGTGCCTGGGCTGAGTCCCTGGATTCCTTCCCTTGCCCAAAGCCTGCCAGTGCTCTTACCCTTGCTCACTGATTTCCCGGCAGCT
The DNA here is from genome assembly GCF_028389875.1 of Rhea pennata. Classification (NCBI taxonomy): domain Eukaryota; kingdom Metazoa; phylum Chordata; class Aves; order Rheiformes; family Rheidae; genus Rhea; species Rhea pennata. Next base: position 1,334,940 of record NC_084691.1, on the reverse strand, counting down.
GCTACGGTGTCTCTGTGAGGGGCTGCTGAGAGGAAGGCAGTTCTTTGTTGCAGCATTGCTGAGAGGAAGCTGCTTCTCTGAGCAGTGGGAAGATTTGCTGCCCTTGTGAGCCCTGAGCTACTCGTCTTGGCATCCTCTCACCTGTGTCTCTCGCCTTACAGATGCCAGCGATGAGGGATTCAGTCCTCTTGGGCACCAGAACTGCTGCTTCTCAGACCCTTTCTGGTCGTGTCATTGTCTTTCCCGAGTGAGTCCATTTGCTTCTTAGCGGCTGGCTCCCACAGGAGATGGGAGGTGGTGTGCAACGGCAGCCGAGAGGACTGAGGTTGCAAGGAGCTTTCTCACGGGAAGGAGGGGGAAGGCCTGGAAGAGCTTGATGAGGAAGCTGGTGCCCCCCGGCGGGTGGTGGTGGGTTTGTGGTTCCAGGAGGACTTCTGCACGTTTCTCAGCTTGCTACTACACTCGTCCAGGATGGGGCATAGTCTGCTTTGGAAAAAGATGGGCTTCAGAGAAGCTCCCCAGTACCACTGTGTGCCCATTATTCCCCCAAGGTGCCAAGGAAGGGTGGTGCCCTGCGTCCCGAGTGATGTGTTTTTCCTGTGTCCAGGTACAAGCTGGAGAGTGTAGCTGGGAGACCAGCTGTGAGGCACGTGGCACGTGCGAAGGCGAGGCAGGAAGAGGAGAAGAGAGAGGCTGACTGCGGTGGCAAGAAAGGTAATGGCAGAGCTGATTAGTGTCTGGGGTTTGTGCCTTGGCCGCCAGGGCTCCTGGCTGGGGCATCAGAGCCAGGGTGCCAGTGTGATGGCTCGGGCAGCCTGAGGCACTAGACGTGATGCTGCTTAGCTGTTCTGGGAAAGCTCATGAGGGAAGCAGGCCTCAGGGCAGCCCAGCCCTCCCACCTGCAGTGGATGCCTCCGAGTTACACTTTCCCCCACTTGCAAGGGGAATCCATGCCCTGGTGTGCATTGGAAGCTACTCCTGTGTTGGAGGAGGCGGTGCAGAAAGGAGTCAACCGTGAGGCCAGTCAGAGGTTGGGCCTGGAGCTGTAGGTAACGCAAGGGTTCACCTGTCTCAGGGATTCGTGTGTTTGTCTCTGAGGGGAAGAATCACCTTGAGGAGCTGGTGAAAAGTCTGGCAAGCTGTGCCACGACTTCCTTTCATTTTCAAAGCAAGGTGTAACCTGTCTTTCTGAATTTCTCATCCTCATGCCCAGAACAATGCCTTTGCCTTGACGGTGTCAAGAGGGGACCTGTCGGCATAGGAGAACAGTAGAGAGATCCAAGACTGTGTTCCCCTTGAGTGAGCTTCCTGCCCCCAGAGAGACTCTCTGAGGTCAGCAGCACATGCCCACAAGCCCCCTTTTCCAGCATGTGACTGGGCTAGAGCATGAGAAAAGCAGTAGCAGAAGAAATGATGCTGCACAGTAAAAACGGCAAGTTGGACAGGAGCCAGCATCTGGACGGGCCTAGGAGTGCCCGGGAAACAAGGCTGGAGGCATGGGAGTTTTACCACAGGCTTGAGGAGATTTGCATATCCTTCCTGTTCCAGAAGTCTCCACAACACTGTCCCAAAGTGTCTTCTTGTCTCCTGCTTTCAGGAAATCTTCCTGGCAAGCACCTCGTCTTGCAAGAGCAGCCTCCTCAACGCAGAGCAACTGCGGTCACTCTGGAGAAGGGAAGGGGAGACAGGGGCAAGGGCAAAGCTGCTCCTGGCAGGTGAGACAGTTGTGGAAGTGACCCTGTACTCTTGGGGTTGTTTGAGGGAGACCTTTTCTTTGGACACCGTGTTTCTAGCAGCTCTGAATGCCTTTGAGCATGTGTCATCCTGACTGCTGATGCCATGGTGGCTGGCCAGCAGCCAGGGAGTTCTTGGGAGACCCCCGTGTTTGCTTCCTGTTTCTCCGGCCTCTGCCTTCAGGTTACAAGGTTTTTGGAGACTCGGTGCACACGTAGCCTGTGGGAGATGAGTGCCCTTTTCTGAGAGCCTTCATGTTTAAGTACCCAGCATCCCTTTCTGCTGGGGACAAGAGTGCTGGGGGCCTATAGGCATTGTCTGAGGATGGGGGCAAGACTGAATGCTCTTGCAATGCCTTTCAAAGAGAGGAGATGTTTGTGCGAGCTTGGTCCCATTCTCTGGGCTGTTGCCAAGGGGCAACGAGTCCCAAGTCAGAATGGCTTAAACATGCGGGAGCTCTTTCTTGGAAGGGGAAGCATGTTGCTTTGCATGGCAGAGTGAAATTGCAGTCATCCTGGCACCCAGGATACAGAGCAGAGAGTCTTGTCCAGATTTCAGTTTGACATGGTGAGGCTGAAGCCTTCTCCTTCCTCTGAAAAGTTGTCTTGTGGCTGGCCCAAGAGAGTGGCAGGGACAGGTAAAAGGCAGGCACGCTTTGCTGCCTGTGTAACTTGCTCCCTCTTGGGCCCTGGCTCCCCATGATACTACATTTGACGTGCCCAAACACAGAGTATTTTGGACCAGGGAGCAGTGCTAAATGGAAGTGCCAGGCAAGGCGGTGGGGTCGGGGGGAGTGGTGTCTCTCAGAGCCTGTGCCTGCAGAAGAGCTGGCCCCACTGCTTGCTGTGTCAAGAGGGAGCCTGGATCTGGGCATCGTGAGGATTTTTGTGGGCATGCTTTGTTGGTTTAATGCTGGGGGCATTTCAGCCTGGGGGTCTCTGTGCCTCTGTGGAAATGAACACGTGCATTTGAACCCAGGTGCTTGCCCTGCAGAAGTGCCATGTGCTGCAGAAGCAAGAGCCCAGCTGGTGAGCTTGGGGTGGAGACCAAACTGCCCCTGTGCTCACACCGCCTCCCGCTGCTGTGCGTTTGCAGTGTGCTCGCAGCCGCGCAAGGGAGCTCCTTGAGCAAGGTGGAGAAAGGCAGGAGGAAGGCAAGTGTGGAAGGCAGAGGCGCAGAATCGTCAGCAAAGCCAAAGCCAAAGCGAGAAAGGGCATCACTGAAGGCCACGAGAGAAATGGAAGAGGCTGAGAGGACCCAGGTACAGGAAGCGTTTTTAAACCTTGAGACAGGAAAAGCCTTTCTTCTACTCTGGGGGATCTGAGGCTCGAAGGTGCTTCAGGGACCTGTCCCAGGTGCCTTGAAAGGCATCTAGAGGAGGCCAAGAACCATCCGGAATGGGCTCTGTGGTCCAAGAGAAGTGCTAGTGTTAGTAAAGGGCCGTTGCGGGTCTGTTGGGTGTTAGGGAAGCAGGAAGTGAGGCCATGTGCAGTCCCGGTAAGGGTTAAACGTGAGGTCCGCCTGGCTCTTTAGGGTCATTCTGTGTGCTGTGCTGAAGCCTACAGCAGGGCTGCAGCCTTAGCTCCCGCTCAGCCCACAGCAATTCCTTCCCCTCCTTTGCTCTGCTATATGCGAGCTCTGTGCCTGAGTGAGAGGGTCTGTCTGGCAGTGGTGGTAGGCCTTGGTGAGGCTGGGACATGACCTAAGGGCAACTGCAGCATCCCTGCCTGAGCAGGGGTTTCCGCTGCCTTGGGTGCCTGAGGCAGCAGCAGTCTTGGGGGCTGCTGAGGACCCAGCTCCTGCAGTCGCTGGCTGCTGTCGTGCAGGATGTTCAGTGTGTCCGAGTGAGGAGAGACCTAGCATGCAAATGCTGCTCTGATGCCAATGCAGATTCGGCGGATGTCACAGACGCTGACAAACCTGCGGCCTGACCTCCGCCTGCCGATGACCAGCCAGGATGAGAGGGCCGAGGATCCCGCTCGAGCGAGAAAGCCGAGCATTGAGGATGTGTACATCTACCACCTGGGGCCAGAGCAGGAGGAAACAGTGTTTGTTTACTTCTCCCACATAGACAAGAAGAAAGAGCAGCAGTCCTCAGAAGAGACAGTCTGCGGAGTGAGTGTGTGTGATTGTGAGGGTGAGAGCGGAGCTCGGGAGGGCTTGTGAGGATTGTGTGCTCTGAGCTGCTGAGCCTGGCAGCAGGCCTTGCTTCTGGAGTTCTGCTCTGGCAATGGCCATTCTCTCTGCTTGTTGTTGATGTGAGGAGCGAGGCCCCGGTGGGGTAGTGGGGTCCGGTGGGGAGCAGCAGGGATGCACCGGTGACGCATGAGTTTCTCCCGGAGAGCACCTTGAGCTCCAGCGTTTCTGGGTTGTCGCGCTGCTGCAAAGTGCTCCTGTGGGGAGTCGCTGGTGGGTGTTGTGGTGTGGGCAGCAGCAGTGCACAGTCGGAAGGTTGTCTGAGAATCTGTGTGCATGTGCAGGATTCGTCCACTTGCTGGATGATGGAGGAGTGGGAGATATATAAAGGAGAGTCATCTGCAAGCTACAAGGCCAGCGGCACCTGCCTGAAAAGGTACGTGTGGCCCAGGTGCAGCAAGGCCTGTGGCATTTGGATAGCGGTGCCTGCCTGCGGGGTGAGAAAGACACATTGCTGGGTGGTGGAGCTGTACTGGCCCAGGAGGCTCTGCTTTTGCTGGGCATGGGAACGACTCGGGTAGACCCTGTGGGCAAGCACCTCTCAGCATCCTCCAGCAAGTAGGAGAAACTTCTCTGGAGCTGTGGACTGTAAGTCCAGTTGGGAGTGTATGTGCACAGGGCCTTTGGGAGAGAGGAGGGCTCCATGCCGAGTGTAAGAGAGAGTGTGTGCCCGCTCTCGCAGGATGCTTTCCAAGCCAAGTGTGCGTGTGCTTCGAGCAGCAGCGAGCAGCCTAGTGCAGGAGGCAGAGAAGAGTCAGGTGGAAGAGGTGGGAGGAAGGAATGCTGCTGCGGAAGCGGAGTGCCTCAGGTGCGTATCTCCCCAAACGAGCGTGGCTTCCCTTTGTGCAGTGCCCTTGCTTGCCCGCCCAGCAGCACGGGGGAAGGAGGGTCTTTTGCGGAGAGGTGTGAGGGGACAGCGAGCAGCAGGCTTGCAAGTCTGTGTGCCTGGATGAGGTGGCCCTTCCACCAAAGGCTGAGTTGTTGGTGCCTCAGAGGAGGATTTCCACGTGGGCCAGGAGTGCTGGAGGAATGCCGAGTCAAAGGGACAGAGCAGTGGGCATTGCCAGTGTTTCAGGTTTCCTGAGTTCCCTAGAAACTTCTTCTTTGGACTACAGGCTGTTTTTATGCCTGGCACGCAAGAGTGCAGGGATGGGTAAATGGTAGGCATGCTTTTGTCCCTTGAGCACTTGCTGCATTCTTGCCCGAGAGTCGCCAGTGCAAAAGCATTCTCCATGCCTAAACCCGGAGGGTTAGGAGCATGGAGCTGTGGTGAATGCAACTGCCAGGGTGGGGGTGTGGGTTAATGGTGTCTTCCGCGGCCTGTGCTTGCAGAAGAGCTGGCTTCTGTCTGTGCTGCCTCAGGAGGGAGCCTGTATTTGGGCATCTGGAGCTTTCCTCTGGGCATGTCGTGTAGGCTTGCCGTTTCAGCTGGGGCGATGTCTGTCTCTGTGGGAGTGAATGCCTTTAGTTGAAGCCACGTCATTGTCGTGCAGAAGTGCCTTGTGCTGCAGAAGCAGGTGCCCAGCTTGTGAGCGTGGTCTGGAGAGCAAAGTCCCGCTCTGCTCACACCAGACCCCCGTGCTGTGTATTTTCAGTGTGCTCCCAGCCATCCGCGGGAGCTCCTCAAAGAAGCTGGAGAAAGGCAGGAGGAAGCCAAGTGCGGAAGGCAGGCTGCCAGCTGTGAGCCCTCCTAATAAAAGCCAAGAGAGGGCAGGGCAGGTACGTGATAGTGATTGAGGTGGTTCTTGTGCCACAGGGGCGTGTGGCAAAGCGCGGTTCTGCGGGCAGTGGGTAGAAAAGCCCTCTTCCTCAGAGTTCTTTCGAGCCCGCCGTGACCTTTCCAGGGGCTTGCTTGAAAAAGCGCAGGCTGAGCTGTCTTTTCTCTCTGCCTTTGCCACTACTGCCTTCTCAGGAATCCCATTTGAAGCCCCTCTTTGGCCCTGCTCTGAGTGGAAAGGTACGTGCTGGGCCTTTCAGGAGAATGAAAAGAGAAACCTTCTGTTTCTCTCAGTGATCCCTTAGCTCCTTGGTCAGAAGAGAGCAGGCATTTTCTGTCTGGCCAGTACTAGCTTTTGTGCCTGAGACCGCTGAGAGGAGTGCTGAAGAGAAGGGGCCGAAGAGGGGGTGAGAAATTACCTTTGGGCCCTGGAAAGAAGCAGATGCCAAGAATGCTGCTTGCCGTGTCTTTTCTGTGGCCCTCCAGCCCACAGGCTTCCCGTCTGTTCTGCCGGAGCAAAGAGGTCTCTGGGCATGCTGGTCTGAGGCGGAGGAGAAGAAAGAAAGGGCAGCTCCGAAAGCAAAGGCAGAAGCGGAAGAGTCGGAGAGGACCCAGGTACAGGAAGCCTTTCTAAACGTTCAGCCAGGAAAGGCCTTTGCCGTACTGCAGGGGACCTGCGCCTTGAAGGTTCCCCAGGGATGCAGGGTTGGAGGTGCCTTGTTGCTGCCGAGGAGCGGGGCAGGGGCATCGTGACTTTGCTAAAATCTGAAGCCCCCGGGAGCTGCACCTTTCCCTTTCCCGTGGGTTTTGCTGAAAAGACAAGCAAGGCAAGTGAAGAGAAGGGAGCTTGTTTGAGGAATGTTGGAAGAGGAGCCCAGTATTTCCCCTGGAGGTCTTTTCCTGAAGAAAAGAGGCCTAAGAGGCAAAGGAGCACGAGGAATGGAGTGTGTGGTCCGAGAGAAGCGCCAGTGTTAGTAAAGGGCCGTTGGCGGTCTGTTGGGTGTTGGGGAAGCAGGAAGCTGAGCCCTGAGTGCCGAGGACTGCTGCTGCTGGTAAGGGCAGGGCTCACAGGGGGTGTTTAGGGTCATTCAGTGTGCTGTGCTGAAGCCCACAGCAGGGCTGCAGGCATAGCTGCTGTTGAGCCCACAGCAATTCCTTCCCCTCCTTTGCTCTGCTCTGTGCGAGCTCTGTGCCTGAGCAAGAGGGTTTGCCTGGCAGCGCTGGTGAGCCTTGGTGAGGCTGGGACATGCGCTGAGGGCTGCGTGGAGGCGGCTGTGGCCTTTCTCCAGTTACAACTGCAGCGTCCCTGCCCGGGCAGGGGTTTCCGCTGCCTTGGGTGCCTGAGGCAGCAGCAGTCTTGGGGGCTGCTGAGGACCCTGCTCCTGCAGGCACCGGCTGCTCTCGTGCAGGATGTTCAGCATGTCCGAGTGAGGGGAGACCTGTCATGCAAATGCTGCTCTGATGCCAATGCAGGTTCGGCGGATGTCACAGACGCTGACAAACCTGCGGCCTGACCTCTGCCTACCCTCGACCAGCCAGGATGAGAGGGCTGATGATCTTCCTCGAGCGAGAAAGCCAAGTGTGAAGGATGTGTACATCTACCACCTGGGGCCAGAGGAGGAGGAAACAGTGTTTGTTTACTTCTCCCACATAGACAAGCAGGAGAAGGAAGAGCAGCAGTCCTCAGAAGAGACGGTCTGCGGAGTGAGTGTATGTGATTGTGAGGGGGAAACTGGAGCTCAGGAGGGCGTGTGAGGCTTGTGTGCTCTGGGCTGCTGAGCCTGGCAGCAGGATTTCCTTTTGGAGTTCTGCTCTGGCAATGCAAATGCCTTTCGCTCATTCTTGATGTGAGGAAAGAGATCCTAGGGAACAGCAGAGGCCACTGGGGAGCTGCAGCTTTGCCCTGGTGATGGACACATCAGTTTCTGCTGGAGGGGATGGGGGGAGGTTGCTTGCGCCGTATTGAGGTTGCTTTCTGCGTTGCAAAGAGCCCCTATGAGAAGTTGTCTGTGGGCTCTATTTGCTTACGGGGCTTGAGTCTGAATACTGCAACTACTAGCTTAAGATTGCTGAGTGTCTGGTGCAAGTCAAGCAGCAGAAGAAATAGTGTGCTGCAGGAAGAATCAGCGCGGCTGGACCCCCATCACCAGTCTTTCTCTGGGATGAATGCAGTGCAGGTGTCCTGCTGTGCAAGTCGCTATTCCCTTTGGTCCTTTATGTTGTCAGGAGGGATCAGAGCTTGCGGGAGAAGTGCCACTGGGAAAGAGGAGTGTCACTGTCTGCTGTGTTGGTGCTTGTAGAGAGGCTCTGAGTGTGCTTGGAAGGGAGATTAAAAGCTTCCTTGACCTGTCTTGCAGGTTCAGCAGAGAAGTGAAAGGCAGGCAAGGGTTCGGTCAGGCTCCTGCCTCCCTGCAGCTGCGGAAGAGGAGCTCGGAGGGCAGCTTTGTGAAAAAAGAGCATGCTTTCAGGATGTCGTCAAGTACACCTTGTCATCAGATGAGGAAGAGATTGTGTATGTTTTCTTCTCCCGCATAGAGGAGGAGAAGAAGAGAAGAGCAGCTGAGAGGCGGGAGACACAGGAGAGGGAGTAAGTGTGTGCCAGCTCCAGGAGAAGCCTGGCAGTGTTGAGGGGCAGTGAGGGGCACCCCCGGAGGTGCCAGAATGCCAGGGCCAGGGCCACTGGTTTGAGTCAGGCCTTGATACTACGCACCTCTCCGCAGCCTCGGTGCGTTCAGCCTCAGTCTTGGCCGCACCAGACTCAGTCTCAGGCTGACCAAGAGCTGACCAAGGGCCTGGGGTGGAGCCAGGGCACTGGCTCACATCATAGTGAGCGTGGAAATGCTCTTCAGAAGCACATCCAGACACGCACGGCTGGAAATACTCTTGCTGTATTGCTCTCTCTTTCTCTGTGTGCATCACCCTTAGCATCTTCCTTTCTTGTTCTTTAGCTGTGAGGAGGAGAGTCACCTCCCCAGCCAGCAGGAGAGGCCCCAGTGACTGCCAGCCATCCTGGAACACACGCAGAACTTTGTTCCTGTGGATTAAAGCACCTCTCCAAATGGCCGTGACTGTTTCCTTGGCATGGTGTGAACTCTGCTGTTTGCAGCCTGTGAACGTCAGCGGGTCCAAGAAAGGAAAGATCAGGAGCGTGGGCTTGAGTGTCCGTGCCTGCTCACAGGGCAGCTCTCTCCCGAGGTCATGCGGTAACTGTTTGTCTGCAGCTGTGCCCATGATGTGTCAGGGACCTCCTGCTCTCTGTGGGTGCCAGTCAGAGGAGTTGAGTCAGCCCTTTCATGACAGCACATCACCTGCTGCAAGGGCATGCTGCCTTGTCAGGGAGGTGGGAAGAGCTCGTTTGGCCCTCGTGAGGCGGCAAGAGTTGAGCCAGGGCCTCTGTTTCCTGGGGCCAGTGCTGGTCGCCAGAGGGGAGCCCACTCAAGTATGGTGTGCCTGTTTGTTGCACTGAGGGCTTGGTTTTGGGGGTGTGAAGGGAATCCTGGGGAGAGCAAGGGCTGGCATTGGAAGCTCACAACCGTGAGGGTGTGGCCAGGGTAGTCCCTGGCTGCCTTGGCTGTAGCGACCATGAATCAGTGGAGTTGCAGACTCTGAGGGGAGTGTGGAAAGAGAGTAGCAGAGTCCAGAGTGGGCACCTTATGTGAGGAAACTTCCCCCTTGTCGGGGAACTGGTAGGGGGATGTCATGGAAGCAGGTCTGCAGGGCAAAGGATCAGGGGAAAACTGGCAGGTATGTGAGGACAGCACCTACTAAGCACAGGGACAACCCTGCTTGATATGCAGGCAAATGAGCAGCGGTAGGACGAGACTGGCTTGGCTGAGCCAGCACCTCCTGGTGGAAGTGCAGTGGAAAAAAAAGGGAGCACAGAGGAGGTGGAAGCAGGGAGAGGCTACAAGGGAGGTACTAGAGCGAGAAGTCCTGGCTGTGCAGGGATGGTGTCAAGAAGGCCAGAGTGCGGCTGGAGCTGAGCCTTGCAAGGGACGTCAAGGAGAACAGGAGCTTCCTGAGCCAAAGGAGTAGGCTGAGAAAGATAGAGGTACCTTGCTGCATGGGGTGGTTGACTTAAGGAGAGGAAAGCACATGCGGCCGAGCTACTCTGTGCCGCCTTAGCCTCAGCCTTCACCAAAAGGTCTCAGGGCCCCTGTGCTTGTGGAAGGTGTTGAAGGAGGAGGAGAGCAAGCAGTAGTGGCAGAGGATGGAGATCTTTGATCCGGCTGGGCAGGCTCTCCGACGCCCTGGAGGACCTCCCAGCAGCTGTCCTCTGGCCTGCCTGCTGCTGGCTTATCAGCTGGCAGAGTCAAGAGGCACCTGCCAGGGAAGGCAGCGGCCATGTGCTCTTTTCCTCCTGCTCACCCACCAGACTGGCCTGGCCAGCCCAGCTGCAGCACCTTGCAGCCCCCGCAGGCCCTCTCTGCACAGAGGCAGAAGCCCTGCTCCTGCAAACCCACCAGCTGCTTTGCTCCTCTTGGCTGCTCTTGCTGCTGCTGAGCCCTGCTCTGCCATCAGGGGCTCAGCTACCACTGTCACCCAGGACATCCTGCTCGGTCACCAGTCTCAGCCTCTCTCCAGCTCACAAGTCAGGCCGAGGATCGAGCACACACTGGACTGTGAGTGCTGTCCTCTCCCTCCATGTTGTGCTCAGGGTGAATGAAGGACTCACCCTGCCATGGGCGGCTCTGGCAGAGCTGTCTGCACCTTAGGCACATGTCACAACAGCGCCCACGTCCCCACACAGGTGCTGGAGCAGGGACTCAGACGGCCTCTTTCACTGCTCCGTCGCACTGTACCCCTTTCTTCTCCCTCTGCAGGAATTCAGAGAAGGACACGCACAACTACCCAGCACAGCTACACGCCCTTGCCTCTTCTGTCCTTCCCATCAGGGATGGGCATGGCACAACCATCTCAGCTCAGGTTCTCCGCGACACGTGTGCAACCTCCATAGTGCTCTTCAGCTTCTCTGGCCATCCCGCATGGTCCAGAAAGGATGTCCCACAGCAGCACGCATGTCCCAGCCACCAGCAGCTCTGCTGCCCCAGAGTCTGCTCTCCAGGGATGGACCTGCAGAGAATTTGCCTTTTGTAGTGACTGAGCTCAAGTGAGAGGAGGGAGCAGAGGAAGTGGCCAGCCATCCAAGCAAGGTTTGAGCCCATGCGCACAGTGCAGAAGGGGTGAGCAGGGCATCGCTGTAACCCCTCTTTGCCCTGCTCTTCAGGTCAGTTGGTATTCTTCAACTTTGTGTGCAACAAATCCAGCTAGAGCAGGTGCTCCTGGACCTTTGGCTCTGTTTTTGCACGCCAGGGCTGTGCAACAGTGAGAAGTCTGAACAACGCGTCCTGTGTTCTTGAAGGCAGTGCTGAGTTGCAGAGCCCCACACTCTCCCGTCGGGTGTGAGGAGGGGGAATGTTCCCTTTTCCCTCTGGGTTTCCCAGGTCAGTTCCTGGGGTCAGAAAAGAGCACTCCCTGGGAGAGTCCCAGCACATCAAGGGGCTGGTGCAGGCACGTCCATGAGATGCTTTGGGAAAGCTTGTGGCATTCTCTTGTGGCTCCTCATGGTTCCCTTTCTTCTCTCCTTTGGAGGGGGACACAGGGCAGAAGGCACAGCAGTCACTAAACCTGGATTTACTCTGTTTTAGCTGTAGTCAAGTGTGTGCCTTGTGCTCCGTGGTGATCCTAGCACTGCTGATCTCCTCCCCATTCCCTTCCTGGGTAACACTCTTCAGCAAGACCCAGCTCTGCACGCACGCACGCGTACATACACACACACACAAACTCAGGTGTGCCTGGGAAGGTCAATGATACGAGCCGTGCCAGCAACAACCCCTCTGTTCACAGCAGCCCAGGTTCAGGAGACAGCCCCCTCCCCGAGCAACTCAGCAGCCTGAAGCAGAGGCACAGGATTAGCGCAGCTTCCTCTGCACTGGTTCAAGGGGACCATGAGCAAAACCCAGGCTGCCGGGCAGCACAACTCCCCAGGCACCCCACCAAGAGGGCACCGTTTCTAGGTGGGCTCCAATCAGCCAGCTTCTGGTTAGCAGCTGAACACGCTGCACCACAGAAAGCCCTACTAGGGGCCCTGCCGGGGCAGCTCTGGCATCAGGACAGTCAGGAATGGGAATGGTCCCTGATCCCAGGCCTGGTGCCAGCCTCAGGGGAGGGCACGCTGCCCTTCAGCAGTTGCTGGGTGCTGGTGGGCAGAGCAGTGCAGGCGGAGGCCTGCTGCCCACCTCAGGGCTGTGGACAGCTCCCTGGCCAGGATGAGAGCCACCTGCTCCCGTGGCCCCTCTGCCGTGCACCCAGGCGGCACTTGGAGCTGTGGGCACATCACCCTGGAGAGGACATTTCCCTCAGCCCACTGCCTCCTGCTGCTGCTGCTGGCGACAGGTGTGACACACACAGCAGTGCTGCACGGGCTGGCAGAGGGGACTCAGGGAAGGGGTTTGTCCCTCTCCATCAACCCTCCCTGGGAGGGCCAGAGCATGCGAGCAGCAACCGCTACAAGACTCTCCTCCTGCCCCCTTCAGCTGCAGAGACAGTGAAGGGGCAGCACTCCATGGGGCAGCCCTGGCCCAGGAGCAGCGCCAGCTAAGAGGCAAGCCCAGCTTCCCCCATGGCAGCCCGCAGCCCAGCACGAGGCTCTGAATGCTGCTTTCTGCTGAAGCTCTCAGAGCACCAGCAGACAACAGGCCTGTGCTCGTCAGGGCCATGTCGTGGGAGGAGAGTGCCCCACACACCATGCCCCCTCCCGCAACAGTGACTCAGATCACCTCTGTGACTGCGGCCTGAGAGGCCATCAGCAGGCAAGCAGGCGGGTGGGCACTGTGAGCTCAGCGGGGGCAGCACAAAACCCCCAGCAGAAAGGAGAGCTCCTGAAGAGGGCGGAGGCAGAGGCAGGGAAAGGTGGCATGGCTGGCAGCTGCTTTGGGAGGTCACTTCTCTTGCAGCAATCTTTTGGGGTTGCAGGCAGGCAGGCACTGTAAGGTCATGAAGCGGGTGAGAAAACCTTCCCCATGGAGAGGAGAGCTCTGAGGGGAGGGGAGAGGCACAGGAAGGTAGTGGGGGATGACCCCAGAATGATGACCATGTCACTTCTTTTGCACAGTGGCAAGATCTGAGGATTTGAAATTATAACTGTGATACAAGAATGACAGTCACATTTATCATATACATAAAAATATAGAATATATGTTATACTACATACCCCCAATATCTAAAATAACCTCCTCTCTATATACTATATTATACTACATGGCTCCGATCTCTAAGATAAGCAATTCTTGGAGGTGACAACATTCATCTGGAGAACACTCAACACCTGCCACTCTGCAGGCAGCATGGCTTTGTCCATTCTCCTCCTACATGCATGCAAAGCAGGACATCTCAGCAAAAACACTTTCACTTCAGTAATAACAGCTTGCAAGCCCCTGAGGAAAAGCTGCACCTGAAAACAACTACTGGTCTAACAGGGCAAAGAGTAAAACACATTCCTCCCCAAGAGACACAAGCAGCAGACACATCACCCTTCCTGGGAAAGCTGCATGCATGACTACCTCTCTGAAGTGCTTGTACACCAAGGCATGCAGCATGGGGAATAAACAGGAAGAACCGGAGATGTGTGTGTGGTCGCAGGGCCATGATCTCGTTGCAATTACAGAGGTACGGTGTGATAGCTCGCCTGACTGGAATGCTGTCATGGATGGCTATGTGCTTTTTAGGAAAGACAAGCCAGGAAGGCGAGGTAGTGGGGAGTTGCCCTTCATGTGAGAGAGCAACTGGAATGCATCGAGCTCTGCCTAGGGGTGGTGGAGGAGGAGGCAGTCGAGAGCTTATGGGTGAAGAACAAAGGGCAGGCTAGCATGGGGGACACTGCCGTGGGTGTCTACTGCAGGCCACCTGACCAGGAAGAGGAAGTCAGTGAGGCCTTCTACAGACAGCTGGAAGGAGCCTCACGATCACAGGCCCGGGTTCTCATGGGAGACTTCAACCAATAAGCACGATTGCAACCCTGGAGTTCAGGAGGGCAGACTTTGGGCTCTTCAGAGACCTACTTGGAGGAATCTCATGGGTTAAGGGCATAGAAGGAAGGAGGGTCCAGGAGAGCTGGCTAGTATTCAAGCTTCACTTCCTCCAAGCTCAAGAGCAGTGCACCCCAAGGAGAAAGAAGTCCAGCAAAGGGGGCAGGAGACCTGCAGGGGTGAGCAAGGAGCTCCTGGCAAAACTCAAACAGAAGCAGAAAGTACAGAGAATGTGGAAGAGGGGACAGGCTACTTGGGAGACTTATAGGACTGCTGTCAGAGTGTGTAGAGATGTAGCAAGGAAGGCGAAGGCCCATTTGGAGTGGAGTGTGGCAAGGGATGTTAAGGACAACAGGGCGGGCTTCTTCAAATACATCAGTAGCAAGAGGAGGGCTAGTGAAAATGCGGGCCCACTACCAAATGGGGCGGGGGCCTGTTGTAGTTAGATTCCCGGGGGCCAAACATCCGGTTTGGCCAGCCAGCACAAACTCACACACAAACACTGTTCAGTAGCAAGCAGTTTATTAGTAGATACTTACAAACAGACCGACCCGATGGTAATCTCAAGAAGGAGATTCTGGAAGCCACAGAATCTATATGTATCCAACTGCTGTTCTTTCCCACGGATTTCCAAGACCTTGTTAGTTACTTATTTGTATGCCGCTTAACACAGCGGTATTGTTCTAGGCACTAAAAAGTTACAACACTAGACCATTCTCACCAAGTATCAGGTAGTACAGATACAAAAGTTACAATACGGACCATTCCCATGAAGTATCAGGTAGTACGGATACAGGGCCCTGGTGACAAAGGCTACAGAGAAGGCAGAATTACCGAATGCCTTCTTTGCTAAAGTCTTCACTGCTAACGGCAGCCCTCAAGAGTCCCGGAGCCTGGAAGCAAAGGGAGAAAGTCTGGAGAAAGGAAGACTTTCCTTTGGTTGAGGAGGAGAGGATTAGAGATCTGGGCAAGCCTGACATTCACAAATGCATGGGCCCAGATGGAATGTGCCCACGGGTACTGAGGGAGCTGGCGGATGTTGTTGCCAGGCCATCCTCCCTCAGCTTTGAAAAGTCCTGGAGAACTGGAGAGGTGCCTGAGGACTGGAAGAAAGCCAGTGTCACTCCACTCTTCAAAAAGGGCAAGAAGGAGGACCCAGGCAACTATAGGCCGGTCAGTCTCACCTCCATCGCTGGAAAGGTGATGGAACAGCTCATCCTGGATGTTGTCTCCAGACACATGGAGGAAAAGAAGGTGATCAGGAGTAGTCAGCATGGATTCACCAAGGGGAAATCCTGCTTAACCAATCTGATAGCCTTCTCTGATGGCGTGACTGGCTGGGTAGATGAGGGGAGAGCAGTGGACGTTTTGTCCCTTGACTTCAGCAAGGCTCTGTATCCGTGCTACGTGATACTTGATGGGAATGGTCCGTGTTGCAACTTTTGTATCTGTACCACCTGCTATTTGGTGAGAATAGTCTAGTGCTGTAACTTCTTAGTGCCTAGAACAATACCGCTGTGTTAAGTGGGATACAAACAAGTAACTAACAAGGTCATGGAAATCTGTGAGAAAGAACAGCGGTTGGTCACATATAGATTCTGTGGCTTCCAGCCACAGAGTCACCATGAGAAGCAGTCAACATGAAGGTCAGAAGCTGAAGAGTAGTGAAATAGCGACCCCCAAAGTCAAATGTGGCCCCGAAATAAGTCTGCACGCGTGTGCAGTATCAGAGCCCGGTTATGCAACCGGGGCGGAGTTGGGCTAGACTCCCTGCACTTGCTGGCCCCAGGTGCCGGGACTCTCGCCTACTGCAAGTAATCATAAATGCCGGAGTTTTCCAAAGGAGGGTGAGGCTGCTACACAACAGAGGACCACGTTGCCTCCTCGGGGACGCCCGAAAAGATTGTGCCTGCCTACTCTCCCTCTCGCCATGCAGATGATCAGGACAAGCACTGAGGTGGTCCTTCTCGAGATTACCATTGGGTCGGTCTGTTTGTAAATATCTACTAATAAACTGCTTGCTATTGAAGAGTGTTTGTGTGTGTGTGTAAGTTTGTGCTGGCTGGCCAAACCGGATGTTTGGCCCCCGGGAATCTAACTAGAACAGGCTCTTGACACTGTCTCCCCTGACATCCTCCTAGAGAAGCTCAAGAAGCGTGGGTTAGATGAGTGGACAGTGAGGTGGATTGAGAACTGGCTGAAAGGCAGAACTCAGAGGGTCGTCATCAGTGCTGCGGAGCTGGAGGCCTGTGGCTATTGGAGTTTGCCAGGGCTCAGTACTGGGTCCCATCCTGATCAACTTCTTCATCAATGACCTGGACGAAGGGACAGAGTGGCTCCTCAGTAAGTTTGCAGATGATACCAAGCTGGGAGGAGTGGCTGCTACAGCTGAGGGCTGTGCTGCCATTCAGAGAGAGCTGGCCACGCTGGAAGGCTGGGCGGCGAGGAACCTCCTGAGGTTCAACAAGGGCAAGTGCAGAGTCCTGCACCTAGGGAATAATAACCCTCGGTACCAGTACAAGCTAGGGGCTGACCTTCTGGAGAGCAGCTCTGCAGAGAAGGACCTGGGAGTGCTGGTGGATGACAAATTGACCATGAGCCAGAAATGTGCCCTTGTGGCCAAGAAGGCCAATGGTATTCTGGGGTGTATTGGGAAGAGTGTTGCCAGCAAGTCGAGGGAGGTGATGCTGCCCCTCTCCTCAGCCCTGGGGAGGCCTCATCTCAAGTACTGTGTCCAGTTCTGCGTTCCCCAGTAGAAGAGAGACATGGAGCTGCTGGAGAGAGTCCAGCGTAGGGCTACAAAGGTGATCAGAGGGCTGGAGCGTCTGCCCTCTGAGGAACGTCTGCGAGAGCTGGGCCTCTTCAGCCTGGGGAAGAGAAGGCTGAGGGGGGATCTTATCAATGTGTATACTTATACATCCTCCCTTATACATCCTGGGGAGGGTGTCAAGGGGATGAGGCTAAACTCTTTTCAGCTGTCCCATGCGAAAGGACAAGAGGCAATGGGCAAAAAATGAACCACAGAAAGTTCTGCCAGAATATGAGGAGGAATTTCTTCACTGTGAGAGTGACAGAGCCCTGGAACAGGTTGCCCAGAGAGGTTGCGGAGGCTTCTTCTCTGGAGATATTCAAAGCCCACTTTGATGCAACCCTGTCTAACATGCTTTAGGTGACCCTACTTGAGCAGGGAGGTTGCACTAGATGATCTCCAGAGGTCCTTTCCAACCTTACCGATTCTAGGATTCTATGATTCTGTGATTCTACGGAGACGGCTACAGCTTCCAGACAGCTCCCACGAGGAGAGGGCTGGAGCTTCAGTTAGGCTCCTGGCCAGGGCTGGAGGTGCCAGGGCAGACTGCTCAGGGGAAATGAGTCCTACTCAGTGCACGCCAGGCCCTGATGTTCCAGGCCACAGTTTCTGCAGTTCCCTCCTGCAGCCGCTCCAGTTTTGCAGTGCCTCCCTTGAACTGGCACGGTCACAACTGGACACAGGCGAGGCCTAGCAACTGTGGCGTGTCAGCTCACATTGCTCCATGTGCTCGCTCTACAGGAGCTGACGCAGCAAGCACACAGCTGCTGAGGCCAAGAAGGACAGCAGACCACTCTGTGCTCACGCTGACTGTCCCTCTTGTCTAGTCTTCCACTGCTGCCAGCAGGTGCAGAAGGCAAGAGCCAGCCAAGCCCCCCAGCAAAGCCAAACCCAAATGCCAACCCAAGCCTTGTGCAGACCACAGGAGAGCGGGACTGGGACTGCTGTGGCTTCACACTGGCTTAGGTACTTAGCGGGGGATGTTGTGTGTTTAGAAAATATGAGTGCATGGCACTCAACTCTGCAAAGATCCTTGGCAGCGTGTTCCCTGGAGCATTCCGACACTTCTTGGGGAACTTCCTTGAGCAGTGCAAGCTACTTGGTACTTCTACAATGCACTTGTCGTGTGTATAGTCAGGCAGGACTGCCTTTGGCCACACTGCCTGCATGCAGGCAGCTCCGCTGCCTCAGTAGTTACTATGTGGGTGAGGAGTGGGAAAGGCAGGACAGCCTCAAGCCCTCTGGGTCTCCCACCACTGCTGAAGAAGGGAGAGAGTGGGCACACTCTTGCTGAGAGGCCTGCTTTCAACTCCTCTGCTCTGCCTGCTGCAATGTATTCCCTGCCTTGGCATGCTGCTCTCCCATGAAATGAGAACTTGCAGGCTATCCACTCAGCTGCAAAAGCTGCAGCTGCACTAGCTGGGGCTTTCGCTTGGAGTCCAAGGACCCTGCCCTGCCCCCAGAGCCAAAGACAGGGCCCATCTTTCAACGCTGCCAGAAAGGTCCTTTCCTCAGGAGAGATGCAAGCGGAACTAGCACTGCAGGAGCTGAGGGCTGAGGCAGGCTCACTGGCCCTGCAGAGACAAGGTGGCACATGCCTCTGCTACAGATCACAGGACCTGTGGAGGATCCTTTTCAAAGAGTCTCCTTCCTCCTTTACTCTGCAGAATGTTCTCAGAGCAAGCCGAGTGCCCTCAGACTTCCTGGATGCATAGCCATGCTTTGCAGAGACCCAGCACCTCTCCTGCCTCTCTCTTCAGATGCTCACCACGCACATGCCCTATAGTCTGCCTCAAGAATCAAGCTCCAGGTGGGGCAAAAAAACATGAACGAGAGCTGCCACATCTTCTCTTTTTATTCCGGATTACAGAAACTCTCTTGTCTCGTGGCTCAGCTGGTAGTTCTGCCTTGTCATCACCCCATGAACCTGCACTCGATAAATGCACGTGTACCTGGGGTTCCCCCAGTTGCTCTGCACCTGGAATTCGATGTAGCGGAAGGCTCTGGGCAGCTGCTTCTGTAAAGGAAACGGAGGCAGCCATTGTTGCTCGGGTGGAAAGAGCGACAGCACAGCAAGGGCGCTTCCTCTGCCAGCCCCATCCCTGCTGGGGAACCAAACGCAGCCCTGGCAGAGGAGGCAGCCGTGCTTCCCCTGCCAGAGCCACAAGGCACAGGATGCTTTGGCTCATCCTCCACGCTCTGTCGTCCAAGCACTTGCAGGCAAACCTCAGTCTGCTGCTCGCGTCGTGCCCACACGCACTCCCGGTACCTTGAGGCGGAAGGTCTGAACAGCCTCCTGGTCCACCTCAAACACAAAGAGCCCCAGGAGAGTTTCTGCTGCTGCTTCCTCATCCACGCCCTCAAAGGCAAGCGACAAGGGGAGCACGTCACGCTCAAGCAGAGCTGAAGGAAAAGTGTCTGCTGAGGCGGAACTGGGCAACCCTGCCTCGTGTGCCGCTCCTCTAGCAGGAGCCGAGAAGAGCTTAGTGTGGGTGTGGGTGAGGCTGCTCTGAGCAAGCGCTCCAAGACCCTTGGCCAGAGAGCATTCAGCAAGCCCGAGTGGCATACCACCACCGTGGGCCACCAGGCACCCCACGCAGGGATGCAGTGCTCTGCAGAAACCAGCCCACGCTTCTCTGGGAGAAGCCGCCAGGAGATACAAGGCTCCTTTGCAGCTTTCGGCCAGGGCCGCAGGGCCTCGTTCCCTCCCCGCCCTCCGCGGAGGTGCAAGGCAGAGACTTACGGAGACAGCAAAATCTTTGGGGGCGCTGCTGACTTCCCCGGAAGGAGAGACTGCCTTGGAGATGTGCTCCACGGTGACAGCCATTGGCCAGATCTCCTCAGGCAACCGAATGACCACTTGGCCCTCTGTTCCTTGGAAAGCCCAGCACTGTCCGGGGGAAGTAGGCAGCTGAAACCAGAAAGTAGCCTCCTTCAGTGGCAAGGCACTGCAAGAGCCCACAGAACTGGCGGCTTTGCGAGCAGCACAGGCCTGCCTTAGTCTCTTGGCTGACATTCTGCATGCAAAGGCACACCAGTGGATGAAAGGGACAGGAGGGGACTGGTGAACTTGATTTCAGAAGATGGGCAGATGCTAACACTTTTACTTCAGTAATAACAGCTTGCAAGCCGCTGAGGAAAAGCTGCACCTGAAAACAACTACTGGTCTAACAGGGCAAAGAGTAAAACACATTCCTCCCCAAAAGACACAGGCACCACACACATCACAAAGCCATTCGCTGCAGTCCCTGGCCCAGGAAGAATTGCACAGCTACTGGTGGGAAGCAGGTACCAGAAAGCAAGACAGACAATACAGCTCTGCCCCGTGAACTTCCTGACCTGCGCCTACGCACCAAACATGCAGAGAGCTGTAAGACTCCAGGCCCTGCCCCAGACACTTCACAGCAACAGAACTTCCCCTCCTCTTTCCTCTGGGCAAGACATCTGCAACTGTTGAGGGGCTTCACATGCCCGGCTCAGATGACACACTTGTCTCTGCAGACATAACCTGCTGAACTTGCACAGAAAATAAAAACACAGTTGCCTCTATTCAGGTGGTGTGGATTTTCCTAATGGAGAAGGGAGAACAGAGGGAGAAGCTTCCTCTGTGCTGGTTTCCTGGCCCACTTGCCCTCTCAGCTGGTACACTAAGAAGAGCAGAAGATGCTGATGGGCTTTCTCTAACAGCTTAGCCTCCTTAGCACCACTTAGGGCCCCTGTGAAGAGGAGTTCCAGGTCCTTTTTCCAGTCAAAGCTGTGCTCTCATACACAGGACTCCAGGCTCTGCAGAACCACTCCAGATAAAAACAGCTCCAGGCATCTCTTTGACTTGTTTGCTTCCGGCAAGGGCTGCCTGTTGGAAACAAAACACAAAAAAGCATTCATTCATCTCCGTCTTTTAGGCCAACAGAAAATTGCTGCAGAAGCATCAAAGGACACTCAACGACTGGGCAAGACAGTGTCCGTGGATATTCTCTGCAGGGGAAGCAAAGCATCTGTCGGAGAAAAATCCCAAATCTTAACTTTACATGCGCAGTGACAGGCTGTGACCAATAATGCCGATTGGCAAAGGAACCCAACCAGTCACAGGAGATGTCCACGAAACCACAAGCCCCTTGCTCAGCAGAGCTCAGAAGAAGTAAAGCAAACATCCCGAGAAAAGCAACAGGAAATCTGAGGATGGAATTTCGTTCGGCCCTTCTGTAGATTCATGGTGTCCTTAGAGCCCACAGAGCGGGGGTGCTTCTGGAAGAACAAACACCAGGAAGGTTATCTAAAGCTACTGCATCTGGCTGCGGAAGCTCCCAGGCCACAGCCTGCCAGAAGAAGAGGCTAAGGAAAAGAATCACTATATACGGCCCTGCTCCGATTCTCCCTCCGAGGCGGTACAAGTTCAACACTGTCCAAGAGAGCACCAGGCTGAAAAAAACTCCCGTTGAGCTCAGCAGCCCATCTGCTCTGCCAAGCTCTTGCTGTAACCGTCCTCACTACCTCTACATCAGTGGCAAAGACATCTAAGGATGCCAGGCCAGCTAGCGATTGGTGTTAGGCCACCTAACATACCTGGAAACGGCTGGTTCAAACACTTTGCTGCTGCCAAAACGGGAGCAGGCAGCTGCCTGAGAGAGCTCCAGTCTCAGCTTCTGTTCCCACGCTTCGGTGCTTGCTTGCTTACTACAGAGTTGCCTAGAAACACTTGTCACCCGCTCCAACTCACCTGGTTCTTCAGTATTCTGAGTATTCTTGAGTATCTGAGGTGTGACTAACTGTGCGCAGCATCACCACACAAGACGTACAGGTGCTCTCGGGA